>NC_142173.1:42828362-43201869 GCF_029865625.1 Vigna umbellata
TTCCTTGTAAGTTTCAGCCTTGTTAGGTTGCTTAGGAGAGTCTTTGGTGCTCAATCTCATTTCCTAAGAAGAACCTCTAAAAGATATTAAATTTCTTACTTTTAGTTGGTAAGTTGGTGGTCCAAATTTCTTTCTCACTTTACCATTAAATAGGATAGTTTAGGTTAATTGCTTTCCTTAGTTGTTTGTATCTTAGTACGTATCTACATTTATTTTAAGTCTAGTTCCCTTTGATATATTTGGTGCAAGAAAACTTGAGATAAACTTTGGCTAAGAAAGACTTGGTTCTTAAGCAATCTATTGTGATTCACCTCCCTTTCCTAGAAGTGAACTTAAGTAGCTTTTGCCTCCTTAAGTCTCTTAAACTCCTTTTGAAATACTAAGCAGTTTGTTTGTGCATAGCATATTTTTGAAAACATTAAGAATGTCTAAGGCACCTTCTTACCAAATTTGTAATGATTCTAGTGAAGAAATCCAACCAAGTTTAACACATGTGGCCAAGGAACTAAAATCACTAAATTTTTTGCTAAAAGTAGAAACCCTCTTTAAAAAAAAAAGAAAAAGTTGAAAAGAAAAAATATCTTGCTTCCTTAGAACAAAAGCTTAGGATTCTTAATGAAAAACAAAAGAGAGTCCAAGAGGAAACAATAAGAGTTCAAAATGGAGTTGAAAAAAAAGTAAAAGTAGGAGTCTCTCTTAAAAAGGATTAAAAAACTCTAACATAAATCACACACACTTTGAAGAGGAAATGTTTACCTTGTCCTTTAGTACAACCTTGTTCCGATAGAGGACGTCTACCCAAAGTAGAACGTCCGCCCGAGGATTGTACGTCCGCCCAAGGATTGTACGTCCGCCCAAGAGCTGGACGTCCGCCCAAGGAGTGGACGACCGCCCAAGAGCTGGACGTCCGCCCTAGAGTGGACGACCGCCCAAGAGCTGGACGTCCGCCTGAGAAGTGGACGTCCGCCTAAGTTGGCGTGTCTGCCAATAATCCGGACGTATTCACGAGCCGGACGCCCGCCCAAGGATTGTACGTCCGCCCAAGAGCTGGACGTCCGCCCTAGAGTGGACGACCGCCCAAGAGCTGGACGTCCGCCTAAGTTGGCGTGTCCGCCCAATAATCCGGACGTATTCACGAGCCGGACGCCCGCCCAAGGATTGTACGTCCGCCCAAGAGCTGGACGTCCGCCCAAGGAGTGGACGACCGCCCAAGAGCTGGACGTCCGCCCAAAGAGTGGACGACCGCCCAAGAGCTGGACGTCCGCCCAAGGAGTGGACGACCGCCCAAGGAGTGGACGACCGCCCAAGAGCTGGACATCCGCCCAAGGATTGGACGTCCGCCCGAGAGCTGGACGCCCACCTAGGGTAACATCCCTGACCGACCATCATTCCCAACCGACGCACGTTGCTGATTACACGGTTAAATGCTAATGACACATTAAAGTCCTTAACGAAGATTAAGGTATTATTGGGCCGTCCCCAGGCCCCCAAAAGGTAAAAGCCCATTACAACTCACTATAAATAAAGGTCTCAGGTATGAACTCTGACCGACTGGAAGAACGATGCATACATGCATCACAATCGCTCTGTCATAATACTGACTTGAGCGTCGGAGTGCCTTTAGCAGGTACCCGGCCCCTCCCCAACTGGGAGTATGGAGCAGCGCTAGGAGAGGGAGGACGCCCGTCCAGGAACAGCGTTCGTACATCATTAGACCGTCCGCCCAATCTGCATCAGCTGGAGAGAGGCGTCCGCCCGTTTCCAACGTTCGTGATCGATCGTCCGCCCGGCTCCAGCAATCGCCATCAGTCGTCCGTTCGTTCATCTTCGCCGCCCGCCCGTTCGTCTTCGACAGTAAGTTTGTGTGTTTTTACAGGGTCCCCACCGATCCAGTCGAAACAATAACTTTTTCTTCTTTTTCATTTCCATAGATGATAGTAGTTGTTAGATTATTTGGAGAGAAAAACATTAATATTTAGATCTAACATGTGTACATATAAAAGCAACAGGAAACATATACCTGAATGATGAGCCATATTGAAAAACTGAAGCAACATCCAATACCACTTAGAACACCTATCCACTGTTTTCCATCTGATGCTCCTTTCTGACCGATATCCTTTTTAGGCATAAGATTAATGTGAATATTCTTCCAAATATTTATTTCTACTCCTTTAAAGAATGACAACATCATTGTCCCATTAACTCCAATTATCGTTCCCATCACCTTAGTTTTTCCTGTTACAGTTCGCAAGTTTAACTTTTCGTAGCTACAAAAAAGATAAAAAAAATCAGTGCATTTTTTCTTAATTCTCTTTCCCACAAAAAGGAAATAGCACATGACTGTGAAAACTGGTGAGTCATGACTACATACCCATACAGAAAGGAGAAGATGAAAGTGACCACAGGAACCATGTTGAAAACAGCGTTAGCATATGTTGCTGATACCAACGCTATGGCGTTGAAAAAAAGATTTTGGAATAAACTCCCCCTATTCATTCATATCATCAATAAACATTATTTGAATTCAAGTTATTGTACAAATTAATTTAATAATAAGGACAAAAAGGTGAAGGTTGAATAGTTTGCATCAACCATACCCAAATAATCCACAAAGAAATGTCATCACGAGCACTCTCCATGTCAACTTTGGTCTGTTTTTTCTGTTTTGATTGTCAAAAGAAAAGTAAAAAATTATCCAATGATGCATAAACTATGATGTCAAGATTACAAAATACAATAAGCTATGATGTGTGAATTCACCTTTCGAAAATAAAAGCAAGAATAAAAGTGATAGCAGCTCCAAAAATGTGCCGGTAGGCACTGAATACTCTAATGCTCATTCCATCAGTTATGGCGAGGCTAGCAATCACAGTATTTCCCGTGTATGCAACCTGCACTAGCATCATCAGTAAGGGAGGCTTCAACTCTTGCATCACTTTCACTATATGGTTCATTGTATTGGCTGTTGTATATGTTCGTTTGCTTGATGAAGGAAACAAAGAAAACAGAAAAAATAGAGAAATATGTGTGAAGGTTCTATATCAACAAAGACTTATATTTGTTCATAGGGATTATTAGTTACTACTCAAACTTTCGTTCCTTCCATGCATTGCACGTGTTCGTTACATATCATAATCTGTATATGAACATAAAAATGTATTAATTATGTATTATTAAACATTGACGGATTTGAGATGTTACTGTTACTATTATTATTATAGTTTCTTTAATCTAAATTATTGTTCTTATCAAAGAATCCGTATATGTCCATCGCATCACACTCTTAAAGACTATGTAAACTAGATGTATTCTTTATAAAATATTTGTAAAAAAAGCAGGAATAAATATTTAAATAATAAATTATACTTTTTGTTTTCTTTTTAACTTTTACTAAATGTTTAGATATTCAAACTAATACGTCGACATAAAAGACGCTCCATTATTCTTGTTATACTTAATAAATTAAATAATTAAAATGATGAAAGATAAATAAAAAAATGAGTTATGGTTTAGAAATGTCAGTCTTTCCTAATTCAGCTAATGGGGTCGAAAATGAATAATGATTTTTGCCTAAAATATCCCTTCTATAGCAAAAAGTTGAAAGAAAAGGGAGGAGGAAGAAATAATTACTTTTCTTTTTATCTCTCTAACGAATACCAAACTAGAAATTAATTAATATATATACGTATGCACATACGTCATACGAAATAAATTTTTTATTAAAAATAAAATATAACTTCTTATGTTATATTTTAGTGATATTTTATAAATGTTATATATATATATATATATATATATATATATATATATATATATGATATAGTTTTTTTAGTATGAATTTCATCCAACATAAATTTAATAAATTTTAAATTTATCAGTTTTTGTTTAAATTTGGAAATATGAATATAATTGATAATATGTAACTAGGCACCACACAAGTTGCCTGAAAGCTTGTCGCAAAAAAATTTATACAATTTATTCAGAACAGATAACCCTAAAAAGCAACAAATTGTAAATATCCTCTACAGATTTTCTTTTAGTCAGATATGTTTATCAAACTAATTATTTTGTAATGTTATACATATTAACAAATGATTATTTACAATAAAGGAAAATTAAGTTTATGAACTGGCTGATTGTCAACGTATTCCTAATTAGAAGTTAATGTAATAAGAGAAAAATGAATACAGAGAAAATTGAATGTTAAATGTGAGTGGAAAGTGAGGTTAAATTAGGTACAAAAGCAACTCTAACGATTACAACATTTACAAAAACAAAAATAAAAAGGTAGTATACTACTAGAATTTATTAAAATTTGTATAATTTATACTATAAGTTTTTTCTATATAAAAAGTCGTAAAAAATTATTTTCTTACAAATTTTCACATGAATTTTAAAAATTCCATGAACTATTTACAGAAATATTTCATGAAATATAATTTATGTGAAGTTGTGGTCTTTAATAATTGATCTAATAATGAATGCAATAGTCTGTACTTCAAACCACCAAAGTGTTATCCCTATAAGATGGCAGTTTAGTAGCCAATGGCTAAACTTATTAAAGTTCTTGAAGTTGAAAATCGTTTGTTTATTAAAAAAGATAGGATTTTCTAATCTAATTAAGCAACTTAATTCTCCTCAAACTCCCCCATCATTCTCTTAAACAAACTTTGACAGTAATATTGTTCTTTTAGGAATTTTTCACTTTCTTGAATTATATTTTCTCATCTGTACACTACAAGAACACTGATAACTCACTTCTAAATCTGTCAAAACGGGTCACCCGGCCCGACCCGATCCGGTTCACTCTGGGTTCAACTCGTATGAGTCGAGTCTAAATAAGTCGGGTTGAAATCTGACCTGCATAAAAAAAATATAATTTTTTTAAATCTAATTCGACTCAAATTCATGATGAGTCAGATTAATCCAGGGATTGTGACCTATTTTGAGAGCTGAATTCACTTCTACGATACTGTGTAGGTGTTGTTGAGATGGACAGTAGAAGCGTCGGTCTTGGAGATGTTTCATGTGCTTGAGTTGGTCCAATAATAACAAAAACTAATTTTTATTTTTAAAACGCTAGCATTAATTAGCTGGTCCATGCTAAAAAATAAAAATAAAAATTAATTTTATTTATAAAAAAACTAGCATTGGCCAGCTCACAATATATAATAAAAAAATTAAGTTTTATTTATAAAGTGCTAATATCACTACAAGAATGATTGAGATTATCGACGGTCATAATTCGTCGGGAATGTATAAAATCCGTCGGTAATTAGCATTTACCGACGGCTTACCGACGGCCAAAATACCGTCGGTAAAAACGTTGTCGGTAAACTTTATCGACGGATTTTTGGCCGTCGGTAATTACCGAAGACTTTTGGCCGTCGGTAAAGCCTTCGGTAATTACCGAAGGATCTAGGCCTTCGGTAATCCGTCGGTAAATGTCGCGACCTGGTTCATCTTCTTCCTCTTCCTTCGTCGCTGTGTAATTTTTTTTTTTCATTTCCACAAACTCCGCCACCAAAACGGCATCACGCTTCCAGCAAGCTTTGAAGAGGCAACCTTGGTCCAACAAGTTTGAAGATGGGGCTGGACACGCTGGCAACAAGGAGGGTGCACACGAAAGTTGAGCTTGCAAGGAGAATCCAGTAGCTTGATTGCAGGTCTAGCTTGACGGTCCAGAAGAGGGCAGCGTATCCAGCAGAAACCCACGTACAACCTTCACGTTTCCAGCGTCCAGCGTTGGGAGTGTCCAGCAACACTTGGAAGCACTTCACGGGCTGAAGGGGATTGAATGGAAGGGGGTGCATCAATTAGAAGAGGGGAGCGTCCTTGGAGAATTGCACGTCCACAAGAAGTGATCCAGCAGGCTGCACGTCCACGAATACCACGGTCCAGTAGAGCAAGGGGCTTCCGCGGGAGAAGGAGAGGCACGTATTGGGTTGCCACGTCCAGCGGTGGTGGAGAGAACGGTGGTAGAGAGAAATGAGAGGAGAAGTGTTTGATACATATATTGGCACTGGATGCGAAGCTGGTTTCGAAAAATTCTGATTTTTTACCGACGGTCAGAAGCCTTCGGTAAATCCGTCGGTAATGTCATCCGCAATTCCCGCTCTTTTTACCGACGGCCCAAAGCCTTCGGTAAATCCGTCGGTAATGCGCATATCACTTACCGACGACCCAAAGCCTTCGATAAATCCGTCGGTAATGCACATAAAAACACTGTCGGTAATTCCGTCGGAAATTAAGATATATCGACGGATATGGATCCGTCGGTAATATTAATATTTTTTGTAGTGTATCGGTCTAACTTATGCTAAAGAAAAAAATAATTTTTATTTATAAAATAATAGTATCGATCAAGCTACCACTGAATAATAAAAATATAATTTTTATTTATAAAATAATATTACTAAATAATGATAAAAAAATCAACATTTTAATAAGTAATAAAAAGATTAACTTTTATTTATAAAGAGATTAGTCAGTTGAGTCTATGCTGAAAAATGAAAAGATAATTTTAATTTATAAAGGAGTAATGTTGCTCATCCTCAAGTTAAATAATAATAAAAAATTAAAATTTTATTTATATAGGAATAATATTGAACAAGTCAATAAGAATATGGATTTTATTTATAAAAGGGTCGCATCGACTAAGTCGACACATAAGAATAAAAAAATAATTTTATTTTATAAAGGATTTGAGTTGAACAAACCTACCTAAACGCTCAACTGAACATAATCACTAGTAAATAAATAACTTTTTAACTCGTACATTATACTTTAGTTTGTTTAAAATCGAAACGTATAAAATTGTAATGGCAATTTTGTAATTTTAGCAACATTATATGTCTCGATTCAGTATGAACTGATGTCATTACAAAAATATATAATTTTAGTAGGAGTTATTTTAACGTTAGCGGAGTTTTAACCTCCAGAAAATACAATTCCCGGGGATACCAAAACCCCTAGAAAAAGTTGCGTCAGAATTGGCAAGAGTTTTGCTAAAACGGTCGGGGTTAGCAGGGGTTTTTCAAAAACCGCTGGGATTAGCAAGGGTTTCTACAAAACCGCCGAAACTATCCTATTTTCACCATTCTTGTTCATCTTTATCATCTTTGTTCACGAAATCATCTCTATTTCCAAAAATATAACTTATATACCATTGGTTGGAAATGATATTTTATATTCATTTTCATAAAACAAGACTAAATAGTTTATAATAATATAAAAAGTAAACACAATTTTTAATAATAATTTGTAACGCATAATAAATAAAAAATGAAAAGGTAAACAAATAATTTTACCCGTAAAAAAAGTGATTTTTTTACTATTTGATTCTCTTCCCATTTAAACCTACTACCTCGGTTCTCTGACTAACTGAGGCAAAAAGTCCTGACAGCTTTCTTGAAATAGGTCTACTGCCTCGGTTCTCTGAGTAACCGAGGCAAAAATCCCTGATAACTTTTTTGAAATAGGCCTACTGCCTCGGTTCTCTGACCAACCGAGGCAATATGTCCTGCCAAAAACTGACAATCTCTGATTCTGAACGTTTCAAATCTATTTCTCAACATCTACTACCTCGGTTCCATTTTAACCGATGTCATAGACCCTTTATGCCTCAGTTTAACTACGAACTGAAGCCTATAGTTAGTAGATTTTTTAAAATTTTCGATTTATACTTTTATTTTGAATTTTTTCTGGAAGGTTTACGCATCGGTTGTATTTATAACTAAGGTAATAGCCTCTTCGATAGTTAAATTCAAGAAGCGTAAAAGAGTAAGCACATTTCACTCTTTCTTCTTCTTCTTTCGCTAGAGAGCCGCTTCTCATCTTGTGCAAACAACTTCTTCGTGTCGCTTCGCCGCCGGTGCCTCTACCACTAGCCGCTGCCTCCATCACTGGTCGTCGATTCTTCCTCCACCACTGACCGCCGCCATTGCCTCCATCATTGGTCGTCACTTCATTTGTCGTGTGAACGTTGATGCCTCTACTTATCCTTGCCACTGGTCGTCACTTCCTTGTTGCCACCGTTGTTTGTCGTCGTCACCGGCCGTTCCTTGCTGCCTTCGACCATTTTGTCGCTGCTTTTTGCTTCGTTTGCCGCCTCTGTTGTCCCATTGAAATAAAAAGAGAAAAAAATTGAATAGGCAAAAGACCCAATTTCTCAGAAAAAAAACATCTACCGCCTCAGTTTCAAACCAACCGAGACAAAAGATCCCCACATACTGCCTTGGTTTAGAACCAAGGCAAAAAGGCCTTTTTGCCTCGTCTGTATATACCTCGGTTCATGAACCGTTGTTTATATACGAAAATAATCGGTGTCGTTTCCCTTTACTACACTAGTGAATATTTGTCATTCAAAATTCACCTAATTTTGCTGATGTTGTTCCTGAAATTGTCGTGATAAACAACAATCTTCTCTTCACTCGATCATTGTCGAAGAAGACGCAAAGATCAATACTTCTCATTGAAAAAGCTTTTAATGAAGATATCAATACATCTTTGATCAACCAAAAGACTGTGGCTGAAGTTCAAACTTGTACCCCTACCCCGCACCCACAAAACCCTCCTAAACCTTCTAATCATACACCTTCCTCATCCACCCAACTTGCTCTCACTACAAAAAAAAATGTAGTTACATATAGTGAAAATCTGTATGTAGCTCTCAAAATTCGTATGCAATGTCTTATATATGGATTACTGACGAACCAAAATTCCTATGTAATATATTCGTAGGTAATGTTACATACGGATAAATCTATACATGTAACTGAGTTGGCAGATTGGCAGATTGGAAGATTAAACTTGTTACAAAGACTACACATACATGTATAACCAATTCAATGATACAATGTAGACAATTCAATGTTACAAAGACACACAATACTGAATAATAGTTTCATATATTGATTTAATAATAATCTTTATACATAATAATTTATAAATTCCAAACATGTTTAAAATGTCTAAGTGTTAATAATATAGGATAACTAACAAGTTACTAATATCAAATGTTTGAAAGTCCTAATACTAAAAGGATTTTCTAGATCTTGTTGTTGGTCTTCATTCATGTCTTAGGGCTGATTTTGTTGGTTTGGCATTGGAAAGAATCTTTGTGTAGTCGTTGTTGCCGAAGGTGGAAGATATCATGTTAATGCACCAATAAAACTTTGTAATGTGTGTATCTGTGTTATTCTTCAGCCCTCAAAGCATTTGTTTCACACTTCTTAGGACTGCATTTTTATTTTGTTGTGTTTTATTTTTTATTTGTAGTTGCTGATTTGTTTTTGTATGCTTTGCCTGAAGTCAATGATGGTTTTGTCTTTAAGTTATAAGTTTTCTAGTATTAGTTTTCTGTATCTTCACACTTGAGAGTAAATTTTGAGATTTGAGCATCTATTATATATGAGTATTAGGAACTATTTGTTTGCATTGTGTCTGCTTTGTTTGGCTTAGTTGCTGCTATCTTGGAGACTGATTGATATGGGATGTCAAAACTGTGAGTTGTCAATATTTACATCATATTGTTTTGTTATATGGTTTGGTATTGTGACATGGTCTTCTTTTAACTCATATCCACCATTTTGGCATTGCAAGGGTTAATGGGTAGACAAGAAACTTAATGGGTAGACAATAGACTTAATGCCTCTGAAGCAAATTACCTAAAGAAGTCATGGATAACTTGTAATTGAAATGACTACACCTCTTGTACTCAGAAAAAATATATATATATGAAAATCAATCAGTGTTAATGAGTTTCCTTGACTATTGTGAATGAACTAGTTATTGTTAAGGAAAAGAAATAAAAATACTTATATTTATTGAATCCCCTTAATTGGTCTGTATCTACATTAGACATTCCATAAGTTAACAAAAAACGTTAATTTAAACGCATACATACTAAATTTCAGAGAAGACAAGATATACAACAAAACGTAAAAAGTCATTCAAATATCACATTGTATAGATACTTATCATTATAACTAAACATAATTACCAGGTTTTAGATCGTGGTGAATAATGTCATTTGCACGCAGATACTCCATGGCTTGAGAAATATCCAAAGCAAAACTTATGGATTGCTCTAAACTAAGAGCATTTGGATAAATGCTCCCTAGGTATTTATGTAGCGAACCTTCCAAAAGTTCTGTAATTATCATCATTGTTGGCTCCACAGAGGCGCCTATAAACTGCAAAATGAGTTTAAATTACTAATACTTGTAGCTAAATTACTTCTCTCTAATCAATCATCCAGTTAACTAAAAAAGTCTTTAAAATTCGATCATTCTAATATCCTTTATGACTAACCACAGTAAATCTTAAGAAGCAAATTGTTATGAAGGTCTGCAGTATAATGGAACAATATATATGTGTGAGGAATTTAAATGTATAGTTAGAACTCTCATATAGAATAAAAATAGTGAATGAACAATATATAAAAGAAAAACTATAAATTGATTACAGGTTTTATAACCATTAGAAGAATAATAACAAAGAGTGCAGAGAAGAAGACAAATTATGAAGCACTTAAGTAAGAAAAGAAATTAAGAAGTACCCTTATTATATTTTTATGTTTAATTTTGGATATCAAGTTAAACTCCCGCTGAAATTTTGCTTTACAAGAAGAAGGAACATTTGATGTTTGCATTGGAAGCATAACCTTTATAGATATTAACTAAAGATGTTGTGCATTTTAGTTAATAATTATATACATTTTTTGGATTTGTCACAGATATTGTAATAATTACATTACAACAAAGTTTGGACAGTGAATCAAAGAGCTTTACTTTGACTATTCAAGTGAAAAATTATTATAGCTTTAGTTTTCATTTCTTTCCTCTCTCTCTCTATATATATATATATATATATATATATATATATATATATATATTTGATTATTCTCTACTCAGAAACAGAATTAGTTTTCATTTTTTTCCTCTCCCTTCTCTTCCCCCTCTTACAAAGGTTTTATTCATAAGTGTTTTACTCAGAAACAGAATTAACTAATCTCTACTTAGTGTTTTATTCAATCAACATTTACTTTTAAGGTTTACTACTTAGTATTAAATTATTCCAAGCAACAATTTCATAACTAAGTAGGGGAACTACTTAGTTTTGAATTCTTCAATTCTATAAACTTAGTACTACTTAGTTTTATAATCAGTTTAGTAAATTCATCTTATGTAGTGTTTCGTTGAATATCGTCACTTATTCTAACCTTTCAATCCTCATGACATGAACAAAGGTCGTTTTAATGGATAAATCATGGATAGACATGCCTCGAAATATAAGTCAATATATGAGAGGATTGGATACCTTCTTGGACTTTGCATTAAGTAATAGTGGTGTTAGGGGAAAGATAATATGTCCATGTCAGAAATGCAATTTTAAGAAATGGCAAAGTCGTGAAGAAGTATATGATCACTTAATTATTAAACCTTTTCTAAAAGGGTAAATAGTGTGGTTTCTACACGGGAGAGAAGAGTAAATACGAAGCGCCTCAAGTAATGGTCGAAGCTCCTCAAGTAATGGCCGAGAAAAAGATGGTGGAAGAGTTGAAATTAATGATAATATGTGTGAAATGATTAATGATGTATTTGCACATCATTGCTCTAACAATGACATGGCGGATGATGACGAGATGGGTGCAAAGTCAAGCCATACTAGAAGTCATGATGGGACCAATATTTTTGAATTAATGCAAGATGGACAACAAAATTTATATGAAGGATGTGATAAATATTCAAAACTTTCATTCTTGGTGAAGTTGTATCACATCAAATGTCTATGCAGAATAAGTGACAAAGCTATGTCCATGATACTAGAGTTTCTAGCAGATGCATTTCAACATGCTAAAATTCCAAATTCATTCTATGAAGCCAAAATAGTCATTAACAAGCTTGGTCTTCATTACACCAAAATTGATGCTTGCCCGAATGAGCATTGCAAGGAAGAGGGAAGAAATGGTGAAGTGTTATTGTTCTTCAGCTTTCTATTTCTCATTATATTTATGACATACTTACTATATATGCATTCGTCCATTTTCATAGGAAAGAGAGTGTGGGCACAAAGTTAGCAGAGGAAAAGTCTGGATAGGTACCCATAAGAAGAGCAATGGAGCTTTTGTTAGTGATAAGGCAAGAGAAATTGGAGTAAGTTTTATTCCTGGTACAGATGTATAACAATTTAGTGCAATAAATATGAAATTTATAGATGTAATTATGAGTTGTTGTTCACATTGATTGACGTTGTGCCATTGAAAATTGCATTCTTAAATATTGAGTTTGTTTGAACTGTGAAACAAATGAGTTAATATGATTAGTAATGCTTATGAGTATTGGTTTAATATTATAGATAACTTGATTATGTATGTCTGGTATTGCATGAACTCATCTTTAAACTCTAAAACTGTGTTAAGTGTCGAATGTATGTTATTATGTGAACTGTATAAATGGTGTAATATGAACATAAGATAGGAAATTGATGGTCAAAGCCTAAACTAGCTTGTGTGTTATCATGTACCTAAGTTGTAGAATGGAAGTGTGTGGTTATTAGAACTTTGTTCTTATGGTGAGTTATAGGAAGTATTATACTGGTGATGAGTGCATATTTATGCCCACATTTATGCTTTAAAATTAAATTTTTTGATGAAATTCATGTGCTTGAATGATTGATTTAAAGAGGATTTGGGATGATTTGATATATTGTGTTTGGAATTAAAAGGGACTTAAAAAGTGATTTTAATTGCATAAATTATTCTTGGAAATTCTTACGTTTATTTGTGCAGCTGAAATTATAAGTTCTATTGGTCCAAATGGCAATTCAAGGCCCAAAATTAGGTTTTATTTGGAAAATAATGTACAGATGGGCCAAACAGATAGACTTTACCCTTGCACCTCCTAAAATCCCTACATACACTCCTATTTCTGAAACAGGCCAACAACCAAGCCCAAACACTAAGCCTTTTCTACTACACCTCCCTAAGTTTCCTATACACACCCCTCCTAAACTAGACTCCACCAGATCATGCCATATGGCAATCTAAAACCTTAAGTTCTATCCAACCACATGCTGCCACATCACCCCCCTCTGCCACATTATCATCTTCTCCCCAGAAACCCTAATTCCCAATGTCGCACCGCCGCTATGAACCCTAGATCTGACCAACCACCTCATCGCCAGCGCCGTCGCACAGCAACCACCATCAACCACCAAGGCTGTCGCCACCAAACCTGTGAGCTCCTCCTCCATTCGCGAAATGGTCTCCGCTTTCAAAACCCCCTAATCCGGCCACCACAATGCCTCAACCATGGCAGTTTCTCCCTCGCCGTCATCTCCTTCACCTTTCTCGCGTACCATCCTTGCCAGAATCGCAAGGCCGCGACACCAACATCACGAGCCTCCTCCATGTGCCGCCGCATGAATCATCCTCACCACCAGTCAGCAGCAAGGTCGTCGCCTAATACTGATCCACATCGCACAAGCCGCCACAACCTCCTCGCGCAGTTCACCTTCGCCAAACCTTAGCGCCGCTGTTCGAAAGTCATGGCGCGGGTCATCTTCTCCTTCATTCATCAGACCTGCAAACAAACCCAGAAACATAGAAATCGCCGCCATCTCCATTCGAAAATTCTGGTGCGAGAGAAGTGGAGTTCATTCAAGCAGGCGGCACAGGAAGAGGCATAGAAGCTCCCTCTCCCCCCAATCTTAAACCCTAACTTTGGGTGGGAAAGGGGCTGACACGTGTTAGTCCCTCATTGGGCGCAACATCTCTGGTCAACAGATTTGAATCTGGTCAAGGTTGGTTAAACAGGGGTTCTGTTTCAATTTTGGGAAATTCAGTTGGGGCTAAAGTGCAGATAGAGGAAATTTCAGGGCTTATGTGTAATTTTGGAAATTCAGAAAAGCTAAAAGATAAAATTCAATTGTTGAATTAATTTAATTTGGGAATATCAACAGAAAATATCTTCCAAATAATGTTATAATTATCTAAATCTTTTAGTTATTTGGAAGATATAAGATAAAAGATTCTATCAACTGAATATTTAGAGTCCAAGCCCAATCAAGCCCTATATATAGAGACTTAGGGGAGGCAGAAGACTATTCATTCATTCATTCATTCACTACTTCTCTCACTTTTCTTTCATCTTGTATTCATCTCCATTCATGGAGAGCTAAGCATCTAGGGCTATTCTGCTGTAATTCCATTATGGATTCTGAGGTTAGGTTGAGTTAATGCAATTGTTTATTTTGATTATTGATTTAAGTTGTTCTCTCTCTATGTATTTCATCTCTCTATCAAATTAAAAGCAAAGATTTTTGCATCATAATGTGTTTGAATCTACATGCATATTGATTATATGAGTTCTAGGGTTTCTAGGTTTAATTGAGAATCTACTTTGATTTAATTTAGGAACTTTCATATGATTAAATGATTTTTATTATCAATTGAGAATGTACTTTGATTGGTAGTAATAATTTCAACTATAATCAATTAAGAATTTACTTTGATTGATTAGCTTTTAATTTGGTCAGGAGATTTAAGAATAGACATGATTAAACACAATAGGATTTGATTGAGAATGTACTTTGGTTGAATTCATTGTGAATAATCTAGAAAGGTTTTGCATTTGATTGAGAATTTACTTTGGTTAAATGCATGATCGTCCTCAAATTAATTAAGAATGTACTTTAATAACCGATGATGAATCTATCTTGGAAAAGCAGTGGAATTAGCTTGTTTCATCATAACTATTTTTAAGTTTCTTATTTGTTCTTTAAACGTTCTCCAAACATACTTTTATTCTTGAGCATTACATTGCATTCATAAGATTGAAATATTGAAAGACAATTCCGTATTCATTGGGAGACGACTCAGGGTTACTTTAACCCTATCTACTTTCTTGAATACTACTTGGCAATACTGAAGTTGCATTGAAAAGTAGTATTAATTTGATAGCTTCAACGACATCCTATCAACTGGTCAAAAGTGACGGATGAATATAATTAGTTAAACCTTTGTCTCACTTATTCTCTCAACCGAACAAACTGTTGCTCTTTTAAACTCTTCTTCTAATTCGTGCATATTTAAGTGATGGATTAAAACAATTTTATATCTGTGGAATAAACAATTTCGATACTCATTCAATATTAAACCATTGCTATCATATCAGTTCATAAACTAAATACTTGAACCAAAGAAAATTGAATTGAATGTCTTCTGATAGTGTAGTAAAAATAGTCCTTTGAAATCTGGTTCTGGAAATTAACATCGCAACTCTTTAATCTGGTGTTGTTTCTGTTTGGACTTAGAATCAAATTGTTTGTGCATTGATAATTGTATATCTATTGATAATGAAATTGGGTGAATTGTTTTATCTGATTTAGATGATTTCACTATTTTATTAAATGTTGTATGTAGGAAAAAAATTCAAGCATATGAATCTACAATATCATCGACTCAATCAAAAGAAATATCCAGTTCAGATTCATTGGCTCATGCTTTAGGAATCAAAGAGCATTGTGGATGCGTTCGCGGTTTAGGTTTGGATCCTTGCCCATCTAAAGTCTTTGGAGTCCATGCTCGTTCTCATGGTGGATCATCTTCAACTCCTGCTTCTAATGTTGAATTACAAACTCAGGTTAATGAATATTTTATCAATTACTTGGTTTGTTCTTTTTATGATCAACTTCTTAGATATCATTTTTCTTACTTTTTTAATAATTTCAACTTTTAAAGGTATCTTCATTTGACAACACAAGTCAATGAAATGAAGACAGTGATATCATTATTGTTGCAAAATTATCCGGGTCAATTGTCTTCACAACTTGCTACATTTCAACCATCATCGGTAAGAATTGCTAAATTTATTTGTATGATCTTTTTTTAAATATATAACCGACTAACTATTATGTTATATTGTAGGTGTTTGATCAAGGAAGTGTGCCAAACGATAGATGTAATGAAGAAGAAGAACCTTAGACATCTTTGTATTTAATTTTTAGTATTGAACATCTTTGTCTTTAATTTTTTATAGCAGAACTGTGTAGAGAATTTGAAATGCCATAACATTGAATTTTGTTTGGAGTGTGGCACTCTCTGAAAACAAACTTGATCGAGAGGCTACTTTCAGATGGTAAAGTACTTCTCTATATATCCTTATCCTCAAAAATGATATTATACAATTAAATTGTGCTATAAAGTTCTTACTTTCATTCTGGTTTGTGGGAACTAAGGTGCATGAAAAATCTATATTGAAAAGAAACAAAAAAGGTAAAAGTCATTGTAAGCAGAAGTATAACGCATCCTGATACATTTAGATTTTTACTGCACTAATGATAATGCTATATATAGTTAGTAATAGAGTATGAATGTCAGATAATTTATTTGTTCCATTGAAGGTTTAGGGATCCATTAACAAAAGGAGATTATCCAAAATTTACAAAGAAGCATTCTAAATTTCTTATTAATTCATTTGATTTTATTAGCATAAACTACTACACTGCTAGATAGGTATCTGATGCATCAAAATTAAGAAATTCTCCAATTTCAACCCAAAAAAAAAATTGTATGCATTTCCGGTGGTTTTGGATAAAACCTCGGATAATTTTCGAACCCAGCTACTTCCGACGGTTCGTAGAACCCCAGTTAGTTCCGACGGTTCTCCAGAAACCCCTGAAAAAGGAGCAGTTTGCAGAACCCATTGGGTGTCGACGGTTTCCCAGAAACCCCTAGTAATAGGGATGGCTTTAGGGAACCCCGATTAGTTCCGACGGTTCCCAAAACCCTTGGAAATTGACAGAAAATCGTCGGTAACTTTGTGACGGTGGTTTCCCAATGGTTCTTGTAACCCCTCGAAACATATTTTTCAGGGGTTAAAATCCCCGGTAACGTTAAAAATAACCTCTATTGGATATTTTTGTATTGGTTACGAGGAAGGCTTCAATCTAATTTGTTAATTAGGAGGAATAATGCTACATAATGTATGGTTGAATTAACTTCTTCTATCGTTCAATATTTAACATAAACACTAGTGCAGTAAGAGGAAATGACACCGGTTACTTTTCCTTATAGGCCCCGGTTCTACAACCGAGGCATATACAAACGAGATAAAAAATAGTAGGTTTTATGCCTCGGTTGCTGGTCGAGTCAAAAAGAATAGGATTGTGCCTCGAGTTTCAGGTAACCGAGGCAATAACGTATTATTTTTTTTTTCAGCCGTCCTCAACCGTACTCAGCCGTCCTCAGTCGTCCAGCCATTTGGGGTTCACAGCAAAAACAACAACATATCAGAAATGCACAACACAGAAAAGCCGTTGGGGGAGAAACGCCGATGGTGGCCGGGCCGGAGGCGACCCACTCGCCGTTGGGAGAGAAACGCCGATGGTGGCCGAGGCGGAGGAGACGAACTCGCGCGAGGTTGAACGCTGATTTAGGGCTTCGCGATTTGGGCTTCGCGATCTGGAGCACTGTCGGAGGCAGAGGCAGAGGCAGAGGTCGTGATCTGGAGGAACCCGCGACGCAGAGGTCGCGATCTGGAGCATTGTCGGAGGCAGAGGCAGAGGCAGCAGTGACGGTGGCGTGGTGGAGGAACCCTATTTCCGGCAGAGGGAGAGGCAGAGGTCGCGATCTGGAGGAACCCGCGACGCAGAAGTCGCGATCTGGAGCACTGTCGGAGGCAGAGGCAGCAGTGACGGTGGCGCGGTGGAGGAACCCTATTTTCGGCAGAGGCAGAGGCAGAGGTCGCGATCTGGAGGAACCCGCGACGCAGAGGCAGCCGTGGAAGAGGTGGAGGAACCCGCGACGCAGAGGAAGAATGGAGAGCAGGAGGAAGGAGAAGCTGAGGAAGGAGAAGCCGTGGAAGTGTTGATTTGACACAAAGACGCTAAGTGCAGAGTGGCAGCGAAAATAAGCTTTTGTTTGGGCACCGGTTAAATGGCCAACCCGAGGTATAAAGCGCTGGAAACCATTTACGATTTCGGTTCCTAATGAACCGATGCCTTTAAGTCTGACGTAGCAGGTAAAGTTGCAGGTGTAGCAGTGATATAGGCCTCGGGTCTCAGATTAACCGGTACAATATCGTTATTTTATCGCGGGTCTTAGCTTAACTGAGGCATATATGTTAGCTTTATTTACGATTCTGCCACCGCGCTTTTATATGCTTCGGGTTTACTTAAACCGAAGCGTATATAGCGATTTTAAATCTTTTTTTTACTAGTGAAACAAAACTAATTCAGTATATAATATAAAATTTTCAAAACAGGAATTAGACAATTAAAAAAACTCACAAGAAAAAATAATATACTGATTTAAGTTACATCATGTGCAAATTTAATGGCATAACAAATGTGGAGTATCACTTTGTCACATCAAAACAATACTGTTGCTGGCAAACTCAATCGTTAAGGTAATAAATTTAAACTTTATTAATCAGATAGCATCAACACATATACTTAGCATGATTTAGGACCTGACACCATGACGAGAGCTGTATATAAATGGATGTCATATTCATGTCCGTTCTCGGATACTTTCATTGTCAACCATGTAACTAATATCACTGTTGGTAATTTTAACTCCTGAACTCGCTTCAACATGTTTCGTTTTTTCCGATGATGTTTTTATTTCTTTGCTTTTACCCCACAGCACCATGTACAACCCAGACACAATAAGCACGGCTCCAATGACACTGAACATCAAACCATCATAAAGTAGAATAAGATAATAATAAAATCTGCAGGTAAACTATGTAACGATAGTAAATTTCGTAAGCAAGTTTAAAGAAATTTTTGGATTGAACAAAGGTGCACTCATATATGTAACTTTTATGTGTACCTTCCTAGATATAGGTTTTCCTCCAACAGCAAAGGAGCAAAAATAGCCACAATGACAAGTGAGAGAGGGTTGAAAACAGATGCATACAATGGACCTTTAACTCCTACACACCAAGAAGTGACAATAACAACAACTCCAGATAGCACAATTCCCTGCCACAGCATTTTTGTTTCTTAATAATTAGCAATTGGAATGTATACTATTTGACCCTCAAATGATAAATACGAAATTAGCATATATATACAGAGAAAGCTGCAGTTAGAAGCCTGATACTCCAACCCAATCTCCATTGGCTCCAATCCTTCTCAACACATAGAGCAAAGACTGTGGCTTGAATTGCCCCCATTAAGGTCATCAATGCAGTACTTGAGAGATGGCTTGGATATTCTTTGCTCATCCTTGTCTGCATCATATACTGATCATTCACCAAATAAAACCACAATTTACTCGTTTATGTATTAAAAAAACAGTTTTCTAACCTGAATGATGAGCCATGATGAAAAACTTAGAACACTTCCAAGACCACATAAAACACCTACCCATCTTCTTCCAGAGTCAACGTGCGATGATCCTAGGTGCCCCTTTTGATTTTTATGTAAGAGACTAGTGTGGAATCTCCACATCTTAATTTCTTCCCCTCTGTAAAATGTCAACAGCATTGACCCAACAATTCCTATTATTGGTCCCAACACCTTCACCCTCCCTGAGGCGGTTCGCAAGCTTAACTTTTCCAAGCTAAAAAAGTACAAATGAAATAATTCATGCATGCAAACTGCTTTGGGATGGAAAGAACTTCAAAATAGTTGTTTATTTTATAGAATTTAATATCTTTTAGAATATTAAATTTGATCAAATAATCCATGTATTAAAAATAAATAAAACTGCAGTGATGAAGATTTGTGACTACGTACCCGAACAAAACGGAGAAGATAAAAGTAACCACAGGAACGAGATTATAAAGGGAAGTAGCAAATGTTGCTGATACCCAAGCCAAACCGATGAAATAAAGATTTTGCGCTAAACTGCCCCTGTTCCATTGTCAAAATCACTTCAGTTAATGATTTTCCATTACAAGGCAAATTAAGGATGAAGAGGGAAGAATCATCAACCATGCATACCCAAATAGACCGCAAAAAAATGCCATCAAAAGCACCCTCCACGTCAACTTTGGCCTGCTCTTTCTGTTTTAAATATCACGTATGCGATACCAGCGTGTGTTCATGCTTCATATCAGAAAACAGAAATAGACGTTAAGGGGATTTTAAATGCATACCTTTCTATAACAAGAGCTAGAGAAAGAGAGAATGCAGCTCCGAAAATGTGACGGTAGGAAGTGAGGACCATAATGCTCATTCCATCATTTATGGTCAATTTATAAAGCACGTTCGCAGCCGCAGTTGCAACCTGCGACAGCACCATTAGCGACGCAGGCTTCAGCTCTTGCACTACTTTTCTATGATATTTCATCTTTGCTCAGCTGTTGCAATAGTTTGAGCTTCAAGAAGACCAAAATATATAGAGGTTATGTGCCATCCCAACCAAGCTAAAAAAATTTCGGATTAATTTATTTGTATATTACAAAAGCCCTAGCATTCAATATCTCAGCATTTCATTTAACCTCATCAATATCAAAATTTCATATTTCTATTTGTTACATTTTTTTTTTCAAGTTAATAAGTAAATTTTCTTTTATTTTCTAAATAAATGTAAGTTGTGTTTAACAAAAACTAACGGGACAAAAAAACTATAGAAATTGAAAAATTAATCGGCTGAAAGAAAGTTGATACCTAACGTTTAAACCACTTAGTTTATAAAATTATAAAATATTTAGTGACATTTTCCGTTAAAAAGATTTACGATGGTGAATAAAATAAAATACTTTTACTCGATATTTTATATAATTTTTAATCTTTATTTATAATTTGAGAGTTGTTCTAATTTTTTGCTTTAAATTAATTTAAACTCCTTTAAAATTTATTTCTACATAAAATGTTTTAATTATATTTATTTTACATTCAATTTGACACTCATATTTTTGTTTACAACAAGACATTTAAAAATATATATTGTGTATTTTTTATTAAGTATATTTTATATCTTGTCATGTTTTTTGTTCAAATTTGAAATAACATAAAAAAAGATTATTTTTAAATGGAAATAAGAAATTTTAAATAAAGAAAAAAATTAGCATACACAATGTGATACCAAAATACTTAAATATAAAAAAATATACCATTAGTTAATATTAATGTATTGCAATGTAATTATGAAATAATAAAATAAATATTATAGATAGTATAATAATTAAACTAAATTACATATTATAATAATAATAACTTGTGTTTATCGTTGTTAATATATTATTAAGTAAAATCACTAGCTTCAAACAAGTCTTCTACATATTGTGTTCAATGTCAGTATTGGAAAAGGTAAACGCTAAAAATGAGTGGTGACATTGTTTTAAATAATTCTTCTATTTAGATAAAGAAAATTTCCATATTTTGACGTCATATGTTTAATTGAGGTTTGAAAAGAGAAATTTCGATGTCAATTAACGTTGAAATTTCACTTTTTGGACATTATATGATTGCAAGAATCATGTCAACCTGTACAAAAATGACATTTGGGTTGTCTAGTAAACAATTAGACGTATGAAAAGGGGAATTCCAACGTCAATTAACACTGGAGTTTCACCTTTTAGACATTAAAATGTGTGGCAGCTAGTTGTAAAAATTTACTACCATAAGAAGTCGAAAGTCCTAGATTCTGACATCAATTACCTACAAGATGTCAGAATTACTCTTTTTTTAAATGTCTTGTAAAAATTTGTAAAAACAAAATTCACGCACATTGTTTCACGCTTTCATTTATACTTAAACCTGAATTTTTGAATACGAGTGTAAGGAAGAAGAAATGTTAATTTTTTATCACTTACATCTTGCAAAAGTGTTTCTCTTGCCTTTATTACTTTATTAGTTTTGACCAATTTATATCGTTTTTTTGATTATTTACGTCCTTACACGAGTTGAAACTCTATACCCCCAAGTGAACCAACTGGTTCGTTTATAAGTGCAAGGACAAAATATGTCAGATTTGTATTATTTACCATAAATATATGTGTTTTCACAAGTGGAGGTTACAATTTTGGTTTTGTTTATTGATTCATTTCGTGTTTTCGTTCTCCATTGAAGATCTATCACAACGAACAACAACGTAGAAAAGTTCTCCTCTCTCCACTGTTGCCAATGACTCTCTTCTATCAAGGTTAGTTTTGTGGTTTTGATAAACATTACAATATAGCCATATATTATTCGATACGTGATTTTTAGTTTTCTTATTATATTTTGTGTGTCGTTTCTTGTATTTGTCTTTGATATTTATCAAAGCGATGCAGTAGAATGATTAGCCTATACAACAAACCAAGATGGGGATGAATTGGTTTCTTATCGCAAATAATACCTTAATTAATTTTCTCATATACTATAAATTTCTTAATAACAATTTAAACAAATAAGAGAGTAAGAAAGAGAGAAAATTGCAAAAGTGATTTTTATAATGATTCGGATTACACAGATTCTACGTCTAGTTATTAATCTTAAACGAGAATTAACGCTTCACTGTCACAAACCAACAAACTGTTACAATAAAATAGAAAATAACATACTTTAAGGTTAGAACACCTCTCTTGTTACCCCCAAGAAATGAAACTCGTTTCCCTTGAAACCCACAAGGGATGAACACCTCCTCCGAATGCTTCACGAATGATGAATACATCCTTTGAATCTTCACAAAGGATGACAGAATTTAACTCAGCAATAACAACAACACTCAATCACAACTCCCATGAAATTTCTCGCTCTATGCCAACACCAAGTTCTCAAAGCCAAAACACAAGGGTTACACAAACCCTAGAACACACTTATCACAACACACAATAAAATATATAAGTTTTTCGAAATTCAACTATTTTGTATGTTAGAATGAGAGTCCCAATCCAATTTATAGAGATCTCACTCAAGGATACCTTCAAAAATTCGTTGTCAGCTATTTAACATGTGATAATTGATTATCCACTTATGGTAATCGATTATGCATTGAATGAAAGTACAATAGTTAAAAACTTGCTTGAAAATTCTCATGATTGCTCGTGATAATCAATTATGGCAAGTCAAAATCGATTACTAATAATCGATTATTATAAGTTGGTAATTGATTATCTTCAGAATAAAATGAGGTTTTTTTTATTCAAAACAAATTTTAACGTAACCTAACGCAAACAATAATAGAATCAAAGATAAACCACAACCTATACAAAAATATACTAAATTACAAAAGTTTTACCACAAGACAAGTCTTCATGAAGGTCTTCCTTATAAAAAATATGTTCTTTAAAAATCTTTTCAAAATCTTTTGATCTTTCTTGAAATGCAATCAATAAAGAATGAATAACAATGCAAGAGTAAAGGGAAAGATAAATTCACACAATGATAAATACTAGTTCGGCCAAGCCTACATCCAGTCTTCTTTTAATCAACCTTAGATTGAAACAAAATCCACTATAATGATTGAGTTCTTACAAGCAAGATACAGAGACAACCTTTTCAATGTACTCTCCTCACAACTCTAAATCACTTATAGCAAATATATCCAGAAAGAACAATCATCTTTCTGTCAACCCTTAGATACCCCACTCTAAGTCACAAGAACTCCTCTAAGTCCTTCTTCCTGACAAGCAGCAACAGGGAACCACAATCACTTGATTGTAAAATGAAAATTGATCTGGTACAGTACACCTTGTTGTGTAGAAAATGATCATCCAATGTAAGCTCTTCAATTCTTCAAAGAATCTTGATGAAATTATCCAAATGTATGAATTCTTGATTCTTGAAGAGAGTATGACCACTTGTAATAAAACTCAACAAACAATGTTAGATATGAAAGTTATGAATCATCAAAGTTGTTGAAAATAGAAAACAATGCATCTATTTATAGGTATATCAGTACAGATGCATTTTAATCGATTAGCTAAATAATGTAATCGATTAAGTAAATCATTATGCTTTACCAGATTTACATTTTAGAGCATTTAACAGATTAAGCAAAGCACATAATCGATTAAGCAATTAATACAAGTCATAAAATTTAAAAATATGACGTTAAGATAGTTATGACTATTCTTGAAAAAAGTTTTCAAACAATACGCATTTTAACAGATTAAAGAAATAACATAATCGATTAAGTATCATACCTAAACAAATTTTGAAAACTTTTTCATTCAAATCACATCAATGCATTCATTAAGCATGTGCAGGCATAACCACAAGTTTTAATCGATTATACCCATAATGTAATCGGTTAAAACTTTTTGTTTTGCCACAATTAAGTGTGTACTGATATTTGATGAATCTAACAGATTATTCAAACTATGTAATCGATTAATTCATACAGATATGTAATGTGAAAATTGTTGTCAACAGAAATTCATTTGAAATTAATGAATGCATGTCACAGATAGTTCAAACACATAGACAGATATAAACAATCAATAGTTTTGTCATGTGCAGGAAACTATAAAACATTTACGTTGTCATCATAAAAAACTCATATGTGAGATATGGGTTCAGCTTTCCATAGCTCCCCCTATCAACAAATATGTCAAGACTTGGACAACATACATGATCATCTATTCATCTATAGTATAATAAGGAGTTATATAGTTTGGACTTGGCATGGAGAAGTACTACACAAGTATACAACGTCAAAAGGAACATATTATATTGATGAATGGATGAGTGATCATTTAGAGAACATGGTACATGATGTTGGTAAAGAAAATTTTGGAAGAGTTGATTTATATGATTCTCTTAAGAACGATATAGAGGAAGAGTTGTATCTAGGATGCAACAACTTTACACGACTGTCAGCAACTTTGAAATTGTTTAGTTTAAAAGAAAGGAATGGTTTGACCGATAAAAAATTCAAAGAATTATTATAGTTGTTGAAGGGGATACTTCCAGAAAATAACATGTTACCTATATGTAATTATGAGGCAAAGAAAATTTATGTCTAATGGGTTTGGAATACCAAAAGAGACATGCATGTTTCAAATTGTGTATTGTATAAAGATGAGTATGTTTCACTAAAGGTGTGCCCAACATGTGGTTTATCATGGTTTAAGAAGAAAATTGATGGAAATAATGGTGATGAAGACAATGATGGTCCATCTGTTAAGGTGATGTGGTACTTGCCTACAATACCTAGTTTGAAACGATTGTTTTCTATTAAAGAATATGTGAAGAACCTTAAATGGAACGTTGATGGAAGAAAGTGTGATAATCTTCTTGACACCTAGTTAATTCCCCACAATGGAAGAAGATTGATGAAACATTTCCAAAATTTGGTGTAGAGCCAAGAAACTTAAAACTTCTACTTGCTATCTATGATATGAATCCTTATGATAACTTAAGTAGAAAACATAGTTCATGGCCATTGTTGTTGATGATTTACAATATATTTCTTTTGTTGTGCATGAAGAGAAAATATATGATGTTGTTTATGATGATGTCAGGTCCTAAACAACATAATAATAATATTGATTTGTATCTGAAATCGTTAATTGATTATTCGGAAATGTGTTGGGAAGAGGGCGTTGAGGTCTTCGATTCATATTCTGAAGAAACTTTTCGTTTGCATACAATGTTAATTTCCCAACATATGGAAACTTGAGTTATTACAGTGTTAAAGATTATTTTGCATGTGTCATTTGTGAAGAAACACTAATTATCTTCAATTGAAGGATGACCAAAAAATTGTATATGCAAGACTCCTTCCTCGAAATCAACCTTATTGTAGTTGAAAAAAGCGTTTAATAAAGTCTTGAAGATGATGTTGTGTCGAGACCTCGTAATGGGAAAGAAGTATACAACTAGGTGAAGAACATTGATGTTGTGTTCGAAAAACATCAAAAGTAAACCATTGAGAAAAACATTTGAAAGAAACGATCAATATTCATTAATCTTCCATATTGTTATAAACTTGATGCACGAAATTGCATAGACGTGATGCATATTGAAAAAAATGTATACGATAGTGTCGTCAAAACTTTACTAAACATAAAAGGAAAGACAAAAGATGGAGTAAAAGCACGACAAGATTTAGATGACATGGACATTCGTTGAGTTACATCCATAATCAATTGAAAGATGCACCTACCTTCCTCTAACTTGTCATACTCTTTTTAAGAAAGAAAAACACACTTTTATTAATGTTTAAGTAGTGTGAATGTTCCACAAGGTTACTCATCAAATATTAGCATTCTTATTTCTAAGCAAAATTTAAAGTTAGTTGGTTTAAACACTCAACCATTTTTACCAAAAAATATCACCTTAAATAATTATATATATATATATATATATATATATAACGTAATATTTTAAAAGCAAAATATGATGTGTTTCAAATTAATAAAAAGACTTCTTTACCAAATAATATTAGGATGTCATACAAATAAAAGTAAAAGTAGTTAGAAGCTAGAATCACATGTAAAACATATATTTTTAAGCATCGATCACTACTTACTTTACTTTCCTTTAATGTGTTTTAAACATAGGTTGAGTATCCATTGTCAATGATGTGTCACATTTTTTTTCTCACTCTTCGAGTTATGTATGTAGCGATAAAAAGAAAGACAAGTCAACTGGTTTTTCTTCCTATTCTTACTACTTTCATGTGTTCTAAACATATTTAATATGATAATATACTTGTTAAGATGTATCAATGTAAAAGAAAGCATAAAGTTGGAAATGGAAGTAACAGATCAGAAAATAAGGACACCTAATTGATAATCAGTACAGAACTGTTGATAAAAGCAACATCTCTAATTGTGGCACAGCAACACCAATCTAGCCAAAGCAAGAGCATTTACCTCGATCTTACGAAAGTTTCAGCTATGAATAGATGGAAGATACGCATACAAATAATCTTCTTCACCTAAAATAATGCAACCAAATGATACGTGTAAACTCACACTAAACTTTATTTTCATCACGAACTTTTGAAAATTTTATATAATTTAAAAAACTTAATAATTATCATTGTTATGATTAATACTTTTATAAACTATTAATTTTATGAGTAAATTTACAGAATGATTTTTAATATTATTACATTTATTTATTTTAATCAGTCTTTACTGTTTTATACGCATAAATACAACTTATCCAAATGAAGATTAATGAGGATTAGTATTCTTAAACTAATATCAACCGAGAAAAAACACAAATTAAATAGAAATTTGTGTTTTTAATTTTTTTTCCTAATTCTTGTACTAAATTAAATAAATACCAAATGTGATATTATGTAAAACATAAGTATACTTCATATACATGTGTATATTGGAATCTATTCTTTATCTTAATGTTCTTAATAATTATAAAATTTAAATAAGGTAAAATACACATAGAAGATACATAATGTCAAATAATTTTTTATTTAAATATATAGTGTTTATTATTATTATTATTATTATATATATATATATATATATATATATATATATATATATATATATATATATATATATATATATATATATATATATATATATATATATATATATATATATATATATATATATGAGTATCATATGTTTCACATTAAATATCATCATATTTTTTTAATTTTTTATCATGACATATTATTGCGTTAAATAGAGTTTGGCGTTTAGTAAACATAATTTATAGTTGATTTTAAATCATTTAATTTTGTAAATATATATACATATATATATATATATATACATATATATATATATATATACATACATATATATATATATACATACATATATATATATATATATATATATATATATATATATATATATATATGAATTTCATATGTTTCACGTTAAATGTCATCATATTTTTTAATTTTTTTATCATATTATATGACATATTATTGGGTTAAATGGAGTTTGGCGTTTAGTGAACATATTTTATAGTTGATTCTAAATCATTTTGTAAAATTTTTAAATTGCGCTTTTAAAATCAATATCAAACCGATTTATAAATATCTTATTATAAAAAAAATTATTCAGTGGAAGATATTTTGTAAAAGTGATAAAAAAAACTATCACAAATAACATGATTTAGGACAATTATGGTGTATTGTCTAAATGACAATAATAGTGAGGTTTTAATTGTTTTCTAAAGAGGTTTATATCCTATTCAAATTAAAATATATTTTTTCTTTTCCTTCTCATATTTTTACATTTTCTTCCTCCCAAAATTTTACACTTCAATTTTTTTTTCCCAAATTCCAAAACAACATCTGTACATAAGCATTAGTTGCCAAATTTCATCCCTTCTACATCCCTCTCGAATTTTCCAAATTTCTCGTCATTTCCTTCTTCCCTCCCTTTGTCCTATTCTCTTTCTTCCTTTTTCAATTTCCCATTTAAATTTTCCTTCTTCCATTTTCCCTTGAACTCTCCTTCTTTCATTTATCCTTCTTTCATTTCTCCTTCTGATTTTCATTCTTCCATTTCTCTTTCTTTCATTTTCCCTTATAATTCTCTTTCTTCAATTTGTCCTTTTGATTCCTAGTTCAAACAACAATCATCGTAGAACCACCACAATGACGATGGAGTTGTAGACGACGATTGCATGGAGCGATGAAGTCAATACCAAAAAGCGGAGCTCTCACTGATAAGGTCACGGTCCACCACAGGCAGAGAGGAATCATTCAAGAGTGGTTCGTACCTAAGGTACAGTCTTTCTAAAACCTCATTTACTCTCCAATACTGCTTTTTTTTTTATATTTTCTTTTGTTTTCCTCATTTGGAGTTCAAAATTTGAAGCCCTATTCTGAAATTCATATTCTCATGTTTTAAGACCCTGAAAAATTAGGAATAATTATAAATAATATTTGTATGAATTTACCATAGCTTAAATGTGTTGGGTGAATGCATGTAATATTATATAAGTGATTACTATTTTGTTATGATGTTGGAGAGCTACCAAAAGAGTTAAAAAGGGGTTATATGTGAATTTGTGCACTTTTTATTAGTTTAGGCACGTTATGCACTAGACAGACTATCTTTCGCGTGGGGGAACAAGGTTCGAACCCTGGCTGTTGCGTTTGGGAATTGAATTTCCTTTAAATGTTGTTTGCCTCTATGTGACTGAGTTGTCGAGCTAGGTTCTAAGGTTGGCTAGAAGGGGAGATGACCGAGCTCCTTGGGCTGGGTTGGGATGTAGCTACAGTGGGAACTCGACCCAATTTTCTGAATGTTTTGAGTTTTTATATTTTTTTTAATGGTCCAAAACAGTGAGCACCATTAAGTAAATGTATTTTTAGGTTCATCGGCGAGAGGGTGACAAATTTAGATCTAGTTTAGGGGGATAAATACTAAATTAATGATGGTTAGCCTTATAATTAAAACCTAACAACCTTGATAAAATTTTCAGAGAAAGAGTGAGGGTTTTTGGGTTTGTCATGCCAAGGTGTAGAAGTTGAAAGTGTTGGAGATTGAGTACGGATAAAGGTTGCTTGGAGTAGAGGTAAAGAGAGCTAGCCTTCAATGTTTATGATCAAATAATTGTGTGTGAGTGCATGTTCAACCTATTTTGTGTGTATGCCGTGAAGATGAGATATGATATTCATGATTGCCGAGTGGTTTTCTCAAACCCAACATTATTGTGTTGTATGTGTTCCATTCAGTGGAATAGGTATGTAACCTTCTATGATTTTAATTGTGTGTTTATGTATGTGTTGATATTCATGTTGCCTTGTGGTGCTGTGAGGTTGTATGAATCTACTCATAATTGTTAAGTTTGTTTCATCCCAAATGTCATTGATTGGGTTGAGTAATGGCCATGAATTATGAGATGTTTGTTGTAGCTCTTACTATTATTTGTATTGATACCTTGCAAATGCTTGAAACTTTTGTTGACATGAGCAAGGATAAGAAGAATTTCATGCACACTTGGAACTCGTTTGTTTAGAAGCATGGGTAAATCCTTGTTTTCTACTGAAGTTATCACTTAATATATCCTTGAGCTCAAACTGATATGCATTTCTAGTTTGTTGATTCAATTATTTTCTTATGGTGGTAGTGTGATTGTATATGATTACATTTCATGCGAATGTGAGCCTTTCTCGAAATTTCATGGTTTGTTTGGACAAACTTTTGTGTAAAAAGTTCTTGGAAAGAAAATAACGTGTACGAAACAATGAACCTTAATTTTTTACAAGTTAAAATTAGTTTATTTACATGAAATTAGAGTTCTTGTGAAGTTATAGGAGAAAGCTTCTATAAGTTTTCTTATTCATAAGCTAATTTGAGCTTATGGACAAGCTCGTCTAAATAATTCTGATTTTATTATCATAAGTTTAATCATGAAAAGAAATTAGTTTCGTTAATCCCAAAGTTATTTCTTTGCTCTTTTGGAGAACTATCAAAGTGTTTCTTGACTATGATTCCAGCAAAATAAAAGAATGGGTTATCTAAGTATTTTTAGCAAAATAATGAAGATGCAGTTTTGATGATGTCCAAATCAAGTCAAGAGAAATCAAGATTCAAGAAGATTCTTTGAAGACTTGTATTGATATAGAAAGCTTTTGTAATAATTGTAATTTTGTGTCTAGGACTTAGGTTCTTGGCGGTTTTGATTCCATGTATCTTAGAATTATAAAATTTATGTTCATAGTAAAAAACACACTGTATTATTCGATTAAACCTAGTATTAATCGATTAATCCTAGTAAAAGGTGAAAACTCAAACTGTCTCTGGAATAATAGATTAAAGTAGCTTTTAATCGATTAGTTAATTGATTAATAAGTAGATTAATCGATTAAATGTGACCGTTGGAGATTTCTAGCCGTTGTAACTAGCCGTTGTACTCATTTTGCTTGAGTCAATAAATAGGCTCTCATTTTCCTTCAATAATAACTCTTCCTTGTGCTCTAGAACTCAAAAACTCTTGAGAATTGTGTGATCTTGTTCAACTAAAGAAACTTTTGTTTGTGGAGGTGTTGAAGTACTACTGCGGTGACAAAGTGATAACAGTTGAAAAACTGTTATTTTCATACTTAAAATTGATACTAAAAGCAACCTTTATACTTAGAAACTAGTTTGAAATCATGTTTTTCTTCATATTTTCAGAAATAAGAGAGCTGGACAGGTTTATGCTTGATTTCAGTGTTTTTGTGCAGGTTTTAAGGTGAATTTGGTGAAAGAAGTGAAGAAGGAGAGATATGGAATCAGAAAAGACATCAAAAAGTGCAAAAGGAGAAGCCGAAATCACCGCTCAACGGTAGTTTACCGCTGAGCGGCACTCAGGAGCTCACGGGAGGACCGCTGAGGGGCAAAATGGCCGCTGAGGGGAAGAAACGTGACACGCACTTACCGCTGAGCGGTATTTTACCGTTGAGCGGCACTTTAATGGGCTTGGACCTAATTTTCTGTAATTTACGAATAATATATAAGCTTTAGGGTTTCCTAGGGTTTGTATCTTTGGCAAAGACGAAGCAAACACTCTCTCTTCCACCCCTTTGAAGGAGGATTTTGGATGCTGAGGCTTCCTCTTCACCTTTTAGGGTTTTATCTTTCATTCTTTCATTGTTATTCATCTAGGTTCACCATGAATATGGTGAACTAAACTCTGTATGTTTGTTGGGGAATCAATGTAATCTTTTGAAGCTCTCATATATGGAATCTGTTTTTACATCTTTTAATTAAGACTTATGCTTTCTTTCATCATTAGTTAGGGTTTTTCCTCTTTGCGTAATGCTTGCATTGTTTAACTCATTCGATGCATGATTATTGGTTTTGTCGATACGGGCGCGTACGGGGAAGTCTAGATCCGGGGAATTTCTCCCAATATTATATTGGTTGTCGTTAAGCTCCTGCACTTATGAACTGATCATTAGGAATGCTAGGAATTGTATGAACTCGTGATTAGGGAGAAGCCTTCTTGAAAGGTACTTTAGAGAGTGGCATTAACAATGATGATTTGAATGTTGAATTCCTAAAATATATGAGAGTGGATAAGATGAAATTGACCCCCAACAACATATTCATACATAAATTTCATTGAAAGTGTTTATCTTTTGCTTTTTGCCATTGATCAAAACTTCATGCATACATATTTAATTTTCGTCTTTTGCATATAAAATCCAAATATTTGGTCTTTAAGTCTTAGCTAATCAAGAAACCACACAACTAAACTAGGTCGTGAGTCCTTTGGGAAGAACGATACTTGGTCTTACCAAGTTTATTACTTGAACGATTCGATCACACTTGCCGATTGAAAAACAAGTTTGTGACATCATATTTTGGTGTTCATAAATTTGTCCATCAAGTTTTTGGCGCCGTTGCCGGGGACTCTGGTTTAACTGGTTAATTTGTGTGATTATTGATTATCTTTGACTTTAATTTTGAATTTCTGTTTTTATTTTCTGTTTTTATTTTTTTTGGTTATTATTTTATTTTATTTTATTTTCTGTTTTTATTTTATTTTATTTTCTGTTTTATTTTATTTTATTTTATTTTATTTTTCTATTTTTATTTTATTTTATTTTATTTTTCTGTTTTTATTTTTCTGTTTTTATTTCCTATCTTCTTATCTTTTCAATTATATCCTTTGATTTTTTTTTCTTTTTTCTCTATCTTTTTGTGCTAACAATTGTTTTTAGGGTTTTGTGCCTAATGTCTGCAGAATGCAATTTGGTCAAGAATTTAACTATATGGGCACTCAATTCTACCAAACTAATCTCAACCACTGGTGGGAACATGACTCAAGCATGGATCAAAGCCAATTTTGGCAAGCAGCCGGACAATTTGAGAACCAACCACAACAACAATGGCAACAACAAAGCTTTAAAATCAACAAAGGGAAGCAAGAGATCTCTTCATTTAGACAAGGCATGGAAGAATCACTGGGGCATGCATGGGACAGGTATAAAAGCCTATTACGAAAGACTCCCAAGCATGGATTTAACGAAGGAGAAGTAGTCCTAATCTTCCTTGGAGGTCTTGGTTCACAAACCAAGATGATGCTTGACGCCTCAGCTGGAGGCAATATCAAATGGAAGACTCTAGAGGAAGCCATAGAAATAATTGAAAACATGACTACTAATAACAATAAGTGGAACAGTGAAAGAGGAGCTCCTATTCAACAAAAAGGAGTTCTACAGTTGCAATCCAATGATGCCTTGATAGCTCAGAACAAGTTAATAACTCAACAATTGGAGAATCTCTCAAAGATACTTGAACAATTGCCACAAGAGTTAAAGACTGTTGCACAGGTACAATCCCAGTTATGCGAATTGTGTGGAGGTGACCATATCAATGGTCAATGTGCCTTTCCAGTTGAAGCCGTAGAGGATGTAAACTACATGACCAATCAGTACCGTCAAGGGAGCTACAATCAGGGGTGGAAACCACACCCAAGTATTGGTCAGGAACAAAGTGGGCAAGCTGGACAAACTGGGCAATTTAACAAGCAACAACAACAACCCTTTCTATCAGGAAGTTTGGATGACACCCTTCAACAATTTTTGAAAAATTCTGACGCTACTCAGAAAAGCATTGAAGAATCATGTAAAAGGATGGAGATGCAGCTTCATTACATTAGTCAGAGATTGAATGATGAGGTTAATACTGAAGTTAACCCTAAGGAGGAAGGGCAAGCCATTATCACTGAAAGTGACAAGATTCTTGATGAGAAAATAATAGGGGGCGATGAGGAAAAGATAGAGAGAAAAGAAAAAGAATAATTGGGTGAGAGAAATAAAGATGAAGAAAAAGAGAAAGAAGTGGTTGAGAGAGAAGAGAGAAAGAAAATTTGTGTGAAAATAAAGAAGTTGAAAAGAAAAAGAAAAGGGAAGAAAAAAATAAAAGAAAAGAAAAAGAGAAAATTTAGGGAGAGAAAAAGGAAGAAAAAAAAGATGAGAGGAAAGAAGAAGAAATCATATGAAAAATCACATCCTCATCTAAAGAAGAATCATAGGAAGGAAAAGAAATTCAAGTGTTTTATGGAAATCTTCAAGAAATTGGAGATTAAAGTTCCTATGATTGAGACATTGCAACAGGTTCCTGGTTTGATCAAATTTCTGAAGAAGTTCAGTAGAAAGAAGAAAAAGAAGAAGGAACTTGAGGTTGGGTCAAGCTAATGACGTTAAAAGAGCGCTTGCTGGGAGGCAACCCAGTGATTTAAGAACTTTTGATTTTATTTTGGTTTTGTAATTTTTAATTTGTGGACTTTATTTTTGTAACTATTTTGTTGGAGATAGCATCTACTGAAGGATGCTAGGTGGTTAAGTATCTACTGAAGGATACTATGTTTGTAACACCTACTGATGGAGAGAAAGGTTGGAATATACCTAACTTTGCTCCTCAATTTGGAGAGCAAGTGTTAGGGAATGACTGGGGAAAGCTAGCCACTTATCCTGCACCTGCCAACATAGCTGTGGTAAAGGAATTTTACACCAATGCTAAGAAGATTGGTGATTATCCAGCTGAGAATTATTTGGGCTATGTCAGAGGCCATGCTATCAGGTATGATCCTGATTCTATTAATAACTTCCTGGACACTGTATGGGCTGGTGAGCAGTGCCAGTTTGCTCTTTGCATGGAGGAAGGTGCTGATTATGAGGATGTGGAGAGAGTACTGTGTATACCTGGAGGACACTTCCAAAGGAATCGATCTGGCTCAGTGGTTAACATTAGGAGGACGGATTTGACTCCTCTTGCAAAGTATTGGATGGCGTTTTCTCATGCCAACATTCAGCCATGTTCACATGTGTCAGATATTACTCTCAGCAGGGCATTCTTCATCTACTGTGCCATCAGAAACTTGAATGTTAATATTGGGCAGGTGATAGCTGATGAGATTAGTGTGTGTGCTAATACCTCAAACAACAAAGCACCACTAGGACATCCCTCTTTGATCACGCATCTTTGCAAGATAGCTGGGGTGGACACTTCTGCTCCACCATTTGAGAGGCCAAGAAAAGCTATTGATGAGGCTTATTACAGGCAGTACTGTGGAGGTGAGGAAGCAGCTCAGCCAGTTCCACCACGCCGTGCTCGTAGAGAGAGAGGACCAGCACAGAGCCAGACATCTGCTGAGACACATGAAGCAGAACCATTCCAAATGAGGGACATGTATATGTCTCTTATAGGTGCTCAGTTGCAGTCCATTCACAGAGGGCAGGTGGCCACTGCTGAGATGATTGTGGGGATGTATGATACACCTCCAGCCCACAGGTGGACTATGGATGAATTTCATAATGTGGTAGCTTGGCCAGAGGAACCAGTGCATGGAGAAGGAGCTGGAGCAGCTGAAGCTTCAGCTAGAGAGATGGAAGAAGATGAAGCTGACGAGGATGATGCATTTGAAGATGAAGAAGATGAGGAGGAAGAGGAAGATACAGAGGATAGCTCAGACTGATGAGGAGTTGAGATAGCATTTACTGATAAATGCTATCATATGATTATGCTTTTGTGGTTTAAGTCTTCTGAACTTATTTGTTTTTGTTTTTAGATTAGGGTTTGATGTACTCTATTGAACACCTATTTTGTTATGATGGTTTGCTCTTCGCTGTGATTGTGTGATAAGTAATGCTGAATGATGCTTATGATTGATTGATGTTGAGATGATGTGCACATTAAAATGCTTATACAGGTGATTCACAAGCTTTGTGAACAAATGCAGGATATCATGATTGTGATTGTGAAATTAAGCAGGATGTGTATGTCAAATGTGAATGAGCTTATATGTGAGGTTTTGAGCTCCAGAGTTGTTATTGTTGAATGCTATTACTTTGAAAGCATGAATGATTTTGCCCAGGTTTTTCTATGATTGAATCAATTGTTTGTTTTGCATCATATGATCAAGGCCGTTTGTTGGAAACCTTTTCATTGGCCAAATTCGTAAAATTAGCCCACTAAAAGAGAACACTTTGTGTTCTATCCTTTTGAACCCTTAGCCTTGAACATACACTGAAACCCTTGATTGAAAATCTTTACCTTGAGTTAAGTAGAAGATCTTGTGTGATATTGTTAAATGTTCAAGTTTGGGGTTGTTAGGAAAACATGAAAAAGGAAAAAGCATTGAGCTAAGAGCTAAAAAGTAAGAATATGCAAAGAAAAAGAAAAGAAAAGAAAAAGAAGCAAAGCTCAATGCAAAGGCAAAAGAAAGTTGGGAATGAATAAGATGATTGTGTTGTTATGATTCTCTTAACTCAAGGATTTTGTGATCCAGAAAAACCAATTTTCTTGTTAGCCCAGCCACATTATAAGCCATTGAAAAGTCCTTGTGATGATGCATGCTTGTGAATGTTTTTTATTGTGGTAAAATGAAAGGCAAAGTTGATTCAGGTGACATTGTGATAGTAGAGTGAATGAGTGATTACCTTTTATACACTTGTGTGTTGAGTGAAACACTTTACCTAGTGAGGAAATATTCCATTAGCACATGAACATCCATGCTTAATTGATTGGTCATTCATGAAAAAGAGCATTTGTTGGGTATTAACTGATTTTGTGAAACACTAAAGCATGTGCACATCTTGATTGAAATCTTGATCATAAGTTTGATTGATGTTTTTACTTATCTTGAAAAGAAGATTTTTGAATGAAGTGAACCATCATATGAATTGGTTAAAGATGGAGTTACATCTTGTTTGCTTGAGGACAAGCAAAGTTCTAAGTTTGGGGTTGTGATAACAGTTGAAAAACTGTTATTTTCATACTTAAAATTGATACTAAAAGCAACCTTTATACTTAGAAACTAGTTTGAAATCATGCTTTTCTTCATATTTTCATAAATAAGAGAGCTGGACAGGTTTATGCTTGATTTCAGTGTTTTTGTGCAGGTTTTAAGGTGAATTTGGTGAAAGAAGTGAAGAAGGAGAGATATGGAATCAGAAAAGACATCAAAAAGTGCAAAAGGAGAAGTCGAAGTCACCGCTCAGCGGCAGTTTACCGCTGAGCGGCACTCAGGAGCTCACGGGAGGACCGCTGAGGGGCAAAATGGCCGCTGAGGGGAAGAAACGTGACACGCACTTACCGCTGAGCGGCACTTTAATGGGCTTGGACCTAATTTTCTGTAATTTACGAATAATATATAAGCTTTAGGGTTTCCTAGGGTTTGTATCTTTGGCAAAGACGAAGCAAACACTCTCTCTTCCACCCCTTTGAAGGAGGATTTTGGATGCTGAGGATTTTGGATGCTGAGGCTTCCTCCTCACCTTTTTAGGGTTTTATCTTTCATTATTTCATTGTGTCGCAACCGGAATCGCGACGGGACGACGATCCAAAAAAGAAACGGGTTTTAAAAAGAGATTTTGGAGTCGCCACCATAGTTTATTATGGAAAACTATGGAAAAACCTCAAAATGATAAAGCACGGTCCACGAAAACCATATTCTGGGTTCGGGAGTCGGTTACGTGTAGGGAAGGTGTTAGCACCCTACAACGCCTGCCCTAAGGCAGTACCTTTAACTAAATGCGCGAATATGATGTGGTTTTCAAAATGTTTAACTATCCCCTAAAATAAAATAAAAATAAACAAAATATATTTTTTAGTTTTTTGGGCCCGACAAGGATTGACCTTGCTCCTACGTATTCTCATTCAAAATGAGAAATCAGGGTTACGTAGTTCTAGCTTGAAAGACTGTTTGTTTGTTTGAAAAAAGCAGATGTTTTTAATTTTTGGAGATTTTTATGTTTTTAATATTTTCGAGAAAAAGAAGGTAATGAGTACTAGGCCGACGCGAACGGTCGCACGAGTACTCATACCTTTAAAATGGTATTTAAATATTTTTAATTATTTTTGAAAAGAGAGATAACGATATTAAGCACTAGGCCGATGCGAACGATCACACGAGCACTCATACCGTTATCTACTTATTTAGGAAAACTAAAAAGTATTGAGTGCTAGGCTGATGCGGACGATCGCACGAGCACTCATACCCTCGTTTAATATTACATAAATAAGAGAGAAAGGTATCGAACACTAGGACGATGCGAGCGATCACACGAGTGTTCAACCTTTAAAACATATTTTTGTAAATTTTATTTAAGAAGAAGAAAAGGTTTTTAGCACAAGGACGACGCGAGCGGTCACACGTGTGCTTAAACCTTTAAAACATATTTTTGAAATTTTACTTAAGAAAAGAAGAAAAGGTTTTTAGCACAAGGACGACGCGAGCGGTCACACGTGTGCTTAAACCTTTAAAACATATTTTTTGAAATTTATTTAAGGAGAAGAGAAGGTTTTTAGCACAAGGACGACGCGAGCGGTCACACGTGTGCTTAAACCTTTAAAACATATTTTTTGAAATTTATTTAAGGAGAAGAGAAGGTTTTTAGCACAAGGACGACGCGAGCGGTCACACGTGTGCTTAAACCTTTAAAACATATTTTTGAAATTTCTTTTTATTTAAACTATCAATATTGTATTATTAAATATATATTTTAGGATACGTAAATGTCTAAAATAAATAAATAGAACAAAATAAAATAAGACAATAAAGAAAAAATAAATAAACAAAAGAAAATTGAGAGGCTGAACGGACGCTGGGAAGAGATTCAGAATAACGAGCGTTCGTTAGGTAAAGAACGAACGTTCGTTGGGGAAGAGGACGAACGTCCATTGGGGAACATAACGGACGGACGTTTAGAAATGTGACCGAATGACGAGCGTTCGTCAAGAGATATGACGAACGGACGTTGAGAACGAAGGCTCAATAACGAACGCTCGTTGAAGGCATGACGAACGGACGTTGAGAAATTGAAGCTGAGTAACGAGCGTTCATTGGTTTGGAAACGAACGCTCGTTCGAGCGCTCTTCAGGGAGAAAATTTGAACGAACGGTCAAAAAGCTTAAGGATAACGAGCGTTCGCTCGTTTGGATAACTAGCGCTCGTTGGTGAGAAGGTTTGAACGAACGGTCAAAAAGCTTAAGGATAACGAGCGTTCGCTCGTTTGGATAACTAGCGCTCGTTGGTGAGAAGGTTTGAACGAACGGTCAAAAAGCTTAAGGATAACGAGCGTTCGCTCTTTTGGATAACGAGCGCTCGTTGGTGAGAGTGCTGAACGAACGGTCAAAAAGGCTTAAGGACAACGAGCGTTCGCTCGTTTAGATAACGATGTTGAACGAACGGTCAAAAAGGCGAGCGTTCGCTCGTTTGGATAATGAACGTTCGCTCTTTTGGATAACGAGCGCTCGTTGGTGAGAGTGCTGAACGAACGGTCAAAAAGGCTTAAGGACAACGAGCGTTCGCTCGTTTGATGAGAATGTTGAACGAACGGTCAAAAAGGCTCAAGGTTAACGAGCGCTCGCTCGTTTAGATAACGAGCGCTCGTTGGTGAGAAACGAACGCTCAAAAAAGCTTAAGGTTAACGAGCGTTCGCTCGTTTAGATAACGATCGTTCATTGGTGAGAAACGAACGCTCAAAAAGGCTTACGGATGACGAGCGTTCGCTCGTTTAGATAACGAGCGCTCGTTCATTTGGAACGTTGAACGAACGGTCAAAAAAAGGCTGAATGTTCCCGGACGTACGTTCATTTCTGGGCTTGGCCCAGTCCAATGCTTCTAACCTAGAATTTTCTAGGGGTTCAGGAGGTTCACCCTCATTCCCACTCATTCACGCTGTTCTTCCCAGATGAGACCAATGCCTCCTTCTCTCTGATCAAAAGGATTCACTCTGTCACTCAACGGCCACGTCTTCTTCCGATTGACCACAACGAACCAGACTAGCCATGCAACGAAAATGGCCACCGTATCACTGCCTTTATGGACCAACTACCATACCATCATCTCTCTCGATCTAGCCACTGCACCACGCCACGCCACACCGCGCTGCTGCTTCCTTGTTCTTATTTACTCTCTCCGACACCGGCAACCCAGGGAGGAGTTCGTCTCCGCCAGTTCAAACACACGGTCTGCCACTTCTTCGTCGAACTCTCCGTCTTTCACCGCCGAGACCATCGTCGGCTGTCGCTCCAGCTCATCCCCTCCTTCTTCGATTGTGCAATGGGTTTTGGATTTGTTTTGTTGATATTAGCCGTGAGCGCGAGAGTTAGGAAGGAGAGAAGGAACAGGGTGAAACAGAGAATGAATGGAAAGGGAGGTTGGTGAAGAGGGAACCCAGGATATTCAGAGGAAAAACGTTCATGATGGAAGAAGTAGCAGAAGCAGTTATGCAGTAAGCACACGATGAGTCTGGATGCACAGAGACTTACCTGCTACTACGTTTGCTGCTGTCGTCCACTGCGTAGCCGGTGACCTCTTCACGCTCTTCTCCTTCTCTGCCGGTGCTGGTGCCAATGATAGCTCTGGATGATGATTCCAGAAAATCCTCCTTCCCTGCGTGCCCTTCCTCCCTTTTTCTCTCTCTGAAAATCTGGAAAAATCCCTCCTTACCACCTCGTCTCCGATTTCTCTCCTCTCCTTTTCCCTAAAATCTTTCTGCCTTCTTCCAAAAAAAAATCTTCCCTCCCCCCTGGTCTCTCCCTTTTCTCTTTCTAAAAAATCTCAGCAAAATTCCCCTAACCACCTGGTCCCCTCCTTCCAGAAAAATCTTTGAAAAATATTCCCTTCCACCTTGTCCCCCTCATTCCAGACACGTCTCCCATATCCCCTTTTCCACGTTTTCTATTTTTTATTTTTTTATTATTTTTTTATTATTATTATTATTATTTTTTTTTATCTCAATTTTATTTTATTTTTCAATCAACTATTTTTAATATTATTTTTCAATTTTTTTAATTAATAATTTTTTTTAATTATTTTGATTAATTAACTCTATTAAAACACATTGAAAATAAGAACTAAAATAGAAATTGAATTAAAAGCATAAAAATAGAATAAAACAAAAAGGTAAAATAAAATAAAAGGAAAATAATAAATAACCTATAGAATTTTTACAACCCGGACAAAATTGAGTGTTGACAGCTGCCCCTCTTTACTTAGATATTACTAAATAATATGAAAATTTAATCTTTTCGTATTATTTAAGTAAAGCTAAGTAAAGATAAAAACACTAATTTTGTCTGGGTTTCAATCATGAAAACAAAACGAACCAAATGATTCAAGTCACGATACCAAACGACCAATGTTAAGTAAAGTATCAGTAACAAAAACTAAAACCTGGGTTTGACCATTGCCTCGCAGAGGGCCAAACTCTCAGAACAAAAATTTAAATCCGACCATTGCCATGCAGAGGGCCGATAACAGAAAATTAAAACCTGGATTTGACCATTGCCTCGCAGAGGGCCAAACTCACAGAACAGAAATTTAAATCTGACCATTGCCATGCAGAGGGTCGATAACAGAAAATTAAAACCTGGATTTGACCATTGCCTCGCAGAGGGCCAAACTCACAGAACAAAAATTTAAATCCGACCATTGCCATGCAGAGGGTCGATAACAGAAAATTAAAAACCTGGATTTGACCATTGCCTCGCAGAGGGCCAAACTCACAGAACAGAAATTTAAATCTGACCATTGCCATGCAGAGGGTCGATAACAGAAAATTAAAACCTGGATTTGACCATTGCCTCGCAGAGGGCCAAACTCACGGAACAGAAATTTAAATCCGACCATTGCCATGCAGAGGGTCGATAACAGAAAATTAAAACCTGGATTTGACCATTGCCTCGCAGAGGGCCAAACTCACAAAACAGAAATTTAAATCCGACCATTGCCATGCAGAGGGTCGACAATACAGAGCAACGAGCTGAAATTGACCATTGCCGAGCAGATGGCCAGTAATACAACAGCGAGATGGGATTAGACCATTGCTTAGCAGAGGGCCATAAAGCGAAAACTGGATTCGACCAATGCCTTGCAAAGGGCCAATATCGTAGGAGAAAAACTTGAATTCGACCATTGCCACGCAGAGGGTCAACAATACAGAGCAACGAGCTGAAATTGACCATTGCCGAGCAGATGGCCAGTAATACAACAACGAGATGGGATTAGACCATTGCTTAGCAGAGGGCCATAAAGCGAAAACTGGATTCGACCAATGCCTTGCAGAGGGCCAATATCGTAGGAGAAAAACTTGAATTCGACCATTGCGAAGCAGAGGGTCGGTATCGCAGAAGAAAACTTGGATTTGAAACTTTCTGAAACGTTGGTAAACACTTAGCAAAACATTGAATAAACTTAAAAGCAAATGTTGTATTAACTTTTTCACAACTTCTCTTGTGCCTAAAGGATTTTTTCAAACAAAATACCTTGCTTATCATGAAATGTATGATGTAATGTCATGAGGGTGCATGAATGAATAAACACATGAAACCCTTTTTTTTTTTTTTTTTTTTTTTTTTTTTTTTTTAGACTGCCTATGTTTGAAACTCATTGTCAACATTGTCGTCAAACCTAATGTACGTTCAAAACGTAATCATAAAATGTCAGGAGACAGTGAGCCCTCTAATGAGAAAGAGAAGGGTGTAACCATGAGTTCAAGTTCTCTTTATCGCTTCCTGCAATCCAATTTGGCCTGAACCCGAGAAGGTGAGGGAAAAATAGGGACGAGAAGTAGATAGCTGAATGATTGTATGTGGAGCTAACATTTGTGTTCTCCTCATCTGGGGAGATATGGTTAACATAGAAACATGTAGGGCCCACAAGACTGCCCCAATTTTGTTGTGCACAATAAGTACGATTTGGGGAGGTGAAAAGGTTTGGGTAGGAAGGATTGCCCCAGTTGAGGATTCCTTCTTGACATGACGATTGACGGGGAGACTTTACATTGTATTTTCACTTTCATTTTCAATGTCCTTTCTTTTCTTCAAGTGATGATATCAATCACCACATCATTCCTTCCCAAAGTTAAGTTCGTAAGAAAGACCAGGACGAACAATCTTCAGTCGGCGTGGACTTTAATCGGCTTGTAACGTGGCTAAAAGGCAAACGGGTTATGAAAGAAATGGATAATGAAGGCCCAAATAAGTGTTTGACGGTTAAAGTTTTTAAACAAGAATCATTTGCAAGGTGCCCAGTCAACTGTCTTTAGAGATTTGAACTTCAGGCATCCTTTATTGTTGTTTTTTTTCTTTCTTTCCTTTTGGATCAATCTTTTTGTTGCCCCTGCTGTGGTCCTTTATGATACTTTCCTTTTCATTTTTGTTTTGTTTTTTTTTTAGAGATTTCCTCCTCAACTTTGGATGCTTATGATGTATGTTTTTGAGTTGACGTCGATATGCTAATGATTCTTGTCTAGGGTAATGAAAAATGATTACGACTTACGGCTCAAAGTGGGTGCAATTGATTAAACCTCTTTTATCATTTGGATAAAGAAAACGGCCACACGTCATCCTGAAGCTTGCTTGACTTGCTTTCCACAACCTTAACCATGAGACGAAATTCTGTAGCAGTTGACACATCGACTTCATTTTTTTTCGGTTTGTTTTTTTTTTTTCTTTTTGCTCCCCGATCACGGATCATTGAGCATGGGCACAATGATGACAACTGCCCCAGTGTTATATCCACGACAATCTTTTGTTTTGAAAGGAAATGAAAAGGTTAGGGGTTCACGCCATAAGAAAGCGGATGCTTTAACGAGAAATGAACACAGGTTACCCGCAAAACTCTGAATTAGGAGAAGACTCTGCATCTTTGCCATTTCCAGTTATTGTGTGTTTTTTTTTCTTTTTTTTTTTTTTTTTTTTTTTTGAACGTACTATGCCCTAGACAACTTAATTGACAATGAATTCAACATGTGCATTTTTATTCTCTCCTTTTTTAATCTTTCACGACATCCCTCAGGAACGAGCTGGTGCCAACCGAATATACCCGTGATGCTTTTACTCATGTGTGCTTGATTATCATTACCTTTATTTTCCTTTATTTACCTAAAAGCTCAGCGCGACATGCAATATTTCAAGAAGCGTGCAAACAAAAATTATGAATGAAACCATGCAGTATTTATTGAATGAAATAACACAGAGTACAACAAACTAGATTATCACGCTGAGCACAAAAACTAAACGTCAACCCGTAAGTCATGAATCCTAAAGCCCCGGGTGAAGCTATAGGATTACTTAAAACTATTACATTTTACTCAAATTAAGCATCACGGGTAAACTCGGAGTTCCAATTGTTGAGTGGTGCATCTGGGGAGCCGGCCCGCACGAAACTTGAGCATTCAAAGCTATCTTCATCCTCCATGGCTGTTATGGCCCGTGTTGATCCAACCAGCACTACGAAATTTTTCCCTGATGTCACGAATACGAATCTTTTCCACCCTGGGCTCACGCCTTTCTACACGAGCTAAACCGCGCTCTCTCCTTTCTTCCATCAGCCTTCTCGTTTTGTAAGGAAAGGGAGACGGCGCCCGGATGATGACAGACGACTTTTCTTCAGCCTCTGGCGCAGGGGTGGTTCTAGTGAAATAGATCACCAACGGCTCAGGCAGAGTTACGTCGGATTCTCCACCAATCTGTGTAAACACTTCCCCCTCCTTATCCTTGTAGCATACTTGCATCAAACCCCGATCCAGCAGGTCTTGCAGAACATACTCAAATTCACCACATTCCTCAATAGAGTGTCCATCATCCGGATGAAGCGCGCATGTTACATCCTCGTCATAATCACCTTTTAAAAGGCCCACCTTTATCAACGCCTTGAAGATAAACTTTCTGGAACTTCGGATTCCACCCGCGTCCCTTATCAACTCATGTTTTCCATCCTCGATGGCATTCGTCGAGGCACTCCCGTGCCCAGAAAGTGGGTTAGTCTCAATGCTGGGTTTATCTTCTTGAAACTTTAACCACCCAGAGTCGATTAGAGTCTGTACTTTGTGTTTAAAAGCCAGACACCTCTCAGTTGAGTGACCAACACCTCCCCCATGGTAACTACATTTGGCCTCTGCATCATAACCCCTGGGATATGGAGGTTGCATGGGCTTCATTGGACAAATAGCAACCAAACCCCTTTGGACGAGTTGGGGTAACAATTCTGTGTAAGTTGTAGGGATAGGGGTGAAATTAACAAATTGGTTCCTTCTTGGGTAAGTATTTTGGCCCGCATTCTGATTTGGACCTGCAATTGCCCCAGCCCTCCAAGTATCAGTTGGGAGCAATGGCGGTTGATAATACCCTTGTTGTTGTTGAGGCCTGGCTTGATGAGCAAATGCCGTATTAGCTGTAAGAGGGGGTTGCCCCAAGTATGGTCGGAAGCTATGAGCGGGAGCTTGACCTCTCCATACAGGCATTGCCGATGCCGCATGCACATCCCCTTCCTTCTTCTTTCCCGCATTAAAATTGGTTTTTTTGTAATTTGCAGATGCGGGCGAACTGTATGCAATTTTCCCACTTTTAACCCCAATTTCTATCCTTTCACCTATTATAATGATATCAGCGAAATTGGCAGACACGTTCCCGACCATGTGCTCGTAAAATGGCGGCTGGAGAGTGTTCACAAACATTGCCACCATTTCTCTATCATACAAAGGTGGTTCGACTTGTGCAGCTAACTCTCTCCACCGTTGGGCATACTCCTTAAAAGTTTCGTTGTCCTTCTTTGACATATTTTGCAGCTGTAAACGATCTGGCGCGACATGTGTATTGTATATGTACTGCTTCACAAAAGCATCAGCCAAGTCTGCCCAACAACGAATACGAGTCGGCTCCAAATGGGTATACCAGTTTAACGCCACTCCAGCCAAACTATCTTGAAAAACATGGATGAGCAGCTGCTCATCATAAGCATATGCAGCCATCTTTCTGCAAAACATGGTTAGATGATTCTTTGGGCATGTATTTCCCTTATACTTCTCAAAATCTGGTGCCTTGAACTTATGTGGTAATTTGACGCCAAGAACCAAACTCAATCTGGCAACATCTCCGAATCCATAACTTTCATACCCCTCAACAGCCCTCAATCTTGCCTCTAGGCTCTCCAGTTTATCTTTCGCCCCATCAACATTACTAATTACCCCCTGAAACGAGGTATGTGGTGCAGCCCTTGTAGAAAAGCCCTCTCCGGTAATCACAGGTGGCACCGGAGTTACTCGTATTCCATCAGACATGCTTGCATGCATTCCTTCATTTACCAGGGGTGCGGACATTACAACAGGTCCCTGAGTACTGATTGGCGGTACGTTGGCAGTGGTAGGGAAAGAGAATGAAGTCTGCTCCCCTTCTGTGTATTCTCCCACCGGTGGGGTGTAACCTGGAGGTAATCCATATATTGGGAACGGAACAGATTGGCTCCCAGAACTGAACACCGGAGGGTAATAATGAGCACTTCCCTCAACTTGCGCAGGCGTCGCCCCTCCCGTAGTCTTTAGGGCTTCGAGAGCCGCCAAAATCTGGGCCATCTGATCCTTCAACTGGTTGACATCGGCCTTAATAGATTCGTGTGACTGCTCCCAATTCTCCATGACCTTCGAATTAGCTCTGGTCCTGTACGGATGTCGTGGAAAACTTGCCGTTGTTCTTTCACTTGTACTGAGAATTATTTTTTATTAAATTATATTATATAAGGATGAAAAATGCAAAACGAAAACATGATGCATGCTAGTGATAAGTGGAAATCACAGGATAACAATGACAATACTGATGGAAAATTAACACAAGCCGATACCAAACAAACATCCCTTATCTTTCATTTAAAGGAAATTTGATCCATTACATAGTCTAAGGAACAGAACACATAATTCTGATGTACATCAATCCCGCACCCGGGCAATGAAAGATTTCATCTCTCCCACCAACCATTTACAATGATTAATAAACAATTCTATTTCCGCTGGTGAGTTACAAAAATGAGTGCTTGCTTCAGCATTCGACACCATCCTGGGGATGTCTTCAATTGCCCCGTTTGCCAAAGCAGCCAACTGAGAGAATCTTTCCTTCCAGTGCTTTACAGCCATTTCTTGCTCGGCGATGTGCTCTTCCATTCGCTTTATCAAGGCCTGATGCCTTTCTTCAAAATCTATCGACCTCCATCGCTCCTCCTGTTCCTCGATATATTCCTCCATTTGTTTTATCAGAGTTCGATGCTCTTCCTCTGCTTCTGTTAGTTTCCAACGCTCCCTATTCATATCCGCCTCAAACGATATGGCCATCTCTTTCATCTCATGCCCCGCTTTTTCTATCTGAATCTGCGCTTCTCTTAATCTCTTTAGGGCTTCTCGTTTATCTCTTTTGGCTTCTTCGTAGAGGTGCTTCCACTCCTTTCCCTCTTCTAAAGCCACTTTCTTCTCATTTACCCTCATGGATAATTCCTTACTCGCGGCAGCTAGATCCTGTTTTACTCGAAATGTGTAATCCCTCTCAGCCTTCTGGCTTTTGACAAGGTTTTCATAAGCCCGCGACTTTTCTTCATTATCATTTTTCATATCCACAAGATCATTACGCGCCCTTTGTAATTCGTTTTCCAACCTAGCATTCCTTATTTTCAATTTCTCCATCTCAGCTCTTAATTGTTGCACCTCTTCACTTTCTGGAGCTTGGGATGGTCCTTCACTAGCTGATTGATCCTTGATTGGTTTGAAAGGCAGCTTGACTACTTTCACTCTCTCCAGAATCCAGGTGTGATAACTAACCCTGCCATCCACTACTCCATCCCTTAAGTCCTTCTCTGCTCGAACAACATTTTCCCAGGCGCTTTTAACCTTTCTTAACAGTTCGATGAAATGCCCGTCTTCGTAATAAATGAATAGGGTAGCAAGGTAATCTGATGAAGGTGCCCCTTTCATGGGATGCCCAAATTGTCTTTGCACCAGAAGAGGGTTGTAATTTATACAGTACCGGGCACCTATAAGAGGTACATTAGGAAAACTACCACAATGTTGTATAGCCAGTTTATTTCCGAGCCAAGGAAGGCGCCATTTTATACTTCTTTCGCTCAAGCCGGCAAGGAATCGGGCCCAATCGTTTCCTCCTTTACCTTTAAGCCCTTGGTGTGACAAATTCTCCGATAGACTCTTAACGTCGACCATCTCTTTAAACACGCGCGTTGTCATCCATGTATACAACGCCGGTAAGCAACAAAGAATCTTCTTTCCCTTTCTCTCATGGCAAAAACTTAAAGTCCCATAAACATCCGCAAGAACTGCTGTTACAGGATTCTCTGATCTGGTTTTACTCGCCACGAAGACGTCTATCGCGGTGTAATCCACAAATTCTTCTATTTTGGGAAACAAGACAATGCCATATATGGTGAGGGCTAATACATCCATGAAAGTTTCCCAATCTTCTTTATCAGCCAGATGATGTAAATACTGCTCTAGATATCCCTGTGATAACCCATGCACTTGATTCCTCATCATCATCCTGTCTTCAAGCTCCTTGGGATGTAATTTCATGATGGTAGCAATAGTGGGTATAGAGGCATGATGCTCTAAATGTTGATAGGGAGTGGTGCCTTCCAGTGGCAAACCCAAGATATGCTCGAACTCCTCTATGGTTGGCGCCAACTGAAAGTCTTGAAATGTGAAACATCGAAGCGGAGAATCATAATATTGTGCCAAGGCTGTGATAGCGGGTATTTGTACTTCAACCTCCATTAAATTCAACAAATTTCCATATCTTCTCTGAAAGGTTTCTCTCTTTATAGTCTTAAGCCTTTTGCCCAAGTTTATCAGCCCGGTCAAATTTCCAACATGAGTCCTTAGACTATACTTCTTTCTTAAATCGGAAGAGTCGGTGTGTTGTGTAGCATCGGATCTTGTGTTAACATCCATCTCGTATGAAGTCAAGTAGGTACCTGTGATTTCCCTTAAAATTAACATGTTACTAAATGATGTATGAATATGATGCATGATAATAAAATAACATGACAAAACAAAACACATGCATGGTATGAAATGTAATATCATAAAAAAACGAACAGCGTGAGGGTTACAGAAGCATATATTCCTCCCATCGTGCCCTACCAAAGGTTCACTGCTTTGAGTTCAAGGTCAAGTATATGCAATCTCACAAGGATGATTTCCTGAACCTAAAGGTCAAAGGTCACTAGAGCTATGGCCCCCTTCATAGCATTTCCACAACAGTCGAGTAATCAACTAGGTGTGAAAACACATATGAAGAGAACAGACTCTAGCTGGAGTTCTCACGATAGCCAAACAGGAAGTACATCCCAGAGTGACACCGCTACACAACTCCTCTAATTCTAAGCTACGCTCAGACCCGGGTATAGGGCCCCACTCATGATATGCCAAAAGTGTGTGTGTGAAGGGAGGAAATTATGCACACCCAAACCCTCACCTGCAAAACAACCAGAAAAATTCCCAGGCAGATATAAACATATTGTCTACCCTAGGGTTCAATATTCCACAGTTATTGCAGTTATTCCGAATATCACACATAGATAGAGAAAAGGGAAAGAAAAAACACAAAGCAAAACCACACCAAATTCGCGCATTTAATTAAATGGCTCGACTCTCTAAAGGTCCCCAGTGGAGTCGCCATCTGTCGCAACCGGAATCGCGACGGGACGACGATCCAAAAAAGAAACGGGTTTTAAAAAGAGATTTTGGAGTCGCCACCATAGTTTATTATGGAAAACTATGGAAAAACCTCAAAATGATAAAGCACGGTCCACGAAAACCATATTCTGGGTTCGGGAGTCGGTTACGTGTAGGGAAGGTGTTAGCACCCTACAACGCCTGCCCTAAGGCAGTACCTTTAACTAAATGCGCGAATATGATGTGGTTTTCAAAATGTTTAACTATCCCCTAAAATAAAATAAAAATAAACAAAATATATTTTTTAGTTTTTTGGGCCCGACAAGGATTGACCTTGCTCCTACGTATTCTCATTCAAAATGAGAAATCAGGGTTACGTAGTTCTAGCTTGAAAGACTGTTTGTTTGTTTGAAAAAAGCAGATGTTTTTAATTTTTGGAGATTTTTATGTTTTTAATATTTTCGAGAAAAAGAAGGTAATGAGTACTAGGCCGACGCGAACGGTCGCACGAGTACTCATACCTTTAAAATGATATTTAAATATTTTTAATTATTTTTGAAAAGAGAGATAACGATATTAAGCACTAGGCCGATGCGAACGATCACACGAGCACTCATACCGTTATCTACTTATTTAGGAAAACTAAAAAGTATTGAGTGCTAGGCTGATGCGGACGATCGCACGAGCACTCATACCCTCGTTTAATATTACATAAATAAGAGAGAAAGGTATCGAACACTAGGACGATGCGAGCGATCACACGAGTGTTCAACCTTTAAAACATATTTTTGTAAATTTTATTTAAGAAGAAGAAAAGGTTTTTAGCACAAGGACGACGCGAGCGGTCACACGTGTGCTTAAACCTTTAAAACATATTTTTGAAATTTTACTTAAGAAAAGAAGAAAAGGTTTTTAGCACAAGGACGACGCGAGCGGTCACACGTGTGCTTAAACCTTTAAAACATATTTTTTGAAATTTATTTAAGGAGAAGAGAAGGTTTTTAGCACAAGGACGACGCGAGCGGTCACACGTGTGCTTAAACCTTTAAAACATATTTTTTGAAATTTATTTAAGGAGAAGAGAAGGTTTTTAGCACAAGGACGACGCGAGCGGTCACACGTGTGCTTAAACCTTTAAAACATATTTTTGAAATTTCTTTTTATTTAAACTATCAATATTGTATTATTAAATATATATTTTAGGATAAGTAAATGTCTAAAATAAATAAATAGAACAAAATAAAATAAGACAATAAAGAAAAAATAAATAAACAAAAGAAAATTGAGAGGCTGAACGGACGCTGGGAAGAGATTCAGAATAACGAGCGTTCGTTAGGTAAAGAACGAACGTTCGTTGGGGAAGAGGACGAACGTCCATTGGGGAACATAACGGACGGACGTTTAGAAATGTGACCGAATGACGAGCGTTCGTCAAGAGATATGACGAACGGACGTTGAGAACGAAGGCTCAATAACGAACGCTCGTTGAAGGCATGACGAACGGACGTTGAGAAATTGAAGCTGAGTAACGAGCGTTCATTGGTTCGGAAACGAACGCTCGTTCGAGCGCTCTTCAGGGAGAAAATTTGAACGAACGGTCAAAAAACTTAAGGATAACGAGCGTTCGCTCGTTTGGATAACTAGCGCTCGTTGGTGAGAAGGTTTGAACGAACGGTCAAAAAGCTTAAGGATAACGAGCGTTCGCTCGTTTGGATAACTAGCGCTCGTTGGTGAGAAGGTTTGAACGAACGGTCAAAAAGCTTAAGGATAACGAGCGTTCGCTCTTTTGGATAACGAGCGCTCGTTGGTGAGAGTGCTGAACGAACGGTCAAAAAGGCTTAAGGACAACGAGCGTTCGCTCGTTTAGATAACGATGTTGAACGAACGGTCAAAAAGGCGAGCGTTCGCTCGTTTGGATAATGAACGTTCGCTCTTTTGGATAACGAGCGCTCGTTGGTGAGAGTGCTGAACGAACGGTCAAAAAGGCTTAAGGACAACGAGCGTTCGCTCGTTTGATGAGAATGTTGAACGAACGGTCAAAAAGGCTCAAGGTTAACGAGCGCTCGCTCGTTTAGATAACGAGCGCTCGTTGGTGAGAAACGAACGCTCAAAAAAGCTTAAGGTTAACGAGCGTTCGCTCGTTTAGATAACGATCGTTCATTGGTGAGAAACGAACGCTCAAAAACGCTTACGGATGACGAGAGTTCGCTCGTTTAGATAACGAGCGCTCGTTCATTTGGAACGTTGAACGAACGGTCAAAAAAAGGCTGAATGTTCCCGGACGTACGTTCATTTCTGGGCTTGGCCCAGTCCAATGCTTCTAACCTAGAATTTTCTAGGGGTTCAGGAGGTTCACCCTCATTCCCACTCATTCACGCTGTTCTTCCCAGATGAGACCAATGCCTCCTTCTCTCTGATCAAAAGGATTCACTCTGTCACTCAACGGCCACGTCTTCTTCCGATTGACCACCACGAACCAGACTAGCCATGCAACGAAAATGGCCACCGTATCACTGCCTTTATGGACCAACTACCATACCATCATCTCTCTCGATCTAGCCACTGCACCACGCCACGCCACACCGCGCTGCTGCTTCCTTGTTCTTATTTACTCTCTCCGACACCGGCAACCCAGGGAGGAGTTCGTCTCCGCCAGTTCAAACACACGGTCTGCCACTTCTTCGTCGAACTCTCCGTCTTTCACCGCCGAGACCATCGTCGGCTGTCGCTCCAGCTCATCCCCTCCTTCTTCGATTGTGCAATGGGTTTTGGATTTGTTTTGTTGATATTAGCCGTGAGCGCGAGAGTTAGGAAGGAGAGAAGGAACAGGGTGAAACAGAGAATGAATGGAAAGGGAGGTTGGTGAAGAGGGAACCCAGGATATTCAGAGGAAAAACGTTCATGATGGAAGAAGTAGCAGAAGCAGTTATGCAGTAAGCACACGATGAGTCTGGATGCACAGAGACTTACCTGCTACTACGTTTGCTGCTGTCGTCCACTGCGTAGCCGGTGACCTCTTCACGCTCTTCTCCTTCTCTGCCGGTGCTGGTGCCAATGATAGCTCTGGATGATGATTCCAGAAAATCCTCTTTCCCTGCGTGCCCTTCCTCCCTTTTTCTCTCTCTGAAAATCTGGAAAAATCCCTCCTTACCACCTCGTCTCCGATTTCTCTCCTTTCCTTTTCCCTAAAATCTTTCTGCCTTCTTCCAAAAAAAAATCTTCCCTCCCCCCTGGTCTCTCCCTTTTCTCTTTCTAAAAAATCTCAGCAAAATTCCCCTAACCACCTGGTCCCCTCCTTCCAGAAAAATCTTTGAAAAATATTCCCTTCCACCTTGTCCCCCTCATTCCAGACACGTCTCCCATATCCCCTTTTCCACGTTTTCTATTTTTTATTTTTTTATTATTTTTTTATTATTATTATTATTATTTTTTTTATCTCAATTTTATTTTATTTTTCAATCAACTATTTTTAATATTATTTTTCAATTTTTTTAATTAATAATTTTTTTTAATTATTTTGATTAATTAACTCTATTAAAACACATTGAAAATAAGAACTAAAATAGAAATTGAATTAAAAGCATAAAAATAGAATAAAACAAAAAGGTAAAATAAAATAAAAGGAAAATAATAAATAACCTATAGAATTTTTACAACCCGGACAAAATTGAGTGTTGACACATTGTTATTCATCTAGGTTCACCATGAATATGGTGAACTAAACTCTGTATGTTTGTTGGGGAATCAATGTAATCTTTTGAAGCTCTCATATATGGAATCTGTTTTTACATCTTTTAATTAAGACTTATGCTTTCTTTCATCATTAGTTAGGGTTTTTCCTCTTTGCATAATGCTTGCATTGTTTAACTCATTCGATGCATGATTATTGGTTTTGTCGATACGGGCGCGTACGGGGAAGTCTAGATCCGGGGAATTTCTCCCAATATTATATTGGTTGTCGTTAAGCTCCTGCACTTATGAACTGATCATTAGGAATGCTAGGAATTGTATGAACTCGTGATTAGGGAGAAGCCTTCTTGAAAGGTACTTTAGAGAGTGGCATTAACAATGATGATTTGAATGTTGAATTCCTAAAATATATGAGAGTGGATAAGATGAAATTGACCCCCAACAACATATTCATACATAAATTTCATTGAAAGTGTTTATCTTTTTCTTTTTGCCATTGATCAAAACTTCATGCATACATATTTAATTTTCGTCTTTTGCATATAAAATCCAAATATTTCGTCTTTAAGTCTTAGCTAATCAAGAAACCACACAACTAAACTAGGCCGTGAGTCCTTTGTGAAGAACGATACTTGGTCTTACCAAGTTTATTACTTGAACGATTCGGTCACACTTGCCGATTGAAAAACAAGTTTGTGACATCATATTTTGGTGTTCATAAATTTGTCCATCACAAAGGAATAATTGGTTCATCCTTGGTGCGTCTGAGGAAGTGTTCGGAAGAGAAAATCATCCTTCGTAAGTTATCTTTCGTGAAGTATTAGGAGGAAGTGTTTCATTCTTTGTGAAGACTCAAAGGAGGTGCATGTTCATCTCGTGTGGTATCAAGAGAGGTGGTTTCTAAACTTTTACAAATTGTTTCTTTGTGATTGTAGTTTGTAATTGTTTTGTGAGTAGTGACCTATTTATCTTGATTTGAGATAAGCTACTAGATGTAGAATTGGTAAGATCCGAACCAGGATAAAATCATCTGTGTAAATTTCTCTCAACCTTACTCTCTTTACTTTATCATTATTATCTTCTTATTAAGTTAAATTGAGAAGAAATTTTAAAAGGCACACGTTCGTATTAAAAACCAATCCCCCCCTCTTGGTTTGTTATTCCACGCTAATCATTCCGCTGCAACCGCTTTGACAATTATGAACACTAATATGTTACTATGTACTTTTTTATTTGTTATTATAACATAAAATGAATGCATATGATCTTTTATTTATGTATCAAATGATTTATTAACTCATTCTATTTAGTTAAGTAGATCGCTTAAATTAATAAATTCTCATGTAATACTTGATAGTATGCAGATAAAAAACAACCATGGGAATATTGTCAAATGCAGTCATTACTTGCTAATTGTTAGTTCCGATGGAAAGCTTTTGTCATGCATTATTGATGAATGTATATTTATGTTCTCATTTAGCTTTTAATCTTGAATTTTTAATTGGTTTTTTTACTTTATAAAAATATTTTAATTAGGATTTGTTATAATTGGATTTATTGAGCATGATATATAAAAATGATGAAAATAGTTTTTAGTTACATAAATATTTTTTGGATATTTTAAGGTGTGTTAGTGCAGCTACAACTAAGTTTAGCTTATTGAGGTGTAGAAATAAATAGGTTAAAGTTTTATGACACCTTAAAGATAAATCAAATAAGGAGATAATCAAAAACCACAAGAAGTAAAATCAAGCATTGCATGAAGAAAGCAAGAAAAGCATGAAAAGATGAAGAAAATTAGCTACGCCAAGAAGAGGGAGTGGAAAACAAAATTTGGACCTTGCGGTTTTTTAGATTTTTTCTATAAAAAGGGCTTTGATAATTGATAAATGGTTATAATAAAAGATAATTTAAGGAAAATATATCTAGATGTTTTATGAGATATTTTTAAATAATTACCTTGTTGAACTAATGAGTAAATATCAAAAGATAATATTTGTCAAATCTTTTTGAAGCTAGAAAAGATCTTCTCAAATATTTTTAGATCTCCACAACAATCAAATATATCTTGAAGATATTAGATTATTTAGAAGAAAATTGGAGGAGATTACACTATCAGAAAGATGATTATAATAACAAAAAAGCCTAAATCAAAGCCTAGTCTAATTTCTATATAAAGAGATTAAGGAAAACACATTACGGGAGCGATAGAAATTGACAATAGATTTTTGGAGGTGTCCTTTAGTGAGATCTTTATATATTGGTTTGAGACTCTCATTTTAAAACATGAAAACATATCATAGTATTTTTTTTGTGATAAGAGTGTTCTAGGGTTTGTGTAACCCTTGTGTTGTGGCATTAAGAACTTGATGTTGGTATAGAGCAAGAACTTTCACTAGGATTTTGATTGACTATCGTTGTTGTTGTTGACTGAAGCATGTCATCCTTTGCGAAGATTCAAAAGAAGTGTTTCGTGAAATTCAGAGGTGTTCATCCCTTGTGACCTTCAAGAGAAGTGAGTTTCATCTTTTGTGGTAACAAGAGAGATGATTTTAAAAAGGCGCTATCTATTGGTCTATACACTAGTACAGCAGAAACAAATGGACTCGGTTGTTTTTGGTCATAGGCCCCGGTTTAGAAACCGAGGCATATACGAACGAGGTAAAAAGTCGTCTTCTTATGCCTCGGTTGTAAACCGAGTTAGTATCTTTTCTTTTACTGTCTCGGTTAAAACTTGAACTGAGGCAGTAAAGTGTTTTTTTTTTCCACATTGTGGAGCACAGGGAAGCACATGGAAGCATTTTTTTTTGCCACATTGTGGAGCACAGGAAAGCAGAAGTGGGAAGCAGCAATGGGATGCAGAAGTGGAGCACAGGGAAGCAGAAGTAGGAAGCTGGAGACGGTTCCGTCCGAAACCGACGAGATCACGGTGCTCTCCACCGGCGGGGACTACGGCAGTGATGGGAGGGTGGTGTTCAAGGCCTCGCTGTGCTGCGAGGACCGCTCGGACCTCATTCCTGACCTCATAGAAATCCTGAACTCGCTTCACCTGAAAACCCTCAAAGCAGAAATGGCCACGCTCGGAGGAAGAACGCGCAACGTGTGTTCAATCCCTTCATCCCTTCATCACCTGAAAACACCAGAAAACAGCCCAAGATCAAACAAAAAAACCTAAAACCAAAAATACTTCCCCTCTCCAAAGCTTCAAACTTTTATCAAATCAGAGTCCAGCCAAACCCCACCACATACATCAATCAGAAACAAAGGAGGGGGGCGATGGAGGAGGAGTGGAGGAGGGGTTGGCGGTGGTCGATGAGAAGAACAGGCGAAACCACGACGCCCAGAGGTTGAGCCAGCGACGGTAGTGGGGCACCTGGCAGGGGGAACTGAGACGTGAACAGAGGGGCGGAGAGGTTTGCGATGGCGTGGCGTTGCGGTGGCGTGGCGTGGCGGCCGAAGCAAAAAGAAGTCGTGAACAGAGGGGCGGAGAGGTTTGCACAGAGGGGCGGAGAGGTTTGCAGGATGAGAGGTTTCACGGGAAGAAGAATAGTGAAAGGGAAAGGGAAAAAAGTTCTGAACTTTAACCCTAAAACCAAATCATTGAGGCAAATATAGGCCTCGGTTAAAATAAAACCGCGTCATAAATGTTTTTTCAAAAGCGGGTTTAAAAGAACCGGTGCAGTATACGTTTTTCAAAAGCGGTTTTAAAAGAACCGGTGCAGTATACCATTTTTAAAAGCGGTTTTAAAAGAACCGAGGCATATAGTGTCTCTAAAATTACATTTTTGCCACCGCGTTTTTATATGTCTCGGGTCTTCAAAAACCGAGGCATAATACGCGATTTAAAAACTCTATTTTTTACTAGTGATATTTTTTCACACATTCATTGATAGCGCTTATTTAAAAAAAACGTTATCTATTAGGCGTTATCTATGTTCAATTCTGTAGTAGTGAGTCCTTTGTTTGAGGAAATGATTGTTAGGATACAAACAAAGTCTCACATTAGATAAAATAAGAGATGAACATTTATGGAGATCTATCTATATGTTGAACCTCCCTACATTTTTATATCACTAGTGCAAATCGGGGATAAGAACACGGGTAATACGTCTCGGTTTTTAGAAAACCGAGGCATATATAAAGGCGGTGGCATTTTTGCAATTTTGACGAACTTATACGCCTCGGTTGCGGTGGAACCGAGGCATAAAAGCAAAATTAACTCGGTTAAAAACAAAACCGAGACCTAATCACTAGTAAAAAAAACAAAACCGGTGGCATTTTCGTAATTTACGTTAACTTTTTTGACCCGGTTTAAGGGGAACCGAGGCATATAGGTAATATGACCTCGGTTCAAACCCCACCCGATGCCTAACACCCCATAGAATGCCTCAGTGCACTTGGACCCGAGGCAATATACCTATCTTGCCATTACCCTCTCCTCGATCGCGCTTCACCCTCTCATAACCCTCTTCTCTTCCAACCGCGCCCCCTCTTCGCCCTCTCATAACCCTCTTCTCTTCCAACAGCGTATCCACATTCGCCCTCTCATAACCCTCTTCTCTTCCAACAGCGCCCCCTGCTTCTCTTCCTCCCCACACCCTAACGACTCCCACCTTTCGCCGTCGCGACAATGGCGCTTCCTCCGCCTCCTCCAGATCCCTCAAAACCCCCTCATCATTCGCCCACAACTACCGGATCGCCGTCGCCCTAATTCCATCGCACACAGAGGTGGCACCCTCGTCGTCGCCGCTTCGCTTCGTCTGTCGCCGCTTCGCTTCGTCCGTCGTCGCTGTCGTCCATTGCTTCTTCGGTTCTTCTTCTTCGCGTTGCTGCGTCCATTTCTTCTTCGTTGTTCTTTAGTTTAGATCCGAAAAGGGTTCGGCCCTTATTTCTTGTTTAGATCTGAAAAGGGGTGTTCATCCTTCTTCCCTGTTTAGATCTGCACATAATGGGGCGAGATTATCTTCTCACAGAGAGACCCAACTTTGGGGGAGCACCACCAGCGGTCTCGCGCAAGCCAAAGACGGAGGCGCGGCGAAGGCCCAAGGGCGCAGTGGTCGTTCCTTTTCTTGCGGCGGGGCGCAGTGGTCGTTCCGATTCGTCTAGGGTTCCGATTCGTCTAGGTTTTTTATTTCAATTTTTGGATTTCTGATTGGAGTTTCTGCTTGAGTTTTTGATTGGATTTTTTATTGAAGTTTCAATTTTTGGATTTTTGATTGGAGTTTTTGAGTGGCGGCAGAGCTGAGACCTCCAGGAACAGAGGAACAGAGGCTGGTGGAGAATCTTTCTTGTTTCATTGAAAATGTGGAATTGCGTTGTTGTGTTGGTAGCTCGTTGTTGTGTTGGTAGTTCTGAAAGTGGGAAGGAGAAATGATGCTGGTGACAGTGGAAGATGGGTGTCTGCATATGCATAAGAACATACATCAACAACATCCTAAAGGTTAAAAAAAAAAAAAAACAAGTTACTGCCTCGGTTACGTAAAAACCGAGGCATAAATCCTATTCTTTTTAACTCAGTTCACAACCGAGGCATAAAACCTACCCCTTTTTACCTCGCCGGTATATGCCTCGGTTGTAGAACCGGTGCCTATAAGCAAAAGTAACCGGTGCAATATCCTCTTAGTGTACTAGTGTATTATATATTGATTTTTTATATTTTTAAATGACGTATATTTTGACTTAAAATTTAAAAGTAAAGACTACAAATTTACATTTATTTTCTCTACAACATATACATAAATTTTATGTCGGTTGTATATACATCTGATATAAATTTATGTCTCTCACAATTATGTTTTACCTACGTTAGACATAAAAAAACAAAACATATTATATGTAAACAGTTTTTTTTACATTGATTGAACCAAAATAGGTAACTTTAGTCCATAAGTTGTTAGAAATTACAAAAAATGTTATTACGTTTCTTTAATTTACATTTTTCTTAAAATTGTAACCTATATAATATAATTAAATGTAATATTTATACTCGTGTTAGTCTAATCCAACTCGATTTTGCATGAGCTAGGTCTTACCCAATTTGGTTCTCCCTTGCCTGGGCTTGCCCCATGTATACTTCCATAACACGAATTGATTAAATCCTATATTGATTTTGAATTTTAAAATCCAAAAGAGTTGTCTCCAATCTATGTGTAATCCAAATTCAAATAATTAGATTAGACATAAAATGCAAAAATATAAATTAGATTTGAGATAAATCTTTTAAAATAGACTTAAATGTGTTCTATTCTAGTGTGTTCTACAATATGATTCATGTTTATAACACTTCAAGGTCCTTTCTTTTTTATTCAAACCATGTCATTTGAAACCTTGAAAGTCCAAGTGCCTGCCACTGTCAAGATGAAACCACTCGCTAGGAGGTTAAGATGCTAGTCTTCTGCAGAAAGTGCTGGCAAAGCTATGGTAACAACATAAGCTGATGAAGATGCTCGTTAGGGTGATGGCAAAACTGAAGCAATATGTCTCTATACCAAACGTTCAAGCAAAAACTAATGCAGAATCACAAACCAAAACTTTAGTAGAAGCGTATTTTATCTCTCAAGAACACTCAGATGCATGGCCATTAATAGGAAAAACTAAAGGGCTATAATACAAGTGGTTTTTTCTTAACAATTCAAACAAAAAGTATAGTTTATGGGCACAATGCACTTTCATTAATTGCCAGAGAAAGGTGTGCAATTCCCTATGCGAAAAAGGCAAAGTTCCTTTTATTTTATTGCAATATTAGTTAACTAATTTAATAGGAATATCTCGAATGACATTAAAACACATTGATACAGAAGAATAAAAAAGAATACTAGATGTATTTACATGAAGTTACCAATTTTTTATGGGCGTAATTCACCAATCAAGTTTCTATATATTAATGCATAATAGTAAGAAATGCAGTTTTGTTTTCTATTAATTGAATGAAAAAGTGAACCGATCATTTTGAAAAAGAAATGTTTCAGTCATTCTATTGGAGTATTAATTAATTATTTATATAACAATATGAATACAGTGAATGGATCGTTGCTTATATATTAATTCAAGGTGCGAAAGAACCTAATTAGTATTAATTACTTAGGTTTAGGAGAAAAAAAATGAGGATTTGTATATATTATAGATGGATTATAGATTAGTATAGATATTGATTTTAGATATATTTCTCGAAAATTAAAATTACTTAAGTTTTAGCTGAGATCCATCGTGCACTTAAATGCAATGAACAAATAAATCGTTTTGTTGATTAATAAATATTATAATAAATACTTAAATGTAAAACTTTAATAAATAATCTAAAAATTTAAAAAGAAAACAATGAACATTACAAACATAAATTTAACTTCACTTCAACAAATTTAGACTAAAGCCTAAAAGAGTTTTAACTTGTCTCTAGACACATGTCTTTTCATCATGAGATATATTTTATCGTTTCTTAAAAAAATGTACTTGATGTTTATTTCGATTAGAATATTTTCAATATATCCCTTTTATAATTTTTGTATTGGATAAAAATGTGAGAGTCTATTTCTTTCAGTGGAATTAACATCAAAATTTCACAAAAAAAAAAAACAACAGAACAGATATATACCAAAAAAATATCAGCTAATATTTTGCTAGCATCGTTCTGTGACTTGCCTCAACAAATTAAGGTAAAATTGTTTCCTACAAGAGAGTGGTGTTATGCATATCTTACGATGTTCCCATAAAATATCTATAATTGTATAACCTACACTAAACATTGCTTCAACATAGACACATTTTTAAACTAATGATTAAAATAAAAAATCAAATTAATAGAAGATTTATAACCTCAAATTAACCTTTAATTTGAAGAATCAGAATTTTGTTGACTAGTTCATCATGTGGCCAACACTGCTTTGCAATATACCAGGAGTTTTACCAAGACAATACAGGATTTAACCCTTGTAAAAATGAAAAGCCAGAGCTGCTTGTGTTGGTGAATAAGGGTGTGTAAATAAAATGATCGAATAATATAAAATAAATAAAATAAAATGAAGAGTATTATAGTAGTTATTAATAGACATTACGTACATAGAAAGTTAGAAAAGGACCCAAAAACCGCATACTATGTTTCTTTCTATGTGATTGTGAAAAAGACGTGGTTATTTTAGGATTTTTACTACAATCGTGGCCCGTGGTTTTCGATTTGATGTATTTGCAAAGTTTACACAATTAACCATTTGCTAAATATTAACCCTTAAGCGTGGGAACTTAAAGCAATAGGAGGCATTGGTCTCCTCAAAATTTTGCGAGCCAATCACCAAATCCAAAAGAAAGAAGAAAATGAGCCTTTATAAACCCTTTTGATGAAGCATTACCCAATAGCAATAATAACAATCCTTTAACCTTTCTTAAAGCCTGTATTTAGAGGGAGGACGATCAAGTAAACTTGATTTAGTCTCCCTAAACCCTAAAATTTGGTTCATTCTCCCGACCAAATATTGAACATGGGAAACTGTGGTAGCAATCCCAAGACCAATGAAGGTCCTTCGGACATTCCAGAGCCTGTGACCGAAGAGGTTGAGGTTGAACATAAGGAGAGTGAAGCAAATATTGAGACCAAGACTGAGGAAACCCTAACTGATGCAGAGAATAAGTCTCTAAGAAACTTGCTTGATGAGGTATCACATTTTTTTTTCTTCAAATTTCAATCACATTTATTATTTAAAGAACGAAATTAACTACAGTTGATATATATTAAAATAGGAAGCTGGTAATTTAGCCTATTAATAATTGTGAGGTTGTATTGGCAGAAAGTAGAAGAGGCACTGAAGACAGAGGAAGTAAAGGCTGAAGCAAAGGCAGAAGAAGCTCAAAGTGGCGTGGTGAAGGTTGAAGAAGAGAAGCCAAAAGCAGAAGAAGTGACAAAGACTGAGGCCTAATTATAAAGAATAGTGTGCATGCTTGCGTTATATCTTGAATACACACATTTGTTCTCTTTCTGTTCAATGGTCAAGAAAAATTGACTACATCTAAATTCACCATATGGATTTTGGCTTCTTCGTTTAATATATTTATATCTCAATTATTTTCTATCAAGATTATTATTGATTTATTTGGATTTATCTATGTTACTTTCTCTTTCTCAGTGTTTTAATCTAATTATGAAAATTATAGACTATACGGATGTTTTAATCTAATTATAGAAGTTGTAGGCTATATCCTACCCGTTGAGAGAGTTTAAGGTTTAAAATTTACTTACATAAAATAAAATACAGGTATTACTAATTGTCAAAATTTGTTGAAAACGTTAAAAAATAATTATTAACAATTTTTTCCATAGATTTTCGATGAGTCGAAATCTGTCAGTAAATTGTATTCGATAATATTTGCTAATAAATTTGTATTTATCAGTAATTATCGAAGGAAAAATAGTCAGTAATTACTTATGACTTTCGATAAATATAGAAGAAATAATTCGTTAGTAATTTCGAATGAAGAATCTGTTGGTAATTACTGAAAAAACAAATTTGTTAGTAAATATCGCGATCTACTTCAAACTCACCGACACACACAAACCCTCTTCAATATGATGTCGGAGGACCACAAATTTTTCGAAGACAAGCGTCGTAAGGCGCAAGATCGACTCTCCAAGCTTCTCTGGGAGCTTGCCTTGCTCAAGGGTGATGACGTCCGGCTCATGGTAGGGCGGGACGATCTGAGGGTGTCAATGGAGATCCGAAAGAGTGCTCTAGTCGAGAAGAGTCGATTCTTCATGGAGAAGCTTCGCTACGAGGGTGTGGTGTCGCACTCGGTGGAGATCAATGACTACGACGACATGGAAGTGTATGTGGAAGCTGTGGTTTTGATACACTATAAGGATCTCAAGGCCAGGTTGTGTTCCATGGGCAATGGAGTTCCTAAAGTTTTGAGCTTGCTTTCATTTTGATGTTCATTGTTTTGTACATTCTTTTTGTTCTTTTTTCTTGACTGCAATTGGTTTTATGTTCTTACTTTTACTTGTGTTATTTTGTAGGCATCGGAAACTGAAGTTCTTCAAAGAGTATCATCATATCCATCTACTACTGCTAGAACATCTTCTTGAACCTAATAAGTGATGTTCTATAAGAAAAAGATGAAAAATATGTAGGGAAATGAAAGCTCTGTTATCCAAATTGCTTAAAGAGAAATAAACAATAAAGTCTGACGAAAAAGAATACTCCATACTGCCACAATTCAAAGGAACCAAGACAATAAACCTTGCAGGAAAAACAATTATATTAAATACCCTCTACCGCCTCGGTGGCATTTGAACCAAGGCAAAAACCTACTCCTTTTTTCCTCGATTCAAAACCGAAGCAAACAACCTACCTCTTTTGTCTCGTTTGTATATACCTTGGTTCATCAACCGCTACATATAGACGAAAAAAATCGCTGTCATTTCCCTTTACTACACTAGTATTAAAACGATAAATTTTATCATCTTCATTCCAATATAAAAAATCACAAATATCAAAGGAAGGGGAAGAAGAAACCCATAACATAGAAGTTGAAGAAGAAATATTGTCATTTGTAGCATTGGCGATTGACGTTCAAAGTCATGATTATGCGACATGGTAATGGCAGAGGTGGTGAATAGTCGGTATTATCAAGGGGTAGCTGGAACATGTGGCAACTAATTAATTCAGATTCTTGACATCGACGATGACAACGACGAAACAACACACATTTCCATTGCATATATGTCATAGTTATCTCGGCATTCCTTTCTCTGTTACCGATGACGCTGCCCGACACCATGTTGTCCAACAAAGGTTGTAACAAAACAATGCCACATAGTGCCTGGCTCTAGCCAAATTTGTGGGTTTTACTTTGAGCTCCTCCGATATTTGGGCAAAAAAATTATTAGTCTTTTATCAATAGATTTATCAACGAATAAATCTGTCGAAAGTAAACATTTTAAATTATCGACAAATTTTATCGACGAAATTTATCAATAAAATAATTTGTCAATAAATAAAATATATATTATCACTAGATTTTATCAACAAAATAAATTCATTTATAAAATATATTCGTAATTATAATTTTAGAAATAATCTCCAAAATTGTTGTAGTGTTATAAGAATGAATAATAAATTGTTTTAAACATATTTTTAAACCTTTTACAATAGACCTTTTCATTCTCCATTTACTTTAATATATTGTCTAAACTTAAATAAACTAGATTTTCTATTTTATCCAACATTTTGTCCTAAAATAAACTTCATTTACTAAGAAAAATATAAAAGAAAACATTAATTTACTTTCCAAATAATACCGCTGGCTAAAAAAACTTAAAGGACCGAAAATTACTTTTAAAGATTTTAATTGGTTAAAAATTTGTATTAATGTTAGTTTAGTGCATGCTAAGTTCCTTTAAAATACTTATATATATTTGAGTTTGTGTTAACTTAGAGACGTTAATTATAAATAAATAAGATTATCATTAATTAAGTTTCCATTAAATTTATTTATTTTTAAGTTAGTGTTAACGTAACCGACGTTAAATATAAAAATATTAAAAATAATTAAGGTTAGGATTGGCTTATCGTTATTTTATTTTAAAATTTGTATTTATTTAATGTAGTATCACCTAAGTCGATGGTAAATTATATTCTTTTAATGTTTTTAACCATCAATACGAACTATAGGTTTTTTTTTTTTAATTTAATGGTCTAAGTTTGAAAATCACAAATCTTTTCATCAACAATTTTTTTTCACTTTATATATATATATATATATATATATATATATATATATATATATATATATATATATATATATATATATATATATATATATATTTAAAAACACTCATTTTTTCATTCACATTTATAAATCTCTTCACACTTTTCTCTTTTATCTACCATATTTCTTTCACCTACATTAATCTCATTCATTTACACTCATTTTTGCATCACACACATATCCTTTATTTACATTTTTTTCATCATCTTTCATCTCTATCACTTGTACTCATCTTCTTCGTGCGGATATTATGTAATGCATTGGATGACCCACATTATTCGTGCCCATATCACAAGAAACTGAGAAACGGTAATATTTAAATTTAATGAATTTTGATTTTCTCCAACATTTGGAATTCATATACACTAATTAATATCAATTGTCTTGTGTAGAGATTCAAGACTTCTTCTCCACTTCTTGAGAAACCACTTACATTCCTGAGGAAGGCATTTGCAAAACATTTAGTTAGATTATATAATCACTAGTACAGTAAGAGGAAATAATACCGATTATTATTGCTTATAGGCACCGGTTCTGCAACCGAGGCATATACAGACAAGGTAAAAAATGTAGGTTTTATGCCTCGGTTATGAACTGAGGCAAAAGGGGTAAGATTATGACTCGGTTTTTAGGTAACCGAGGTCGTAACGTTTTTTTTTTAATTTTTTCAGACTTTAGGATACTGATTCACCATGGAATGATCCTGCTGAAATGTCAAATTATAATATTATGACAACAACTTGGTAAACCAAATTTGCAAATTTTGAGCCATCTCATCAAAATTTGTTTCTGCAAACTGGGTGAGTTGATCAAATTTATCTCTTGGAAACACTTGCAAACTGGGTGAGTTGATCAAATTTATCTCTTGGAAACACTGAAAATTCAGAGGATTCATAAACCCTATAGAGGTCTTTAAACACAGTTCGATAAATTATAGTAGGATCTGTGACCGAGATCGACAAAAAAGCAACTGCAAGAAGCAAAATCAGAGCAACAGCCTTTGGTCTCACTGTGAAACATGGTTTTGGCACTTCTTTTGCTTCACCAAATATTTCTGGCATGAGAGTCTCCTTAACAGGACACGATCCGGAGATCTAGCCACACTCTTCTTCCTTTACAATTTCATTCGAAGAAACATCCCATTCCTTCTGCGAACCTTCAGATTGGGCATCCTTTGTGATTTCTAAATCTGAAAAGCTTTCAAATATGAGGTTGTCCTCTAATTCCCATTCCCTAAAGATTTCAATTCGTGATTTAGGTTTGTAGTGAAGAATTGAGATCAAAATAGAGACCCAAGATTTCTCAATTTTAGAAACCCAATTTGATAAAACCCAGAATACTTTCCCTTTCTGCTCCACAATCGGACCACCATAAAAGCAACCCAGAACCCAATTTGATTTCTTTGCGAGTTCGTCCTCCTCAATTGATGCAACCAGAAAGCAAATCGCGCCTCCATGATTCAATCTTCTCCACCCCAACCTACACACAGAATCACAGAAACAATGTTTGCTCCATCATTCATCTTCACCCAAAAACTCAAAAATCGCAGAATCCAAACTCAAAAATCGCAAATCCTTTTCATGGTGCCTACCTCCATTGACGCGGACAAGTTCTTTTCTTCCTGGCAAGCACAACCATGAGCTTCAATTGCGAACTCCTTAAGCTGCCATCAATGGCCGAGAGTTGCGCACCTCCATCCTCTCAACAACGGCGCAGGAGTAAGAAGGCAGAAAGTGTTTCCCCTTTCCCCATTTGAAGAACCCTAATATGGACGCTGGCCAAGACGCGGGCGAAGACGCAGCTCAAGAAATAAATATTAGTTTTACAATCAAAATAAAACATCAAAACGCAACAATAAAAACCAACGAAAAATTACCTCTAAGGAAGAGAATCGTAAAAACCAAATAAAAAAGACGTTTGGAACGATTTTGATCGATTAGAAAGCTTCCTAAACGTTGACGACGACCATGGAAACAAGAAAATCCAAATTTAAATGGTGAAAAATGAGTGAGGATGGAAGAAGAAGGTAATGGCACACTACTCTCAAGAGGATGCGCTAAAACTGTTTTACTCGAAAACGACGATATTGTTCCTTCGCGTTTTCTTTTTTTTAACCTATTAAAGGTTATTACCTCGGTTCCCACTAAACCCAAGGCGATAAAGAAGATATAGCCTCGGTTCCCTAACCGAGGCCTATTCTCTTTAAAGTTTTTTCTATAATAAATTAATATATAAAATAAAAAAGTAACGCTAAAGAATCTGACTTGTTTAAATTTGAAAATCTTATCACAATAACTGATATTTAAAATAGTTATTAATAACAACATAAACTCAAATAAAAAATTAAATAATACAATTCTCTAAATAAGCTCGGAAGAATATTTACTATAACATAAATATATAAATAAATCGAATCAGATTGAGTACCGAACTTTTTATAGACTTTGTTTGATAAAAAGTTACACCGAATCGATTATATAAGAATTATTAATCTAATCAAATCTGTCCATAGATTGTTATTGGACCAGTCGGGTCAAACCACTTTGGTTTCATAATATGAACTCTGTGATTGGTTTTCATGATTCTTTTACTTTATTTTAAATTCAGCCAACTACGAGGCAATGCATGGTACTTTTTTCCGCCTTTAAAGAATGGAAAAGTTTTAATTGAATATAAAAAATATTTTCTACAGCACACACCTAATAAAACCTAATATACTTTTACTTGTTTTACTTAATTCTTCTTAAATTAAATTATTTTATATTTAAAAATTAAAAAAAAAAAGTTTTAATGGTGTTGTCTAGGTATAGGATAAAAATGAAAAGGTTTAATGTCTCGGCAGGTCTCTACCAGAATCTCAAATAGGTTCCCAACTTGTTCAGAGTCTCAATTGATCCTTACTTTTGTAAAATTGAATCAAATAAAGACTTGCCATCAAATTGAAAAAAACACTGTTAAAGAGGGTGTTACGTGGCATGCTGATAATGTACATTTAATTAACCTAACATTAAAAAGGTTTGTGAAGTGTATTTTTATAATTTTTGAATTAAAAAATGGAGTGCAAAGAGGGAAAATAAAATTTAAGTAAAGGCAAAGTTTGAAAATGAAATTAAATTATGTGCAACAACCCCTTTCTTTGCAATTGTGAAATCTAAATCAGATTGAGGAAAGGTAAGTTTTTGGGTTCGTGGGAGAAAACAAAATCTAATGACCCAAAGAGAGGAAGTAGTGCTTGATTTTGAAGACAACAATGGCCGCAACAACAACAAAGATGAAAATTTAGCATTGAAAGGTGTTGTCAATGGTCTAAGTGACAAGCTTCATCAGGACTTGTAGGAAAAACGCAGAGGTAGTGAATCAACAACAAAGAGAAAGCAGGATTAGCAAAAAAACAAAGAAAGCCACCTCCAAACTTCGCATTCACAAGAAAGCGTGGTGAGGTCTTCTTCGAGCAATTCAACTCCACGATACTCGTGGAAATCATCAATAAGCAGAAGAAAGTCTCGGCTGATAGACCCTATAGAGAAATCATGCGCAAAGTTAGAGTCAAGTGAACAAAAAGCGGTAGAAAATGATGATAATGTTGAGGACATGCTTGAAATTTATAAGAAAACGAGGTTCAATGCATTTTCACTACTTTAGTGGCTATGTCTGGCCTTAATAATCGTAGCCTTGCTTTCAAACATTTGGATATCGTGCTTGCAAAAACTCAAACTCTGTGGCCTTCCCCTGTGGGAATGGGAGACAATGATTTTGGTTATACTTGGCGTTTGCTCTCAGGTTGGGTAATCAAACTAATCGTCTTCTTCAAGGAACACAATTTCATACTGCGAAAACGAGTGTTGTATTTTGTGTACGGCTTCAAACACTTAGTGAAAAACTATGTCTGGTTGGGTCTTGTTATGCTGGTGTGGCATTTTATTTTGGTCAACGCGGTGAAGAAAAAGGTCAACAACAGGATTTTGTCGTGTGTGACAAAGGTTGTGGTGTGTCTGTTCATCGACACTCTTTTGTGGCTCCTTAAAACGATCCTCGTGAAGGTCTTCGCCTTGCACTTCCACGTGAAAACGTTCTTCGAACGGATTCGGGAGGCTCTGTTAAGCCAATACTTGATCGAAATGTTGTCGTGTGATCAGTTGAGGGAAAGGGAAGAGGAAGAAGGTGAAGATAGATCCGTTGGGAAGGTCTTGTGTAATAAGAAGAAGAAGCAAGATGAGGAAATGTCGATCGAGCAGTTACCCCTTTCTTTGCAACAACGATTTTGTTTCTCGCACGAACCCTAAAAGGGGTTGCTGCACTTATTTTAATGTCTTTTGTCCACTTGTCCTTGTTTAAATTTTATTTCCCCTCTATGCACTCAATTTTTTAATTTAAAAATTAAAAAAATACACTTCACACCTTTTTAATGTCACGTTAATTAAAACTACACTGTCAGCATGTCACGTAACACCCTCTTTAATGACGTTTGATCAATTTGACAACAAACCTTTATTTGATTCAATTTTATAAAATAAAGACCCAATTGAGACTCCGAACAAGTCGGGGACCTATTTGAGATTTTGAACGAAAATAGGGACCTAGCGAGACATTGAACCTTTTCATTTTTACCCTATACCTAGACAACACCATTAAAACTTTTTTTTTAATTTTTTAATATAAAATAATTTAATTTAAGAAGAATTAAGTAAAACAAGTAAAAGTATATTAGGTTTTATTAGGTGTGTGGTGTAGAAAATATTTTTATATTCAATTAAAACTTTTCCATTCTTTAAAAGGCGGAAAAAAGTACCATGCATTGCCTCGTAGTTGGCTGAATTTAAAATAAAGTAAAAGAATCATGAAAACCAATCACAGAGTTCATATTTATGAAACCAAAGTGGTTTGACCCGACTGGTCCAATAACAATCTATGGACAGATTTGATTAGATTAATAATTCTTATATAATCGATTTGGTGTAACTTTTTATCAAACAAAGTCTATAAAAAGTTCGGTACTCAATCTGATTCGATTTATGTATATATTTATGTTATAGTAAATATTCTTCTGAGCTTATTTAGAGAATTATATTATTTAATTTTTTATTTGAGTTTATGTTGTTATTAATAACTATTTTAAATATCAGTTATTGTGATAAGATTTTCAAATTTAAACAAGTCAGATTCTTTAGCGTTATTTTTTTATTTTATATATTAATTTATTATAGAAAAAACTTTAAATTTAAGTTGAATTTATTAAATTATGATAAATATATATGTTGCATTATTTATTTTTTTAATGTAGACCATAGACAGTAACTTGAAAAAGAAAAGGAATGTAATGAAGGGTTGAGAATTTGGATGGAGAAAATTATTGGTGTAGGTGTGGAGAACCAGATTCTACATGATATAATTGTTGTCCATTATATTCCAATTTCGATTCTTGCACTTCCAGAATTCATTCATTTAGATTCCAACTTTTAAATATAATATGTTGTTTGAAAAAAGGTTTTAAAAAATTAAAAATTTAGAATATAAAAAATAAATGAATACTTAAAATTAGATAATTTTAAATTTTAGTTTAAAAGTTAAAATTAGATCATTTTAAATTTTATTTTAAAATTTAAAATTATTTCTATTCTTAGATTTGTCTATCTTATTCATATTTTCTCTTCGACTTTTTTTTATGGTGTTGTTAGTTTAACTAAAAGCGATAGACATTGCTGATTTATAACATCTTTTTTCAGAAATATAGTATTTTGATTTTTTTATGACTTCACATACACTAAATATATTAAATAAATATTAAAAATATAGTATTTTGATTTATAACTAAAATAATAAGTTAGAATTGACTTCACATACACTAAATTAAATAAATATTAAAAATATATAAGCTAATGTAAACTAAATAAACGTTAATTAAATTAAATATAAAATTAGATAAATTAATGTTGATCCAATGAACACTAACTAAAATAAATAAATAAATCAATGTTAAATATTAACATAAACTAATTGAAATAAATATTAAAAATAAATAAATTATCATGAAATAAATGTTAACTTAAATATTAAAATTAAATAAATAATATTTGTAACATTCCAAAATATCGTATAAACTATATAGTAGAATATTTACATGAATTGATATGATAAAACAGTCATCCACTACAAAAAATTAGATTTTTACCGGGGGTTATTTTTTCCGTTTCCGGCGGTTTTAACCCCCGGAAAATATGTTACCCGCGGTTAGAAAAACCGTTGGGAAAACCTGCGTCGTTAAGTAATTACCGGCGGTTTTTTAAAAAACCGCCGCAATTAGCGGGGGTTTTGAAAAACCGCCGGTAGTAGTAGGGGTTTTACTAAAACCGCCGGTAGTAGTAGGGTTTTTACTAAAACCGCCGGTAGTAGTGGGGTTTTACTAAAACCGCCGGTAGTAGTGGGGGTTTTAAAAAAACCGCCGGAAATAATCGGGGTTAAGCAAAACCGCCGGTAATTTGTGAGGGTTTATGAAAATCACCGGTACTTTTGAGGGTTTTTAAAACCGCCGGAAATGTAAATAATTTAATTTTTTTTATTATTCAAATTACTTGATTATCATTAATAAACCAAAATTAAATAATATGAAACCAAAATTAAATGTAAACATTAAATATAAACCAAAATATTATTATATAAATTGTAAACATTAGAAATACAATCAATGTTTCTTAAAAATTAAAATTAACATGTTATGAATAATAATTATAGTTTCCTACTTCTTCATTATTTTCATCATTTGGTACTTCTTCATTTTATCCATCATTTGATATGCTTCCTTTTTCAAATACCTACAATATAAAACAATAATTAATTAATAATATTTTAAAAAAATTATTAGACGAATTTAAGAACTATTGATTGAAAAATATTAAAATATGATATATATATATATATATATATATATATATATATATAGAGAGAGAGAGAGAGAGAGAGAGAGAAAGAATGCGCACACATATTCATAAGAAATAATGCAAGGTAATTTAACATAATACTACAATGACCTAATCAATTACAGCAACCTAAACATAATTAAGTTATTGTCAGTTTATTTTCAATTGAAACCAGTGACACAGCCTGCACTAGTTCTATTTTAAACAAAAGAAAGGCTTAATTCATATATATACATATAATACCCCACTATGTGACAGGGCATAAATCAAGCAGTACAAAATTTAATAAGAGAGAACGGTTCCTGAACGTATGGAAGAGGCACCAATAGCAAAATGAAGAGACTTGAAGGACTGTACCAAGTATAGGAAGATCCAGTCAAGTATTTCTATGTGGTGTTGAATTTGCATCGCAAGCCTTAACAAAGATAGGTTACACCACAAAAGCATATATTGACAAAAAAATAAGGTTAAAGTCCAATTATTTGAATGGAAAGAAAACCAGCCCGTGTCATAGGCAAGGAAACCTACACTACAACCATATACTACACTAAAAACAGCGTCTGCACCAATGTAAAGGAAATAAAACTGCAGTAACAATTTTATTAGTGAAAAAGTGACTGCACAACTTTAATGAAGGAGGTTCTTAATTCCATTCGTGAATTCCAATCCAAGGTATACATCAATTCCATATATAACCTTCATTACTTTACCAATTAAATAAATCCTAAAGAATGAAGTAGGTACAATACAAAGTAATTTGACAGATCATTTTATTCAAGGTATATGATTAAGTGCATATATATTCAGCACTAAAAGATTCTTTAGTCATGATTAATGTGCAGCTTTGGCCTACACCGAGAGAATTAGCACCTAGCAAGAAAAGAAAGCTAAACATAGTATGATTAATGTTCATCATGTAATCTAACCTCTATGGCTCGGTCAGGGATGATCACAACTTATTTCTCTTTCTCCTTCTTTATACTTCTTCAATTCACAGTCGCCTTTGCATCTTCTTCCAACCTAATTCTTGAAATCTAATTTACAAGAAGAGAAGAGATATGTGACTGTGAAGAAAGAAGAAAAAAAATAAACCATAAAAAAAGAGTAACAGAGAGATAGAAAGAGATGAGAACCTCCTAAACACTCTTCTTCTACAGCGTGCAGCGTGCGGCATGCAGCGTGGTGGCAGGTCGAATATGAAATTGCTGGAAGAATCTCGCTTAATCATTTTAGAAAAACCAAATCCTAAATAAATAAAAATAGATATACTAAAAATACTTATATCCTTATTTGATGTATTGAAACCAAGAAGAAGCATGCATACCTTCCTTGATACTAATATAATTGTTTGCGGTGCATCCTTAGAAAATATAGCAGTCCGCAATTCTGCAACAAGTAGTTGCATCCAATAAATAAAAATTTAGCAGAACGAATAATGAAAACACATGCCTTTTTTCAAAGTAAATTTTTGTTCAAGCTTAATGATATAAAAGTAAGGAGAAATGTGACAAGAATCATCATGTTACGTTCGTTGAGCTTACTTGGTTGCTAAGCCTTCAAGGTTTCCTCCATCACCAATGGTGCAAAATGCTATTTGGCACCATTTGAAAAGGTACGGTTTCACCCTGCAACAAAGTGTTCATCTATGTTAAAACCTCTATTCTTACCAACATTTGGACTAGGTAAATGCATTACACCAAATTTAAAATTTTTCGTTGAGAAAAACAGAAAGAAATTTTTCAGATAGTTGAAACCAGATAAAGTGAACTGGTTTGAGAAGCTTACAATTTCTGGAGCAAAATCAATTTCATGGTTCCCTGCAGTCCAAATCCATGGTTGATATGCAACACTTCTTTCTGTGAACCTTCCCCAAGTATCCCACCACGTTATCATGATTCGGGTAGTTATCAACATAAGAGAGGTCGCCAACAAACAATACAGTTTCTCCTTTTCTTGGACTCAATTCATAGTGAGAAAGAGTCACATTTGAATCAAAACTCTGACCAAGATCCCCTACAAATAATGTCACACCAATTTACAACAAAAATATTATCACTAACACAAGTATAATGCTTCAAAACCTACAAAACAACATTTGGGAAGTGATAGTGATCACAGATAACAAAAGTAGAATAACTATAAAATTTATCGTAAAACCCTAGCCTCAGTCTCCCACCTTTCTTCTCCAATGGAGGTCAAAGTGAAGCAGCGCCTCGCAGACGCTAATGCCCACCGCCGTGTCACCAGCTTGCTCTCCCCCTTCCACGTCATCACCCACCGAAAAAAACCTCTTCTTCGACGGCGCTGTGTCCGAGCTCTCTAAGCGCCGCGCTGTGCTGCGCTTGCACTTCTACGGTGACGACGAGCGTGCGTCGTTTCGCTGAAGGCTCGAGCGGTGCTGGTGGACAGCGTCAGTCGCGTAGACGAGGATGAGAAGGATCTGGACCCACGGGCCAGGCACGAATGCGTTGCAGAGCCTGTGAAGTTGGGATCGATGGAATCTAGGGTTTTGCGGAGAGTGAAGGAGAACGTTGGAACTGAAAAGGGGTTTACAGGATTGGGAGGGTTTGGGAGAAGATAAAAAAGAAAAGTAGAGTTTCAAACTAAACGAAGGGCAATGAAGAGGAACTGGGGTTTACAATAATTAGTCAGAAAAATTATTTTAAAAAAATAAATAAATGTTTAGGGGCGGTTTTTACTTATAAACCGCCGGAACTATTTAGGGTTTCAAAAACCGCCGAAAAATAACCCCTCTTAAAATATACTTTTTTCGTAGTGATCCACTTACTATTAAAGTGTTAATAATACAGTTATCCCAAAATAACTATAAAATTATAACATTAAGCAAAGGCCTAATCTAACACAAAACTATGTACATCTCCCCTTTCAGAGCTTGCTTCACTGAGACCTCTTTTCCTTTTGTTCACATTCACCGGATGATCATTGTAAAGGATAAACTGAAATGGGTAAACATGGCAAAATAGAAAAGCAGGGTAAGCTAGTGTAATTTAATAATCATGTTAACATACAATTCAATAAACAGATAAAACACTCATACGCATGCATAAAACATATACCGACCATTTTACTTTGATCGTCCGGACAAGTATGAATATGTAGCTTGAGGTCGTTCATGCGCCCGGGGGTGTAGTAATTGGAACACCCTCAGCTGCCACCCGGGGTTACTCTGTTATAACTCACCTACAATACCCTATAGGCTAGGACCTCCTACTATTCTCACGACATGACATACCCATCTCTACTTGAGACTTGGTAATCATTAGAATGTCAAGATGAATGTCGTGAATTTCGCTGTCCATATTCATACTTTACCACCACCTTGATAACAAATCACTGAGACCTTCTCCTTGGAATTCTCTTTCACATCCATATTACAATTATCATACCATACTTTCATTTTTACACCATTATGATAATGCATACATAAGTCATCAAAGCAAATGGAACAATTAATTAAAATAGCACACTGGAATAAATATAAATGTAAGCCGAACAAAAATCACCAAACATATATGAACAAGACCGGACACCCTGTGAATGTTGGAGACCAATCGTTCAATACTAGGTACAGCTGAAGAGAGGGTCGAGCACTATTAATGACCGACAACTATAGGATTCCAAGTACCACAACATGACCGAATACTACCACCACTAGTGCAGCTGAACATATGCCGCGGTTAGTGCTAAAACCGCGGCCATATGTCTCATTTTAAAAAAAAAACGAAACACTATATGCCGCGGTTGTGGTTAGAACTGCGGCACATTCCCCTGCAGCTTTTTAAAATTGCAGGTCTGTTTTTGTGATATCCACTACCACAAAAACAGACCTGCATATAAAAACATGTACACAAATTCAATTTGAACATAACAAACACATGTTCAAATGTATTTCAACATCAAATAAACTACAAAGTCTAAGAAAATTCAATCTAATCAAATGCAATGTTTAAATCTAAGAGCTATTGTATAATCTAATTATATACTTCGCAGCAGCGTTCCTAATGAATAATAGTGACTTCTCAGGAACTGGTGTAGTAGTCTTGAATCTCTGCAAAAGACAATTCATATTAATTAGTGTATATGAATTCAACATTTGGGGAAAAAATCAAAATTTGTTAAAGTTAAATAAACCAAGCCTAAGATTTCTACACTCTTTACCAAATTCGGGGAATTGTCGATCAATATTTTTCCATTGCTTTGAATCAGCTGGATGACGAAGCAGCCCGTCAATTTTTCTCTCATCTGCATGCCATCTAAGATTTTTAGCATCTTTGGGATTCGCAAACAAACGCTTAAGTCTGGGCACTATTGGAAGGTACCAAACTACTTTCAAAGCAGATCCATTTTTTTCTATCTGACCATTATCTTCACTATTGTTTTTTGACTTGTATCGTGATAAGCCACATTTTGGACACTTTGTCAAAAATTCAAACTCTTTCCTATACAAAATGCAGTCATTGGGACAAGCATGTATCCTTTTATACTTCATACCCATTGGACAAAGAATTTTCTTCGCATCATAATTACGAGTGGGCAGTGTATTTCCATCTGGCAACATTTCATTCAACAAAGTCAACAGTTCTGTAAAACTCTTATCAGTCCATCCATTGTCCGCCTTCAAATTCATGAGCCTTAACACCGCTGACAAACGTGTGAACTTAGTTGAACCAACATACAAAGGTGTTTCCGCATCAGTCGACATCGTCTCATACACATGAGCTTTGGCAAAATTTTCTGCTCCAACATCGCGGATCATCTCCTCCAATTTGTCTTCATCCGGTCGATCTTCTTCCATGGTGGAATCAGTAACATTTACAGTTTGAGAGTCAGCGGGAAAATGCATTTCTTCGCCGTGCCATATCCATGTTGTATAGCATCTTAGAAAACCATCACATATAAGATGTTCTCTAATTTGAGTTGCGTTCAACTTTCTCCCATTCAAACAGTTCACACAAGGACATCTAAACTTCACTTCATCATCACTTCTCCCCTCATTACGTTGCGCAAATTGTATAAATTCCTCTACACCTCTCTCGTACTCAGCACTAATACGTGGTAAATTAATCCAATTTCGATCCATATTCCTAAATATTACATAAAAAGATAAGCTACTAAAAATCAAACTTGCAATTTCATACATATCATTGAAACTTAGTGAATAATATTTTAAGGTTTATAAATAATACAAGAACTACAACACACATTACCAAAACTATAGCAAAAACCATACCATACATTACCAAAACTATAGCAATTTCATGCATTACCAAAATGTTAGCAAAAACAAAACCATACATTACCAAAACTATAGAAATTTCATACATTACCAAAACTATAGCATTATGCAAAATCTAATGAAGAAATCATGTTAAGAATGCAAAAGGGCATAAATACCTGGAACAGGGGCGGCGAAAACGCTTGGTGCAAAAAAAACAAAATGGCAGCGGAGAGGAATCACAGTCGTTTCAAACGATTTTGATCGGCTAAAACTGTTTTTTATCGTCACAAATGAGAAATGACCGAACAATTTCAAGTTTAAACGGTGAAAAACGCGTATCTGAGATGATGGGTGTCGGAGGAGAAGAAAACGCGAAACAGAGCACGCGAAGAAGACGACACTGTTCCAAGTTTTGTTTTTTAACTCTGAACTGGGGAATCTACCGCGGTTCACTACTTAACCGCGGTATAAAAGGGGTATATGCCGCGGTTTCACGAGCAACCGCGGCCTATACTGATTAAAAAAATTAACCTAAATGGCATTTTTGAAATTATTTTCAAACTATATGCAGCGGTTCAGCGGGCAACCGCGGTATATTCCTCGAAATATTTAAAATTCATTTTAAATTTATTTCAGGTAGGAGAATAGGTCGCGGTTGCTCGTAGAACCGTTGCCTATACCCCTGTAACGTGCTGAACACACTGTCTCCCCAACTGCCTTTTGGGGAATTTCAGTAGATGACAGGGGTATATGCCGCGGTTACTCTGCGAAACCGCGGCATAAACCCCTGTAACTTCTGAAATTCTCTGACTGGCAGAGAAGTTGAGAAGTTACTGCGGTATATGCCGCGGTTGCTCTGAGCAACCGCGGCATATACCCTTGTAACTTTTGAAATTCTCTGACTCAGTCAGCCCCTGCAATAAATTGGCAGGGGTATATGCCGCGGTTCTCTGGACAACCGCGGCATATACTCTGTTATTTAATTTTTTATTCACACGTGGCGTCAAAGGGGATGGTTGACTGGAGTATATGCCGCGGTTCCGCTCTGAACCGCGACATATGTGTTCGATTTATTTACAAAACTGCCACCGCGCACCATTATGCTGCGGTTTCCGATGAACCGTGGCATAATGTGCGCTGTAAAAACCCAATTTTTTACTAGTGCACCAGGCCAAGTATTAAGTTTAGACCGAACGCTCATGGCTTAGGCCGAACATCTATAGCTTAGGTCGAATGCTTAGAGTTCATACCGTATACTAATATAAGACCGATTACTATTATGACACCGAGCACTAGTACAAGACCTAGCACTAATATTAGACCGAACACTAGTACAAGACTGAGCATTAGTACAAGACCTAGCACTAGTACCAGACCGAGCACTAGTGTAAGATCTAGCACTACTAAGAGGCCACACACCCCACTAAGACCGATCGCTACTAAGAGGCCACACACACCACTAAGATTGATCGTTACTAAGAGACCACACACCCCACTAAGACCGAACACTCTGGACTTAGATAAAATACTCAGGTTGGACCAATTACTAAAGTGACCGAAAAGTCATTAACAGGTAAGGCCCATGATAGGCCGAACATAGTTAATACCGAACGCCTATACAAGATCGAACTCTAGTGTAGGACCGAACGGTACAACAGTATACTAAAACGAATATCAACTTATAACCGAACGGTCATTAACTGGTAAGGCCCATGAGAGGCTGAACACAGTTAAGACCGAATACCAATACTAATACTAGACCGAACACTATTTTAAAATCAATTACCAGTACAATACCGATCGATCATTAACTGAAGTCCCACATAAGCAGAACTTAGTTAAGACCAAACACAAGGAGAAAGTCGAACGGTCAACGAAGGACCCTCAGCGAACTGCATAATTATGCAGAATGACGGCAGAATTATTATTAACACCAATCTTTACCAATTTTCTTCATTCTTCCCAACTTCTAATTCTCCCAATTAATATTATATATACCAAACTCACACCGAACACAAATTCTCCATCTTTACTACCACACTTCCTCCCAATATCACTCAGCCACTAAACCAGAATTATGCAGAATCACAATCATTCAGTTTCACACACATGCAGCACCATCAAACAACATTTTCATACATCATAAATCAAGCAATTAAATTAACTAGCTTCCCTTACCTCTTTGACGGAACTGCACAACTCAAGAACTTTAGAAATTTTGCTCTCAATACCAGAAAATCCTAAGAACCTATAACTCACAGATTTGTGAGAACAAACCAACCAAATGACCAAAAAAGTGAAGTTAGGAGGGAGGAAGAAGATCGATGAACACATGCAATCATAAACATGGCTTGCATGTGTCACAAACTTTCGAAAAATCACAAGAACTCAAGAAAACAAGACTTACCAGCTCTAAACAAGAATCTGATCGGTGGAAAAGGATGTTTTTCAGTCCAAGATTTCATTAATCCAAATATTGAGTCTAAAAGAGTCTTCAATTGTGTGATTTATGTTTTTACAAATATTTGGTTTATCTTGTGTGTTAATATAACATGCTTATTTAATATATGATGCATATTAGAAAGTGGACTTCCAACAATGTATCTTTTGATAAATTAGCTTACCCTTTCTTGTGTTGAGGTTTTTCTTGTAGTTGTTTTTTTTTTCTTGCAATAATCATGTTGTTGATTTGAGTAGAAAAAGATATATATATTTAGAGTTTTTCTCTCGGAGATATGAGTTAACAAAGATATTAAAAATTGTTAGATTCTTTAAATAAGTAGTTTTCTTTTAGAAAGGTATAGCGTTTTGAGATGTATAAATGTTATATTATTATAACCATATCTTTTGGATGATTGTACTAATATATTTTATACGTGGATTATTTGTTTTTTAAATATTAATTATGAAATATTTTATTCTAATAGTTTTGAGTTATTAAGATGAGATGGTATATTATTCACTATTTTCTTCTTCTCCTTCATCTACAATCATCTTATAATCTCTTTCATTTATACTCATCTATTTCATCCACATTCATATCTTTCACACGAATTTATCTATACTCGTCTCCTTCATCTATTATAATGTTTTTTCATTTATATATATATATAAATATATGGAGTTACTGAGTTTTTTTAAGTTATTGGCATTAGCATAAATCAAAATAGATTTTATTTTGTAACAATACTAATTAGCAGATATTACAATACTAATTAAATAATTACATAAACAATAACAAATGATTATATTTACATTTTATATAACTTGTCCCACATGCTTCCTAACTTGATATAATCAAGTTAATCCTAACACCAATATACAATCAAAATTCCATATTTTACAATATAATACAAAATTAACTTTGTAGTTTCACTACTGTTCCTTGCAAGAACATTTACTTAATCTTCTGCTAACGTATAATACATATATGATGATTGAATATGATACCAAAACATCACAAAAATAAAAGATAAAATATTGAAGATTTTCAATACTTCTTAGAGCAATATTATCATAAAAGATTCCTCAACACCAATCAATATATCTTACACTACCACCTTCATAGCACACATATCAATATAAAATTTAATTTCTATATAAAGGTGTGTGTGATTCTCAATAATTACAAAGGTGAACACCTTTGTAATTGAATAATTCACGAATACAATGAAAATTTTAATTATATAATTGTTTGAATTAAAATGAATATAAATTCTTGTTAAATCAAATTAATATGTCTCTTTCTCTCTTTTTCTTTCATATTAATCATATTATATTGAATTTTATTGTTTCATTGTAACCCGTGTTACTACATTGTTTCTACCTCATCAACAAATGTTTTAAATAAGACTTTTTACTTTTTTATAGCCAACAAAAGTTTTTAAGACTAAAATTGATAATTTTTTTTTATCAATATTAACTACAACTTCTTTTCAATGTCAATGGGAGAATATTTAAGTTTACATTGATGAAAAAAAAAATCATCAAGAAAACTCCAATCAAACACACCATAAAAGGTAATCTAGATCTTAGTCTAAATAATTATAATCAGTTAGAAACTAGCTGTTGACGCCAATTGAAAAAAAACTTATTGTCAATTAAAATCTTGATGAATTTTAAGTGAAAATTAATACAACCATATAAAATGGAAAGAGATCACCAATATCAGTATTTTCAAATTATTGATAATTATTTAATATTTAACCCTTTTGTATTTAATAATAATTAAAATAATAAAATTTAAAAACATGAAATATATAAATTTAAATTTGAATAACTAATAACTTCAACAAATAATTATGTAAATTTAAATTTATATATTTTTAATAAATAAAAATTGGGTAATTTAACTTTACATTAAATTTATTTTCAAATATTTCCACCTACAATCATATTATTATTTTATTTTATTTTTCTAACTTATTACACACACAAAATTATTACATAAATTATTTTAACCAAATAAATATACATTTATCAAAATTAATTTTTACAAAAGACAACCATAATTACAATATTTTATTAAAATAATTTTTCTGTTACCATAATTATAATATATTTAAATTATCTTATTTATTATAATCGCTCTTCAATTTATAAATATTAAATTAAATATATTTTTTAAATTCATATTGAAATGAGTTTGTAAAAAGTTATAAATTTTTAATAAAGTAATTTATTATAAATAAATATACAAATCTATAAAACTAGAAAAAATGTTAATTATAAACTTTTCCTAAAAAAACAGAATTTCAACCACAAACAATTTACAAAATTAAAAAAAGTATGATGAGAATTTAGTCTTTCACCAAAAAAAAATATTAAACTTCACCCATAAAAAGAAATAGTTTGGAAACAAAATTTTCTGATGGTCTACCCCATAAATAAAATTAAAAAATGCTACTGAAAAAAAGTCTACTTTATTAAAATTAAATGTTATTAAGTGATGACACAATGCTTACATAAGCCATTTACGAAGTGTTAAGTAGTTAATTAATAGGTGGTAAGAACAAAAAAAGTGTATCTAATCTTTTTGATGAATTTCAATTTTTCAGTATCTTTTACTTCTCTTCTTTCATCTTGATCTTATGTTTGGTCTAATATGTTCAACATTGAAGGGTATCGTTTGAAAATTTATAAACCAAACAAGTTATATACAACTTTAAATGACCTTTTCCTTTCTCCATCCAAATTTTCAAATCCGACCTTTTTCTTTTCATACCTTTGGCTCAATGTCACGTGAGGGTTACATTGCACAAGATATGCTTTTTTCTTAATCAAGAATAAAAATTCTAAACCATGTGAGCACCACAATTAGAATCAATCATTTTTCACCATTATTAAAACTTTATATAAAGCAAATGAAAGAAAATACAAAGGGAGACGATATTGGTACCCACTTACCAAATTGAAATTGTGGAAAGAATCATAAAAGATACAAAAGAAAATAACATTCCACCAAATTTCTTTTCTAAATATACGAGATATCTTGATATTTTGGATTAAAACATGTAGATTTTTTCTTAAAAGAATAAAAATTCATATAAAACATTCTATTAAAAGTTTTCTTGATAATGGAAAATGGAGAGTGCATTTGAAGCTTACTTAATTTGAGTCCAAATAATGTATGAAACAATCTAATACTCGTAAAATAAAAAATAGTAACATTAGATGTATGACAAGAAAAAACAATGTTTACGAAATGAATATACATAGTTTCAAAGCAAGAATATAATGAGGCTGAGGTTAAAATTTGAAAATGAACTAATATATTACATAAAATATAAAAAAATATTTTCAAGATAGGGGAATATGTGAGATGTCAAATTCGGTAAATTTAATTTCCTTTAAAAATTTCAGGGATCTTTCGCCTTTCTTTTCATATAGAATGGTAAATGAACTTGTTTTAATTATATAAATATTACATAATTTATAATATTATTATTTAAATCATAAAAAATATAATTTATACAATTTTATAATCTTGTAATCAGTTTATTGAATAATATATTTTAGATAGTTTTTCGTTTAAATTTTATAAATGGGTAGTAATATTGTATCAGCAGGTTGTAACATTATGTCGATGCTCTCCATTCAATTATTAGTTATTTTGTTTCATAATTGTTCTACACGAAAATCATGTTATGATAGTAAAAAGTAGTTTATCAAATTTTACATTTATTTTAAGTTCTTTTTCCAAGATTTAGACAAATGTTTATGGATATTTTTCAATATTTTTGAATCTTATCTTTTGTGAAATGATTAGGTAGATTGTATGAGTGGTTCAAAGAGATTTGAGAACAAGAGAACAAATAATTTCTTTATATATTTAGTTATAAAGTGAAACTTTGCAATAATTCACTAAGAACATGAGGCTAGTATTCAATGAAAAATTTGGGGATTGATTTTTAGAAGTTGGAAAGGACGTGAGGGAAGATTCAATGGTGAGACAAAATTAAAAAAGATTTCCAAATATTATCACTTCATCAAATTATAAATATTTGATGATTAAATTGATTTAATTTATCCTAATATTATTGAAAATTTGGAGATATATCTATTATTTTAGTGAAAAGACTATTACGACTTTTATTTTTAAAATTGTTTCATAAGTAAACAATGGTATATGAATAAATTGTGAAAGGAAAAATATATTAAGTTCAAATTATTCGTATATAGAAGAGGAATGTTCAGATCTTCATATGAAAGTTTTCTTGTTGAAATGCTTCATTCAATCGTACATGTTTACAGCAACTGAATTTCTTGGAGCCATCTTTATGGAACCATTTTATTTGAACACTTTAGAAACAGATTGACGAAAATAATGATGAAAAACCAACAGCGAAGGAACACATAAGTTAGTAGAAGCATATGTAGTGACTTAATAGCACACAGCAATCACCTATGGATAGCACAGAGACAATTCTTGTGTCCGACAGCAGAAGCTATGCAATAAGGTTGTAACTTGCCATCTCGGAACCACTCTTGACGCTTCTGCACGAGTTCATTCAGAAAATCATCAAGCTTCTCTATGGTGACATTTGGCATCACCACCACATGAGCGATGTTTCCTTGGCAAGCCAACTGCCACCTGTGCACGAACTCCTCATCATGTGGTCTCTCAAACACAACGGTGCTGCTCAGCTCGTTCAGCATTGCTCCAATGCCTGCATCCACAAGCCTACCTTTGAAGTAGTGTGCATTGCGCAAACACTTCTGCACCTCTTTCTGAAAACCTCTGTACCCTTTCATGTTTAGATTGTACCAGAGGAATATGGGCGCGTGCCCGTTCCTGCTTCCCATGATCGTGGCGTCCCTCGAAGAAAGATACTCCACGTTCCTTGAAAGAGCCTTCATATGCTCCGATCGCGTTATCTGCACGCCACAGGGCATTGGGCACCCCACGAACTTGTGCCCAGAAACACTCACACTCCCTATAGGCTTCTTGAAAGAAACTTTTGGAGCCTGACAAATCTCACATGTGAAAAAAATCGTCAACCCAATTATCTATTCAACACATCAGCATTGTAAAGAACGTGCCTTTTGATTTACATTAGCTCTTACAGATATCATTGCATTTGTTATACTGTTTACTGATAATGTAATGTGTATCACCAGAGTGATTGTTTTAACAGGTGTGTGGAATTTTTTATATGTACGCCACGCACGTTATTGTTATAAAACAGAAATAGACATCATGTGCAAAAGGTTTATTAAGACTAATTAAAATACTATTCATGGACTAGAGCATATTTTCGTACTGAAATCACCATTGGAATAGCTGGATCAGAGTTAGGTGAGCATTTAAATAATCGCTGACAATTTAAAAAATTAGTTGATGAACACACTAATTATTGGCTAAAATGTTGTAATTTGATCACATTACATTAATAACCAAAATGCTGTTAATTAAAGTGACATTCACTGACAACTATGAAATAAGAAAACGGGATAACAGATCCTCTTTTGAGTGTCAGAGAAAAGACGCTAAGAACGACAAATTGAAGAAAGAAAAGGTAACAACACAGCAGTGATATTTCAACAATGATAAGAAAACAACCACTTCAAAACATTGATATTTTAATTATACTTTTTTATTTTTAAATTGAATTATTAATGATATTATTAAAGTTATCAAATGTATAGATGTTTTGATGTTAAGGACTGATGTTGTTTCAAAGCTTACACGTTTCACAAAAGGTATCATGAGACCAAACAGAGCTCCATCACAATGAATGTAGAACCTGTCATGTGAAAATCCTGCTTCCTCAAGTTTCTTTATAACCAGATCAAGGTCATCCACAGCTCCTTTCACAGTTGTACCTGCAATGTTTGAGTGTAAGAGCCACAAGAGGAAAGGAGAGGAGAAGGCACAAGGGAGTGAGAGAAGAGGAGAAAATTGCCTATGTTCACATTCACAATTGCTGGTTTGTCCGTGTGACAAAGAAGCTTGGCCTTGAAATCATCACAATCAATCTCACCAGAGCAAAGAGTGTCAATCTTCACACATTCCATTCTGTACATACGAGCAGCTTTGAAAACAGAATAATGTGACTCCTGTGAGGCATATAAAATCCCATCTGGGAAAACCTCTCTCCTGCAGCAGTCATTTTACCACATTCAGCATATTAATTTCAACAACATACACAAAAACTGGCTGAGACTAACCCAACAAGGATTCCATGGAGATTGCCCTCTGTGCCACAGTTTGTTATATAGCCCCAGTACTCATCTTTCTCCAATTCCCACAACCGTGCAAACCAGTCCAAAACACCAACCTCAAACTGCCTGGAGTGGACACCATAATTGCTTTCAATAAATGGATCTCCCAAGTTGTTGATGGAAAAGTGCTGAAGTTGAGAGAGTGCCTCATAGTCAAAATCCAAATTATAGGGGTAACCTGTGAGATTTTTTCAGAAGATTAGTTAGCATATTAGATAAACCTGTTACCTAGCTAATAATGTTTATTGCAGATCAAAACATGCAAATAGACTATCAAACCTAAATGATATTTGGTCCTTTCAGTCAGAGTTCTTTTGTATTTAGCCAACACACTTGCCATATAAGCTTCCCTTTCACCGGTAACCTCATCATCTATATCAGGCTCCGAAATTTCAAGGCACATGGTATGAATATTTCTTCCCAGGACAATCTTTCTCTGCCCATTTTCTGTACCATTCTGAGCCTCTCCCTTGCCAATGCCATTCTCTCCGGCTACGATTGCCACATGATCTGATATAAAAGCCGTGGAATTGAGAACCTCAGGCAAAGATTTCGTTGTTCCATTAATGCTGCAATCAGGAGCTAAAACATCAACACTTCCAGCCATCTTGCTACTTGCAGCACAAGAAATTATCTGAAAGACAGAACACACAAGTTGGTTATCAACAAAAGGAGGAACCTAAGTGCAAACAAAATAAACCATGAACCTCGAGCTAAAACTCAGCCATCACTCTTTATCAAACACTTTGCTAGAAACCACGATTCCACTACAGGAAACGAAACAAGGCTGACCACAAAAAAGATGTTTTGGTCTACACATATCCAGGCAATTCATTTCCATTTACTTTTAATATTCTTTTCACTTTAATTTTTAAACTTTTCCCGAAAATCAAACTAAAATCGTTAAAAGGAAAACAATTTGCCAATGGGCCAAACACCACTCATATGATACTTGCTTTTGAAACATCAATGGGTTTTATGATAATTTTATGTGTCCCACTGAATCCATGTCATATATTTCTCAATGTTTTCAGCATTCTCAAGTTCTCATGGTTAATATTGTATAGCATATCAATGCAGGAATATCTCACTTATAAATTAGGCACAATCCCAAACAGATTTCATTCAAATACCTCCATACAGAAACAAAAATATAATTTTCCCAAATGAAGAAGTAAGCTTAGAAGGCTTGCTTTCGAAGCAGAAGAAAACAAGAGTTTTGGCCAGAAAAGGAACTGATTCACCAACACTCAAGCCAAAACCAAAGTCACACTATGAATTTCTTACATATTCAAATGAAAGAAATAGAAACACTTCAATCAAGGACAAAATACAGAAAAAAAGAGAAAAGCTCGCTACTAAAAGTAAAGAAGAGCAGACAAAAACACAACGAAAACAGCATTAAGTAATAACAGCATCACATCAAACATAAAAGAAGCTAAGAATAATTCAAATATCCAAGTATTTGGACCATATAGAAGGAAGACACAGCTAATAAAACATCTTATTGAAAAGCTAGAAGGAGAGTTATGTATATGTAATATGAAGGTTAGGAAGCACACATGAAGAAACTATGGTCTGAAATACAAAAGCTGATATTTTTCTTTCAGCCCAGAAGCACTTCTATGGGAAGATTGAACAATCAATCTTAAAGGATGAAAAGGAACGGTCTTGGTTAATGAGGGGACAGGATCCGGATTTATAATCGCCACATCTCATTAGAATGATAATGAAAGGAAAGAGATATTCAAAGAACCAAAATACTAATTGACACGGAAATCACATGTGAAAAGAAAAATATAAGATTTTAGAGGAGTTTTGACCTCATTAGAAGAGAAAGAAAAGACGAATATTGGGTTTAGGTGTTTAAAAATAAGTTAGTGTTCATATATCTTACACTTCATGAAATCACCCTCCCATCTTATTCTCTTCACGCACTATATGTGTTCTTTATACAATTAAGAGAAGAGAAACTAGGTAACATATCCTAATGAATAACGTAACAAATGATGTAATATAAAAATGTGGGCGAAAAATCTTCTTTATATGGTTGTTATAAAAGATAGTCACCTCCTTTAAATACTTTTAAATAAATTAACATTAACCTCTTTTACGTACTTTAATAAAGTGACACTCTTATTTTCTTTAAATAACACATTGACTTCTTAAATAGAAAACTATGAAAATTTTAAATATAAAATTAATTTTCTTTAAATAAAATTAAAGGAATTAGTTATTATATATTAATAGCATCTAAAAAAATAAATTACCACTCAATTATAAATTATCGTATTAAATGTTAAGAAATATATTTTCAGGAAAACAAATAGTTTAATAGAAAAATCATTAAATTGGTGGTTATTATGATGTATGATTAGATTCATTAACTTGTTATTATATTTAAATATGGTTTTTTAATGTAAGTACAACTATATGTTGTAAGAAAATATAAAAGTAAAAGAAAGATTCTAAAATGTCATTTTATTAATTATATATATATATATATATATATATATATATATATATATATATATATATTATAGTGTGTATTAATAAATAAATATATTGACCTGTATTCGGGTTTAAAATTTATTAGAACTTGATTATTGGATTTCAGTCTAAGTCTACAATTAAACTTACATATTGAGTATATATATAAAAGTTCGACATTATTGCGAACAATTAGTTATGTATTTGAATATTTTAATGTTCATTTAGTGAGTGGTTGTGAATTTTCTAAAACATCAGTTGGACAGTGGATGTTTATTTTTGACTAGCATGTTACTTAATCAAAAAACACTTAAGAATATGTATATCATTTTATGTGAAAACTCATTTGGCAATTAAAGTCTTTTTCGACTTTGATTTTGAAACTTTTGCTTAATCATCCTTTCTAAGTGCTCGTATTTTTTCTTCATTAGTGTAAAATATACCTTTTAACATTAGTGAATAATAAGGAATAAAAAACCATCTCATTTTAAAAAACAAGGTAGCGGAAGTGTATTTTTTTTTTTAATTTAATAACTGACGGTTAGGTGTAAAACCATCATTATTTTTTTAGTAATTTATATAATCACGGTTAAAATGATGAACCTTCATTATTTTTCAAACGTTTGTTATATAATCATGATTAATTTTCATTACATTTTCACTTAGACCTTTCACATCGTCTTAGTTTTTCATTATATTTTTCTTTTTACTTACTTTTTCTCATTGTCTATGAGTTGTTGTGTCGTTCTTTACATCGCAAGTTGTTGTTTCTTACATTATGAATACAAGCCACAACCTTTTGAGAGTGTGAAGAACTGATATGAGGAACAAGTCTAGTCCACCTTGTCACTTTTGCCACCTTGTTTACTACATTTCTTCGATGTGTTCATTAATGCAAAATGAGGTTTTTGACGCGCATAAGAAAACGCGGTGACATTTTTGTAATTTCAACGAACTTATAGGCCTCGATTCAAGTGGAACCGAGGTAGAAAAGACTCTATTTCATCGGTTCTGAAGCAACCGAGGCATAAAGTCATGCAAAATCCTACATGTCCCCCTGTAGAATAATGTTTTCTTCTAAGCACCTTTTTGAGGAGGACATATTGTTTCGATTGGTTAGAGAACCGAGACATAAAGTCTGTCAGAATCCCTATGCAACTCATCAGCTTCTCTGACACGACAAGTTCAAAGGGGATACTGCCTCGGTTGGTTAGGGAACCGAGGTGAAACCCTACAAAATTCCACCTATCCCCCTGCAAAAACAACCTTTTCATATAAGTAAGACACACTGCCTCGGTTGGTCAGGGAACTGAGGCATAAAGTCTGTCAGAAATTCCTCTACAAATCAGAAACTTCCCTCACAGGGTGTTGACATTACCCATATTGCTTTGGTTATTCTAGAACCGAGTCTATAGACCTTTTCGACTTCAATATAGTTGTGACTCGAGGCTTATAGTTTGAAAATAATTTCAAAAATGCCATTAGATTTTTCATTTTGAATTGTTTTTGAACATGTTAGGCATTAGCTAATTGAATAACTGAGGCAGTAGGGCTTCTATTACCTCGGTTAAGTAAATAACCGAGACAATATCTGTTTAAATTTTCACTTTCGTGAAAGAAGTTACCCTACACTATTCTTCTTCTTCTTCTCTCGCGCAAGCTTTCGTTTTCCTCTCCTCTCTGCAACTTCTGCAGCTAACTGGGTGCCTCTATTGTCTCAGGCGAAGTCCTCTCCAAGTTGGGTGCCTCCATTTCTCATGTGAATTGCACCGTTGTTCTCTACAAGCGCTGCCTCCACCACTGTTGCCGCCGTGTTGTTGCCGCTCCACCGCAATTCCTTCATTTTCTGGATGCCGCTGTTGTCGATGTCGTCGTCACCGCCATGGTAAGTTGTTCAAACCCTCTCCACTTTGGTTTGTCTTTGATTGATATATTGGTTCAACATTATATGTAGTACTTGATCTATATAACACTCTGTTAGATAATTATATATTGATTCAACATTATTTTTGACATTAGAATCTAAGTAAATTAGATATAGATTCAAAAAATTGATGTTAGGGTAATATCTGTGCAATGATGGCTGGACAACCCACATCAACATCATGGCCTCGTGAAGGTCGTTTGGATTGAAAATTATTGTAGTTCCAATTAAGAGCTTCCCATGTTGAGCACATTTTTGCAAAATATGCAACCTCAAGTTCATGATACGGGTTGTGATGTGTATCATTTGGTTTCTTGTTCATACTTGAAAACTTGAGCACAATGCGCTCTGAAATTGACCTCGGAGATACCTTGATATACCTTAAAGATTATGAAATTAATCAAGTTGTTAATCGCATGCAATTGGCAAAATCAATCATCCACCAAAATTTAACCTTTGAACAAACTTAATATGACAGTAAGATAAAAGTAAGGCACTAAGATTACTTTCCACCAATATAACCCTTTTTTTAATCTAAATTTAATGCGTCTAATAATAGATGCATTAAAGAAAAAAGATTAGTGAACATCTTCTTTGTTCTAAACATCTAGAGAGAAATAACAAGGAATGCAGAAAAAAAAAAGATAGTTGATTTACATGATTAACAAATAATTAAATGATAAAACAAATCAAGTATGTTAATTACGTGCTTGTATTTATCGGTACTGGTATTTCTATCGGTACTGATATTTTTAAGAGTGAATAGATCGAAAAATAGGAAAAAATTACCAATTTCTTGAAGTTTTTATGCACTAATTCTATCTTGGAATGACATTTCTTTTGGAAAACTATGTATGATTTCCACTTGTTTGCTTGAATATATTGTTTTGCTTAAATATATTGTTTACTTGAATATATTGTAGGTTGCATATGTAATTATTTGTTTGTTTGAATATATTCTTGTTTTAAATTAGCCTTAGTTTCCCATTTGAAATTCAATACAAAATTTATTTATTATCTCCGAATTTTTTTTAACAAATGTACTTTTTACAAATGAATAGAAAAGAGATAGTAATATTAATTTACAAATATTGAATCTTGAATTGTCCAGTTCGACAGTTTAAGAAGAGTAATAACTTTTTCATAGTTTATTTACATGTCTTAAATTTCATGAAAATTTTTAGTTATGTTTTGTATTGATCTTTGGGTACATATTTGATTGTGATTTATAATCACTTTTATATATGTTGTTTAAAATTAATATGTTTAATAAACTAAAAAAAAGTGAATCTTCTTGAATGGAAAAAAGTCACACCTTGAATACAAAAGTGATCAAAGTGATCATTTAAGTTTATTGAAATTGTTTTACATAACTTTAGGAAATATGCATACAAATCGACATTGGATTAATTCATCACGCATCAATGCTGAGTACGAGAGAGGAGTAGAAGAATTTATATAGTTTGCGCAACATAATGAGAGTACAAGTGATGATGAAGTCAAGTTTAGATGTCCTTGTGTCACCTGTTTGAATGGGAGGAAGTTGAACGCAACCGATATTAGGGAACATCTTATCTATGATGGTTTCATATGAAGTTATACAACATGGATATGGCACGACGAATTAATTGACTTTCCAATTGTCTCTCCAACTGAAAATGTATTCGATTCCACCATGGAAGATTGACCAAAAGAAGACAAATTTGAGGACATGATCCGTAATGCTGGCGCACAAGGTTTTGCCCAAGCGCTTGTGTATGAAATGATGTCCACTGATGCGAAGACTCCTTTATATGTTGGTTCAACTAAGTTCACACGATTGTCAGCGGTGTTAAGGCTCATAAATTTAAAGGCAACCAATGGATGGAATGATAAGAATTTGACAGAATTGTTGTAGCTGTTGAATGAAATGTTGCTAGATGGAAAAACATTATCCACTGTAATTATGATGCAAAAAAAAAATTATTTGTACGATGGGTATGGAGTATAAACGAATACATGCATGTCCAAATGATTGCATATTATATAAGAAAGAGTATAAAGTTTTGAGAAAGTCTCCAAAATGTGGATCATCACGATACAAGTCAAAAAACATTGGTGAACATAGTGGTCACACAGAAAAAAATGGTTCTGCTTTGAAAGTAGTTTGGTACCTTCAACTCGTGGCCAGACTTAAGCGTTTGTTCGCGAATCCAAAGCAATGGAAAAATATTGATCAATAATTTCCCCAATTTGGTCGAGAATATAAAAATCTTAGGTTTGGTTTAGTTATTGATGGAATGAACCCATTTGCTAATTTAAGTACCAATCACAGTTGTTCGCCCGTTATACTAATAATTTACAACTTATTTCCTAGATTGTGCATGAAAAGAAAGTACATGATGTTTTCAATGATGATATCTAGTCCAAAGCAGCCTAGAAATGACATAGATGTTTATCTCATCCCACTAGTTGATGACTTGGAGTTGTTGTGGTTTGATGAGATTGAAATATTTGATGCCTTCGCTTCTAAAACTTTCATGATGCATGCCAAGTTATTTTGCACCATTAATGACTTCCCAACTTACGGTAATTTGTTGGGGTATAGTGTCAAGAGTCATAAAGCATGTCCTATATGTCAGAGATTTTTACAATCTAATCATCCATATCGAAGGTTAAAAAAGGAATTCAGTGGATAAAAGGAGAAAGATGATGCAACAATTCCATTCACTAGCCTTTAAATTCTTGAAAAAGTTAATAAAGTGCAGAAAGTATTTGGAAAAGCATCCAAAAAGTCATTTGTAATGATCCCTTGGAAGAAGAAATCAATATTCCTTGATCTTTCATATTGGGAAAAGTTAGATATTAGACATTACATAGATGTGATGCATGTAGAGAAGAATGTGTGGGATAACTTGATTGGTACACTACTCAACATTCAGGGAAAGACAAAAGATGGAGTGAATGCTCATTTGGATTTGGTTGACATGAAAATCCGAGAAGAGTTGGTACCAAGGGAGATTAGTAAACGTACTTATTTTCCTCGTGCATGTTACACAGTGTCTACACAAGAAAAGATAAGTTTTTTTCTTTGTTTAAACAGTATCAAAGTACCATAAGGATTCTATTCAAATATCAAGAGCTTAATGTCAATGCAGGACTTAAAGCTTGTTGGGATGAAGTCTCATGATTGTCACGTCTTAATGCAACAATTGTTACTGGTGGCTATTCATGGAATTTTGCCCAAAAATTTTAGGTACACCATAACTTGATTGTGTTCATTTTTCTCGCCAATTTATAATAAAGTCATTATCCTATAAAGTTAGAGGAACTTCAAGGCGAGATTATTATCATCTTGTGTCAACTTGAAATGTTTTTCCCTCCATCCTTTTTTGAAATCATGGTACATTTACTTGTTCATTTGGTAAGAGAAATCAAGTTGTGTGGACTAGTATACTTAAGATGGATGTATCCTATTGAGCGTTATATGAAGATTTTGAAAGGGTAAGTCAAAAATAAATATCGTCTAGAAGGTTCAATGGTTGAAAGGTATATTGGCAAAGAAAGTATCGAGGTTTTTCTAGATTATATGACTAAAGAAAATCCGATAAGAGTTCCTCGTACATCATGGTTGAATAGATGTTCTACAAGTAAAAGCATTTGAGGTGTAAATCTGGTGACGAAAGATCGTGAAGAATTGATGCAAGCACATTTGTACATATTAAACAACACATATGAGATGATCTCGTTTTTGCAAGCACCCAGAGTCGTTGTGAAGGACAAGAATCCAAGACAATCATAGAAATGACAGTTGATGGAGCATAACAGAACATTCTTGTCCTAGTTCAAATCTGAAAATTTGAAAGAGTCATGATCTTCTGAGACTCTTTTTGTGGCTAACAAATGGTTTAAAGTTTGATGTTGTATGTTGTACAAGTTATGAAACTAATAATTGTACATTGGATGATAAAAGCATAGTACAAAATAGTGGCGTGTCATTCTAGAAGCTAAGTCGCTACAATTTTCCACATCCAAAGATAAAAATCTTGTACTTGGATTAATGAGATATTATGGTAGAATAGAAGAGATATGGAAGGTTGATTACACTAAGTTTTATGTTCCATTGTTCAAATGTAAGTGGGTTGACAATAAGAGTAATGTCAAAATAGATGAATTTGGTATGACAATAGTTAATTTTTGATAGGTTGGTTATCGAGACGAATCCTTTATATGGCATATCAAGCAAGTCAAATTCTTTATGTCAAAGATCCCGCTTCTGACCATTGGTATGTCGCTCTTCAAGGAAAAAAACAAATTGACGTTAAGGAAGAAAATCTTTCTAATCTTCATATTGTTCACACTGATCCATTTAAAACAACAATAAATTTGGATGACGACCCTCTAGTTGACGATATACATGCAATTCAGGAAGATTACAATGAGGAAATATACATATGACCAATCCATATCATTATGTATGAATTTCATATTTGTGTAAAAATTTGTGGCTTTTGTTAAATAATATATGTTATTTTATAAGTCTTTTATTAATCTTTCTTGTTATTTATTGTGACAGATATAACAAATAAGTTATTACCAATTTCACGCACCATTGGTAGCTACTTGTGGTTTCCATAACGGAGAACACTGTTGTATGATTTGTTCATTGCACAAGTCTCCTCCCAACAGTCTTAAACAAATATTAAATTAGTAAAAACCTCAATATTTGGACTTTCTTTCTTATATAAATGTATTCTAGTGTAATTTTTTAATAGTTTGCAACACATATGTTGTTGTCTGGGAGATCAACTACTAAAGCTAAAAAGCTTGCCTGATTGATCCTTAAGGTTTGGATTTTAGTTCATACTTTGTTACATTTTATACCAGTCCAAAGATGTGTCTTAACGTTTTATATGTTTTATAATTATTATATTGTAGTGTAATAGACAAAGTGGGTCATATGAGTGTGGTTACTCATCATGTATGGGATGATGACCACCATTCGTGCCCATGTTACAAGTGGATGGGAAACAATAATATTTGGTTTTATTGAAATTTTTTCTATATAGCTTACAATTCAAATATACGAATTGAAATCATTGTGTCGTATGCAGAGATTCAATTATACTACTTCAATTCCAGAGAAGTCCCTTAAATTCATAAGGAAAGCACTTACAAAATATGTAATTCAACTCTATAATAGTACATAGATATTACTATATAGTAAGTTCTACATTAGCATATTTATATTAGGTTAACTTTGTACATTGGTTTGATTTATGCTTCTAAGTTGATTTATGATTACAATTCTATGTACATTGAATTGATTTATGATTTATTATAATTTTAATTGAAAATATGCTTTTAGACTATTATGGACTATTCTTGACCATTTTTGAAATATGCAGTTCTATTTCTATTGTTGGAATTGTTGTAGAAACATACCTATTTAAACAAAACACCTGAAATAAGCATCGGTTGTAACCAAAATCGAGACAATATGCCCTATATGGCATCAATTTTGTCATAATCGAGGCAGAAAGTCTAACAAAAAAAAATTAAAAATAAAAACCCCTCTACTATGTCAGTTCAACTTCCAACCGAGGTAGAAGACCCCATCAACTGCCTTCGTTAACCAACAACTGAGGCCAAAAGTTTGGCGAAAAATAAAATAAAAAAGGAACACCCTCTACTGCCTCGATTTTTATGAACCAAGGAAAAAACACATATCTTTTTGCCTCTATTAAGAACCGAGGCAAAAAGCCTACCACTTAAAGATGTTTTATACCGGTTTACCTGTTAAGACTACGTCCAATTCTCCTATAACTTAAATTAGAGGGTTCCATTAGATATTCAATGAGTCCATTTGAGTTTAACTCACTCTTGATTGCGTAGTATTATTCATCACTTTTAGTATCCCTAGATTCTCCTAGTGCAACTGAGAAACATCGTCTTGTTTAATTTCCCCACTTCTGGTTGCGTAGTATTATTCACTACTCCTGGTATCCCTGATCAGTGAATAACCTCTTGTTACCTTAGATTAGTTGAGTATTCACACCACTTTCGGTCTCCGAGTATTAGCACCACTTTTGTGACTCACTTATAGTAGTTACCTTTGGTTACTAAGTCTTGTCCAACGATTTAAGAATTTGATATTTAATTCATCATTATCGAAAGACTTACCTTACCCAATGAGATGATTCACAATATGAGTGAAGGGCTTTTGCACATCAATAATTGTGTCTCCTTGCACATCAAAAGTCTAATATGAAATCTATAAGTATAGGTTTTAGGTAAAGAGATAGGTGATTGCATTTACTATACTATTAATATCTAAATTATCAAATGTTAAACTGACTTTAATATCAGAGTACCTTCTATAGGTGTCATCCGAACAATTTGGTTTAACGACTACACGAGACTAGGAGCATAAGACAACTTTTGGATCCTTTGGATTATTTTTTGAACCTTAGACGTTGATCTCAACCTTATACTCTGAAACAATCTTCATCAACTAAATGTTGTAAATTTTGAACTACTATTTTCAGCTAATCACCTAATTATTAAATCTTGACTTGATGTTGTTGTAGGAAGATCTCTTGCTCCTTGGTAAGTTGCATCCCCATATGTTTTGTTTACTCTATTGCTACTACATAATGAGATCTTATTTTGCATATATAGCTTCATCATTATAGTGAAAAGATTCTCCTTTTCTATTTTTAGGCTATATACCATCAAAAGACAAATATATTTCGTCATTAAAATATGACTAGATAGTAGTTTGACTTTTAGTAAAATTATAAATGAGTGACTTGAATAAAAAAGGATTACTCCAAGTTATTGTGTTGTTGGACAGTACAAAAAAGTGAAGTTTCTTTTTGAGCTTGTGGACTCCTAGATAGTAAAATCGAGTTAGAATGCTAATGAGTGCATGGAAATGTGAACTTATAAAAAACTTTTACACATGATTTCAAAAATCAAGTCAATAAAAAGAATTGCTTTTGAGTTTCCATAATTCAATTTAAACACAAATCAAAATATATATTTATATATTTAAGAACATTATTATCATTTAGGTTTAAGTCTAATTTTAACTATTAAGATCATTAAATACTATATATTACGGTATCCACAATATTCAAAATTTTATTTAAATTACTTTAAATTAGAACATATCGTAAATAGATAGATACATATTATATTATCAATAACTTTAATAATTGATAAAAATATATTATCTTAATTCATTATGTTAAATTTTAATAAAATTAGATATTAATAAAATTATTTACATTTCAAACAATTTCTTGCTTTCATAATTTAATTATTAAAATAAAGAATTTTCTATCCTCAAGTAATTTTTTTGACGTGAAAAATAAAAGTGAGATTATGGTGGCTGCAGGAGTTGGAGAGATATTTTTTTCAAAATATTTTATCAACTGTACAGCGCGACGACGATGTATTTGGCTCCAACGCAGAGTGGGGGCCACCCACGTGATTCTTCTGCTCTCTGGAATCTTTTAGTGGGGCCAACTCAGATCCGTGACCCTCGAATCTTTTATTGTCCAATCACTGACTTCCGAATGTCTTCATGCGTTTTGCATGCAATGATGCTTCGTGTGAATGCTCTATCCACCATCCTTCCTCACTCTCATCACACGAATACGTGGAAAATTAAGAGGATATATCCAAGTGTAAAAGCTCAACAAAAATTGGTGAAAATAAATGTTTATTTTAAGAGGAATAAATAAGAGATAAATAGGTGACTGAGAACCAGCGAGAAATAAAATTAAAATTATTACTTCTTTCATATTTTCTTTCATATTATTACTTCTTTTTTTTTTTAACCACATAAATGAGTTAAGAGATGTGCTCATAGTACAATTGTATATGTGTAAAAAAAAAGGTACATCTAAACAATTGGTGTGCAATGAAAAGTACAGGATATACAGAAGAAAAGAAATAGTATTTGGATACCGAAGAAGATATGGCGATAAGAATGAAAATGGATAAATGATAAAAAATAGTTAAGTTTATATATATATATATATATATATATATATATATATATATATATATATATAAATTGCTTTCGTGTAATGTATAGAAAATATCTTCTACAAAGAGACACACACGTACAAATAAGAAACACAATCCCACATAAAATACCTAGAAGATTATTTCAATATAATTATGAAGATTATATCAAGTATAGTTCGAATAACAGTTAAATATAAAGATAGTTTCATAAAAAAGAGTCATAAAATTCAATGTTTCTTTAGTTATTATATTAAGTGGGAGTGTGAAATACTCTATGGAACAAACACATCTGCGAAGAAAATTTTTCCATCCTCTCAACTATTGGTATTCTCTAGTTTCATTTTTTTTTTCTTTTTTTTTTCTGTAGTCATAAGTAAATTTAAGCACGAGGTTCTTATTTCAAAGGAAGATTATGAATAAATACTTTCAAGTGATTTGTGTTCGGGGACTGGTTTGTTACTCACTTTATAACTATATTATTCTATTAATAAAACTTTTTAATAGCTATTTAAAATATTATTTTTAGATTAACTTCTTAAAAGAATATTTGAGTGATTTTCTGTAAGGCCTCGTAAATTTAACTCTGCTAATCATTTATCAAATCAAAATAAATGCACTGATGAGTCACCAGGCTGCTTTCATTAATGCACTACGACACACATTCAGTCTCATTAAAAACACACCCACACACCCTGACACACGTCTGCCAAGTGTCCATTTGGAACCTTCGAAAATCTGTAATAGGAAACAGGTGTCAGTATGGGAGTGCACGTTCGGTTGACGTGGGGAAGAAAATAATTTCTCTGAAAATCACTTCCTCTCACTCTCTGCATTTACCTTCTTCCTCACGAAACTCAACCCTTCATCTTCTCCAACTTCTCTCTAGAACTCCCAACTTCTCTCTACTGTAAATCTCACGCCTCTCCTCCGATTACATTTCAGAACCGTAGGAACGTTCTCGGAGACGCGGACGTTATTTTGGACCGAACAGAATTAGAATCTGAGCTGGTAAGTACTCTTCTCTAGTAGTTCGTCCATTAGGGTTTCATGCGAAAACAAGTTTTGGGTTCATGCATGGATTGTATCTGAGTCATCTCTGATTTTGGTGTTTAGATCAAGTGAAAGTGTTTAGTAAAACTGAGGGTAGAACGCTGTTAGAGGACGCACCATACCCTTGCTTTAGGACGTTCGTATACTGATCCGGGTAAGGAAAGCTTATATGTTTGATTTATACTTGAATGTGGCATGATCTGATTTGGATGTATGAAAAAGTATGCGTGTTGATGACTGAGATGCATGTATGCAGTATGAATGCGAATGTATGATGTATGATGATTGAGATGTGTGATCATGAACCTGGATGTTTATGTTGTATGAAGTAAAATCTGTATGATGATGTTGAATATGAAGTAATTGGAATGAATGTTATAAAGTTTATAAATTGAAAATCATATGAATTGTAAAGTATAAGTTTAAATGTTGAAATCTGAAATCTGTTATGGTTGAAAAATCTGAAACGTAAATCACTCCCTATGATAAATTACGCTCGTCACCGTACGGTCTTATACCGTCCGGTTTCCCTGAAAATAACTTAGAATGGAATTCTTTCATTTGGGAAGAACTCCGCTTGAGAGCGAGCGTCCCCAATTAAATGTCTGAGCGTTCGGTTCAGCTCAGCTGTATATAAATACTGTACACTTTAAAATATGTAACGTTCGGTCTTATACCGAACGTTCGTTCTAAACAATGCTCGGTCTTAAACCAAGCGTTCGTCCTAAATAGCGCTCGGTGTTAAACCAAGCGTTCGTCCTAAAGAGCGCTCGGTCTTGTACTAAGCGTTCGTCATGATTGATTCTTGGTCATCTACCTAAAGGTTCGTTTTAATGAAGTGTTCGGTCTTAGATTGAACGCTCGTCCTATCGTTGACTCCTTAACGAACGTAAATAGCGTTCGTCCAAATACTTAATAAATGTATATTGTCACGTTCGGTCATTGACTGACAGTCGACCTCTTTTGAAACAAAAGTTTCCTAATGTAGTTAAGTATTCTGCTTGATGTATCTTCGTCCAAGAGGAGTCAACCTGTCCTCTTGGTACTTAAAATATTCTGAAAATAGTCGTATTATTCTGGAGTCTTTCTGATTGTAACAAGTTCTTCTAAATCTGGCTTTTAACGTTCGTCCTTTTCCTTCAGAAAGTTGAACGTTCGTCCTTTTAAGAGAGTGGAACATAGAATGAAAATGTTATGAATATGAAATATTAAGAGGTGTGAACACTATATTAAATGATTATACGATTATGGAATTTGAACGAGCGTTCCATGGAGGAACGTTTCTTATATATATATTTGAATATTAAATTTGGTAAAGTATGACTGTGGATAAGCTAGGCCAGGCTTGGTCCATCCTGATATTCCGTGACACTCATCTTCACGTAGAGGAGAGTAGTTCATGTGTGGGAATGGCAGGAGGTCCTTAGTCCATAAGTTAACATGGGCGACGTAAGAACGGACTAACCTCGAGTGGCAGCTGATTAGGTGTATCCCGGTTACTACATCACTCGGGTGCGAGGACGCCTGTAGCTACACGGTTTCATACAGTCCGGACGGTCGTCTTATATATATATATATATATATATATATATATATATATATATATTTATAGATGTTACATGATGTTATATGTTAAACTATGTGCTTGTGTGGAATGATATGTTCATTGTATGTGTTGTTTGTATGAATTAAATTATATAAGCTTACCCTTTCGTTTTTCCTTGTGTTGTCCATTTGTCTATGTACGTTCGTCCTGTCTTGCAATGATCATCCGTGTGGATGTGAGCAGAAGGCGAGACAACTCTGGAAGACGTTATCGAGGAGGAAAACTTAGTTGAAGTGGAAGTGAAAGCGGAGCAGTAGGACGTCCGTCTTTTCTTTCTAGTTTAGGACGTCCGCTTTTGGTTTATACGTTCGGTTATTTTATTTTGTAAAACCGTTCGTTATTAGTTTTCACTGATTTCGTTTTGTATATTGTAATTCTGCACCTTAAGCCGTTTGGCTTTTAAACTCTGTTAATTATAAAGACTGCATTGTTTACTGTTAATGGTAATTAATTCTGATTTATGGTAATTACTGTATTTTGGGATGTTACATTTTCCTTATTAGTAAAAACAAATACATTAAATAAAAACAATTGTCTCAACCTATACATCATTAGCATAGAAAGAGGATATTGTATTTCGATTCAATAATTGAAACATATCTAGATGACATAAAAAAAATAGAATTTTTGATGTCGGTCATAAAGAGAAGCCTAAACTTTCATACGAAACTTCGATTCTAGACGAAATCAAAACATGAAATCATAAATAAATAAACGAATAAAAAAAATATTAGACTTCGATTATTTTAATAATCCAAACTGAATACCCTTCTGATTTTAAAAATAATTTAATTTTAAAAGAATATTAGATTTCGATTCTGAAAAAACTAAAGGTTAATACCTTAAAGTTAAATTATTTTTAAATTAAAAAAGATTATGCTTTGGTTATTACGAGAAAGCATAACAACCCATTTATACTTTATATTTTGGTAATAATCGAAATCTATTGTAGAATTTTTTTTTAAAATATTATTCTTTTGTTTTTGTTTTACTTTATATAATAATATGAAAACTTTATATAATTTTACTTTAAATGATTTATAAGTAAATAGGCTACATTCTATTATATATTTGGCAAATGTTTTTCTTACATAATATATGGACTTCTCATGCATTGTTGTAGCACTCTTGAATCTCTACAGAAAAGATAATACTTAAGTGAAAGTATAAAATACTCTATGAAACAAACACCTCTGCAAAGAAATTTTGGTTTCCATCCTCTCAACTATAATTATTCTCTCTCTAGTTTCATTTTTTTTTCCTTTTGTAGTCATAAGTGAAATTAAGAACACTTTATATTCTTACCAATCTATTACTTGTTTGAGATGATTAAGGAAAACTTGTGCAAGGAGAAAAACCACACAACAATTTTGTTTTAAAGGGAAACAACAACTAGCTGTCAATGATGCTTGAATTGAAAATGCAATCATTGTTATAACTTAAAATGATTATTCTAATTACAAGTAAGCAAACTACACTTATGAAGAAATATAAGGGACTAAAGATATTTTCTTTCCCCTTTTAAACATTTGGTGACGAATGTTTGGATGTCATCAAACTTATTGTCATCATGAATGAGTTAAGAGTCTATGAACCCATATACATCACTCAACTTCGTTTCTTATTGACATCAAACATTGATAACGGTTGAAATACTGTTATTTTGATACTTAATTTTGATATTAAAAACAACTTTTATGACTTAGAAACTAGCTTGGAATCATATTTTTGCTTAAGTTTTGGAAATAAGAGAGTTGGATAGGTTTTATGCTTGGTTTTTCTTGTTTTGGCAGGAATTAAGATGAATTAGATGAAAGAAGTTGAAGTAGTAAGGAGCTAAACTCAGGAAAGGAAGTAAAAGTACACAAAAGAAGAGTCATAGTCACCGTAGAGCGTAACTTTTACCACTGAGCGGCATTCTGAAGCACCACAGTCACCGTTGAGGGTTAAAACTGCCGCTGAGCGTCATTCTGAAGAACTGCACTTATCGCTGAGCGCAATTCTGCCGTTGAGCGCCATTTAATTAGGCTTGGGCCTATTTTTTGTAATTTTTAATAAACTATATAAGGTTTTAGTCGACCTAGGGTTGATATCTTTGGACAGAAAGAGGCGAAATCAAACTTTCTTCACCCCTTGGAGGCGGATTTTAGATGCGGAAGCTCCTTTCTTCAAATTCTAGGGTTCTATCTTTCATTATTTTCATTATTTTCAACTAGTTTCACCATGTCTATGGTGAACTAAACCTTCCATTATTGTTGGGGAACCGATGTAATCCTTTGAAACTCTCATGTATTGAATTGGTTCTATATTTTATATGCTTTGCTTCATTAGTTGTTAGGATTTTTCTTTTACACTCTATGCATACTTTGTTTAACTCATTCAATTGCATGATCATTGATGTTATCTATATGGACACATATAGGTAAATCTAGAACCGGGGAAATTCTCCCGGAAGTAATATTACCTAGACATAGGAATAGGAGAATCGGTTGCCTTTAAGCTTCTGTGGGAATGTAATGCATGAATAATTGCTAGGGAAACAAAACATTGTAAACTAGTGATTAGGAGTAGGCTTTCTTCACCGAGACATCGAGTTTAAGGTAAATTAGAAAGTGACATTAACATTAATGAAGAAAGATGAATTCATGAATACATGAGAGTGGATAGGATAAGTCGGAAACCCCAACAACATCATCATTCCATATTTTACATCAATCACTTTTGCATCTTTCAATCCAATTGATCAAAACTTGCATTCATGTTTATTTTTCGCAATTCAACCACAATGATTTTGTTTACAAGTCTAATTTAATCAAGAAATCACATAACTATCTAGGTCGTGAATCCTTTGGGAAACGATACTTGGTCTTACCATTTTATTATTACTTGATACGATTCGGTACACTTGCCGAAGTGTTAACAAACATATATCTGAACAAAAAACATTTATTTAATATAAGTAACTAGATAAATTAATTAGATACAAAGAATGGTTTAGAGGCTTACATAATTCACAACTAAATTGAAATACAAGAAAACACTAGAAAGGAGGGAGGGGGTTGAATATTGTTTTAAATTCTTTTTGCAAAATCAACATTTAGTGACCATTGCAAGTGTTAGATAAACTGCAATAGTGTTGTTAGATGCTTGTGTTTTCAAATAAGCATTTAGGAAAATGTTTGACAAGCAAAGTGATTAACACAACTATTTTTATACTAGTTTGATCCAATCTAAGTAATGTCTAGTTCTCCCTTAAGACATCTAAAGGAGTTCCACTAATCTTTAACAATATTACAACGAGTACAACCTACTCTTGGTATTCAAGTATTATCAATCACTTTTGGTTCCCACTAGTCTACCTAACTAGAACGAGTTTAACCTTTCTTGGTATCCACCCTAGATAAATTGTTTAGATCGTTTAACTCAATCGAATTAAACAATACAAGTGTTTAAATTCACTTATGAATATCGACACAACAAGTGTTTCTAGTACAAGTATAGATTAAAATAACTCTCAAAGAGAGGATGGATTAAATACAATGAAATATGATAACTTGAAATACATTTTCTTGTTCAAAGAATAGACTTAGATGATATAAGATTTGAAAGAGAATAACAACGTAAGGATTCAAAAGTTCCTGTATATATATTACTGCTTCTCTTCTACGAGTCCTCCTTATATAGTCATCTTCGAGAAAGATCCATTACTCAGATAGATTTGACCTTTTGAGAGTAGGTAGCTTATGGTATGAAGGTTTGTACTATTATGCATCTTAGGAAGAACAATATTGCTTTAGAAGTGAGAGCTTGTATGACTATGACAAGGCATAAATCTTTAACGAAACATTCTACGAATGTCTTCCTATTTCTCAACGGCTTTTCGATCCATCTGCAACACTTTCGAACAAAGTTTAGTGTTGTCATTATCTGTACAAAAAAGAGAGCAAAAGCATACAAGGAAACAAAGGTACAATACATACTACAAAATTTTTTGAAATTACCGACAAAATTTTACCGATGAAAATAAATTTGTCGGTATGTTCGTCGATAATACACATAAAATTTACTGGCGAAAAAGATTATTGGTAAATCCTGCGATAATACACATGAAATTGACCAATGAAAAAAGATCGTCAGTAAATCCGTTAGTAATACACATAAAATTTAAAGACAGAAAAGTCTGTCAGTAAATATGTCGGTAAAAAGAAAGGCAAATTTCCCGCTCACTCTTTCTCTCTTTCCGCAAACTGCACATTACTCTTTTTTCTCTCTCTCTTTTCAGATCTATTTCTTATCTCGTTTCACATTCTCAAACATCACTTCAAAACCCCCTTCATCTTCTTTTCTCTCCCGTGAGGGTAGCCTTTTATCTCTCCCATTTTTTCCATCTAAGCTTAGATTAGTACAACTCTAGGCCCCTTTGATGTGCCTCCATCTCTCTCGTTGAGTGAAGCCGCCATCTACATCGTCAAGCTTGGGATCTTTCATTTCATATTCTTCTTCTCTAACAAGTGCAAGGGAGGGATTTCCTGTTCTTCCTCTTTCATGCAAGGGCGTATCCAAGCCAGGTGCACCGTCGTCGTGCCATGCACTACCGTCGTAGCTTGGTTTGCGTGTAAGTGCTTTGAAAGAGAGTCAATTGCCCAAAATCGTACAGTGAGAAACAAATATTCGTAGAATAGCTGAGCTGCGGCGGAGCTACGGTTGGGCTGTCATAGGGCGGTAGTTGAGCACCACACCAGTAAATCTAGTTTTGAGCTAATTTTCTCATACGCCACTAGGCGGTAGCCTGACGGTAGCCCGACAACAACGTTGAAGAGTTTTTTTGGCCTTGACACATTTTTGTTTGTTTAGTTATTCTTAGTTTCTTGTTAGATTGATTGGTGTATATATGTTCATGTTTCTTTGATTGTTTAGGAGTGTCTTGGTGTGTTTTGAATTATGTTGATGAAGTTTGGTTTGTTTGAATTATGTTGATGAAGTTTGGTTTGTTTGAATGAGTTTTATGTTGTTCTTTTCATTTTTGAGTTATTTCGGGCATTAGGGTATATTATCAATTTAGAAATATGTTGTTGGGAATAGAACCCTGTTTTGTTGTTAGTGTCACAGAAAAGGGATTTGATCCCGGGCTACAACTTCAAATACCAATCCAAATATACAAATATAAAAAAAAAATTAACAATGAATATTGTTTCAGTTGTATGGCATTTATTAGGGAGATATAAACATCTTTACTTATAAAAGATCTTTATTTAACAACAAATGTAGAAGAAATACTTGAGAACAAAGCTATAGTAATTGGTTCTCCAATGACTAACAAAAATCTTATTCATGGCTACATTAAAGCACTAGTACCCAGTAATTTACTTAACCCAAAAGTGATGGCCATGGCTATCCATCCTCCAAGAAGGAACCTTACATGAGATTTTAACTTAGGAGTTTTTCCCAGTTGAGCCACCACCCTTCCAAACACCAGCAAAGCCAAGCTAGTCGTTGCCACAACCACAATAACCCTTGTCATGTAACGTTCTATAAAAGCGGCAGAAAGTAGAGGAATCAATGCACCTATAGAAAAGGATACTGCAGATGCCAAAGTAGCTTGCAGTGGATTAGGTAATGTTCTTTTCTCCATTTCCATCTCCAAGTCCTTTTCCCCTCCTACACTCATCTTCATATCTCTCTTTATTTGACCAATCTCAACATCATACTGAGTGTACACTGCAACGTACTCTCCTATCGCCATACCACAAGCCCCTGAAACCAACCCTGCAAAACCAGCAAGTAGCATAGCCTTTGGGTCTTTTTTAACGGCTCCTACACCCATCATCAATGAAGCAACCGAAACCAACCCATCATTGGCTCCTAAAACTGCTGGACGAAGCCACTGCGCTCTTTCCCTGTAGTTTATGTTTGCATCATCTTCGGTAACTTTTTGTGTTTTCTTCTCATCAGTTTTGTTTGCTGGACTTGGATGCACTCCTCCTACATGGTTTTGTGACACCAAACCATTGGATGTAGCTGTAGCCATTTTGGTGTCACAACAACAAAGGAGGGGAGACCAAGAAGATGAAAACAAGAGCAGAGCAAAGTTAGTGAAAGTTAAAGGCTTCTTAACAAGAAAAGATAGATAAATAATGAAATATTTGCATCTTTACGTTGTCTTGCTTGAAAGAGTACACTATTTGGACATTTAGAAAGGGCAAAAGTATATATATAATACTTGACATAAAGATATATTGATGTCAACTTGATTTGAAATTGGGAAGGGGAATATTGGCTATGTGATTCTTATATACCTTTTTATTATATTTTTCCCTGATGAATTGTTAAAATATAATTTGCTTAAATGTTCTAAGTGATACTAAACTTGATTCTTTTTAAAGTAAGATAATTATAGGTTTGAGATTTGTGTAAGATTCATGTCTGGGACTGGTGAATGAAAAATTATATAATTGAAGGACAATATCTAATTAAAGATGATCAATTAAGTTTTTCAATAGAAATTAGAAATAGACGAAGTCAATGATATGTAGAAGATTTACATAAATTAAAAATAAAATTATAATATGTTTTTAGAAGATTTAAGAAATTATTCTGTTTGAAACATTTTTTGCACTTTTGGTTATGTGTGGTTCATTATTATAAGTAGATAATAGATTTAATTTATTAAAATATATGCACAATACCAAAAAGTGTGTTTAAAAATAATATATATTAAACATTTTCATCATAGAAATATATTTTAAATCTCAAACATCACAAATACTGCATCTATACATATTTTTCCAAATGTGCTCCGGAATAGAGCTATATGTCAGTTTTCTTTTTTATTTAGTCACCATTAGGTTAGATGGAAAGAAAATATACAAGAATGAAACTTAAACATTACAGAGAATAGATAAAAAGAATTTTGATTGTAAAAGTCAAGTTCTTTTCTATTTTTTTCAATTAAAATTAAGAGAAAGTGTATTTTTTTTTATCATTCAAACTTTATTATTGTTCTCTCTTCCGAAGACAAAATAAACTAAAATTAATAACTAGAAGTGGCCTTTCGTCTTTATAAATTTATATACATAAACCATGGTGAACGGCCAGAAAAAGAAAGGTTCAAAATGTTTACTGGCAGATAAAATATCAAATTATGAAAGGGAAAGGCAAAGCAAAAAGAAGTCAACTTGCATGCCCTGATATAAATGCATTTATTTTATTACCACAAAGGCCATCGTATTAGATTAGGAATATTAATTTAAAAGTAATTTAAACTAAAAAACTAGTACCCTCAGTCACAACAATTTCTGAAATTGAATTACAATATTTTATTAAATGTGCCGAATACACAATCTTTCGAGGTTAATTGCTTACTTATTTTTATGATGAATAGCGTATATATATATATATATATATATATATATATATAGAGAGAGAGAGAGAGAGAGAGAGAGAGAGATCTTATTACTACAGAAATTATGACTTGCAGAAATACTGATTATGTGCATTTTGATCATTATTATATTTTATTAAGTTAAACATTTAATATTTGATTTCAATTTAATATTATTCATAAACATGTATGAGTGAATGATTTATTTGTAGTTAACAATTAAAATGTATACATATGTACGGAAAGTGATCTAATCATGTGTTGTTGATTTTTTTTTAAATTTAACCGGGGGAAAAATGAAAGAAAAAGTTAATTATAAAGAAAGGAGGGGCTTTAAATGAAATTGATAAAAGCGTTTCGCAAACTTTTTACGAAACTTGATAGATTAAATGTTGAAGGTACGGTTTGAAATTTGGTTTATAATAATTTTTCTTCAACATCTTTTGATGACAACTTAAAGAGTATATACAAACATAATAATGAATACTTCAATTTATATTAGTTCACTCAAGTGATGCTGAGTTTTCCTTCGGCCTTTGTAATTAAGCAAAAAACCGTTGATATTAACCTTTTACTGGCTTATTGACGGTCAAAATACCGTTGGTAAATCCCTTGTTGTTAATGTTTACCGACGGTTTTTGTCCTTCGGTAATTACCGAAGGACAAAAGTCTTCGGTAATTACCGAAGGGCAAAAGTCTTCGGTAATTACCGAAGGACAAAAGTCTTCGGTAATTACTGAAAGACAAAAACGTTCGGTAATTACCGAAGGGCAAAAGCCTTCGGTAAATCCTTCGGTATGATCCAGACAAAACTAAATCATATTTGTATTTCTTATCCAACCAAACAAACCTGCATAAAATGTTTACATCATAAACAAACCTGCATAATATTTTCAAACCACAGACAGACCTCCATAATATGCATCCCAAAATCATCGATCTAATCATTAATGACAAAAACAACTTTATAACATCATTTGTATTCTTCAAATTTAAGAACTTCTATTTATAAATGAAACATGAAACATAAAATAATATCATCTAGACATTAAACATAATGTTCTAACATCCAAATGTTCTAAGAACTATGTTCAATAACAAAATAAAACTAATAATCTACATAGTCATCATCATAATGATCTTCATCATCCTACTGCTCTATAGATGGCTGGATTGGTGTGGGCTGGACTGATGTGGGCTGTTGAGTGACGACAGGTGACGAGGATGGTCGTGGCTGGGTTGGAGGGATAGTGGAATGAGTGTCTTCCGCATCAGCACTAGTGCAGAAATGGCCTTTAACGTCACCCCATAGACGTCCGTCCACAACAGCCCCAACGTAAATAATTGACCAATGGCATATCCGTAAATAAGTGAAACTCTAGACGTCCGTTGTGGGGGGGGGGACGGACGTCTATAATATTATAGATGTCTGGGCCCCACCCACGGACATCTAAGAGGCTGGAACAATCACCTCTTCAACTCCCCTGTCAGCCCCTTAAACGTCCATTGTGGAGGGGGTCGAACGTCTATAATATTATAGACGTCCGACCCCCATATCGGACGTTTTGGGTGCTGATAGGTAGTTGAAGAATTAATTGTCTCTCAGCCCCTTAAACGTCCGTTGTGGAGGGGACAAACGTCTATAATATTATAGACGTCCAGCCCCCCATATCGGACGTTTAGGGTGCTGACAGGTAGTTGAAGAATTAATCGTCTCTTAGCCCCTTAAACGTCCGTTGTGGAGGGGGACGGACGTCTATAATATTATAGACGTCCGGCCCCATCCACAACGGACGTTTAAGGGGCTAACAGAGGGGAGTTGAAGAGGTGATTGTTCCAGCCTCTTAGACGTCCGTGGGAGGGGCCCGGACGTCTATAATATTATAGACGTCCGTCCCCCCCCCCCCACAACGGACGTTTAAGGGGCTGACAGGGAAGTTGAAGCGTTCATTTGTTTCAGCCTCTTAGACGTCTGTGGTGGGGGGACGGATGTCTATAATATTATAGACGTCCTGGCCCCTCCCACAGACGTCTAAAACCCCCCGCGAATATCAATTTTAAATCCCCAAAGACGTCATATTAGTGATAGCCCCGATGTCTATAGTATTATAAACGTCGGGGCCCCATAGTACCGGACGTCTAATAGTATTTATATTAAAACGCGAACCCGCGAGCAGTTACGCTTACTGTTCATCGTCTTCCCCGCGAACGCTCTCTGCGGCATTGCATTTCCAGGTGCGTTTTCTCTCTTTTGGACCGTTTAAATTTACTTTCAATCCGATTACATTGCTCTGTGATGAAATATCTTTGATTTGAACCGATTAAAAATCGTTTTTGGTGCGTTTTGGTGCAGTTTGTTGTGTGCTCTTGGGCGGCTTTTTGGATTGTTTTTGGCCTACGTTTTAGGTTGTGCCCTCCTCGATTTCCCTCCCTTTCATTTGGAATCTACTTTTCAGATTAGCTTGTTCGTTGATAAAGGTTTTTTGTATGCATGTTATTGGGTTTTGTGTATGCATGTTTTTTACTCTAAGGTATGCATGTTATTGTGTTTTGTGTATGCATGTTTTTTACTCAAAGGTCGGTCTTCCATTTACGGATTTGTTGAACCTCAAACCATTCAACCGTCTGGTAACACACTTCAAAACAGACAACATTATTTGCAAACATGGATGGATGAGTCAAAAAGAGAAGTATACCTTGTGCCATACATTGATGGGTAGGTGTTGTTATATGTGGCCAGTTCATTATTATAGTTTCCTTAATTAGTTAAATAACTATTTATCTTTTATGATAGCATGCACTGGCAGTTGATGGTCATCATTCCCAAAGCATGTAAAATTATATGGTTTTGTTCGTTGCATAGGAAGATGAAAAATGACTTGAGAACAATGCTTCAAGGGTAAGTGTTTCTCCAAAAATGACTTTGAATTTGATGTTCACCTTCAACTTTTATGATAAATATAGTCATATTAATTATACTTTGTGTTTTCAATCTGTACAGAGTTATTGGTAAATCACGTGGTCAACTGGTTCAAATTTTGTATCCAAAGGTTTTAAGTCATTTATAGTTCTAATTCATTTTCTATGTTATTGAATGATCTAAATTCTTAACTATTTAGTTTGTTATTTTAGTGTAACCACTAGCTAGATTCATGGGAATGTGGCTTCTATGTGATGTGTTGGATTAAGACCATCATTCGAGCTGTCATTACAGATGACTGGAATGAGGTAATGATGTATACCTTGAATACATTACAAATCAAATTCATCTTCAAACATATATGAAACCATAATGAATCTTTCTTGAATTTTGCAGCGCTTCAAGAGTACATCACCTATTCCAGAGGACACAATTAAATAGATAAGGCAGGAGTGGACCGCTTATCTTCTGCAAAGATGGAGTTAGGAATAGTTTTATTTGTTGTTGAACATTGCTTAGTTTTAGTTTAAGTTTTATCTTGATAGTTTTGGTAGTGGATTATATTTTAAATTAAGTAGAACTTTGTTTATATGAAACGCATATATATATTATAGCAAAATTGTTCTGGGACAATTTTCTGCTTTTCAGGTGTGGTTTTATTGCAAAAATGAATTAATTTTTTAAAAAAATACGCCCAGTAGACGTCGGTTAGTGCACTATCGGACGTCTATAGACGTCTGGCAGTGCACAAATGGACGTCCAACCCCAGCCCTACCACAAAACAATTCAGGCAGGTGGTCGTCGGGTGATACACCTCGGACGTTTGTATAGACGTCGGGGGAGGGAGGAGACAAACGTCTCTGGGGACGTCAGACGGGCACGTGGGACGTCTACGTGGACGTCCGAGGGTGTACACCGGACGTCTGGATAGGCGTCGGGCCTGACACATCGGACGTCTATATACACGTCCGATGTGGACCCCCCGACGTCTGAGTAACGTCACCGACAAAGACGTCGGGGGAAGGTCGGACGTCAAAAGGCCAAAAGAACGGACATCTAAAGCCCTTTCTGCACTAGTGCAGGCAGCGCTCTCATGACCAGGGACTTGAAGTTTGTTAGAATGTTTACATTACTTAAAAGTAGTGTAGTTTAGGTAAGTTTGCAATTTCTCACCTTTTAAGTACACTTTTTAGAACTTAAATACTCAAACTTTGAGTTTTAGGTTATTCTTTGCATTTCACTACTTTCCTAACTTGATATCAATACTTTAGACTTGTTAGGATGTTTACATTACTTAAAAGTATTCTAGTTTAGGTAAATTGGAAGTTTCTCACCTTTTAAGTTCACTTTTTAGAACCTAAATACTCAAACTTTGAGTTTTAGGTTATTCTTTGCATTTCACTACTTTGTTACCTTGATTTCACTACTTTACACTTGTTAGGATGTTTACATTACTTAAAATTAGCCTACTTTGGGTCAATTGTCAAATTTTGCTTTTCTTGTTATTTTTAAATTGAGACTTCATTTTTATCTTTATTTTATCTTTTAAAAGTTGTGTAGATAGTTAGTTTATTGTTTTGGTTAGCACTTTAATAGACTTTGCATTATTTGCACTTTTAGTGTATTCTAGGTACTACTTTTAGGTTATAAGTTGTCATATTTTGAGTTTTAGCTACTTGATCCAATTTGACATCTTTCTTAGCTTTATTTAAGTACTTTAAACTTGTTAGGATAAAAACATTATACATTCTTAGGTTTCATTAGGTCAATTTCGAAATTGTCACCTCTCCATGTGACATTTTTTAGGTTTTAAGTAGTGTAATTTTAGGTCCTCAATAGTCAAATCTTGTATTTCTTTGTATTTTCGAATTGTGCTCTCATTTTTATCTTTCTTTTTTTTTAAAACTTGTGTAGATAGTCTTTTTACTGTTTTGATTAGTACTTTATTTAATACACTATGCATTATGACCACTTTTAGCCTATTCTAGTTACTAGTTTTAGGTTCTAGGGTGTCATATTTTGACTTCTAGGTTGTTTTTGTAGTGTGAGTTTCTAATTAGCTAGGTCTTACCCTTCTAAACTTGTTAGGACAATTTCTTTGAAGTTACTTAGTCTAGTTTAATGCAGTTTGCAAATTTTGACCATTCTAGTGCATTTCTAATAGTCATTTTGAGGTTTTAGTAGTGATTTCAAGAAATTGTCTCAGGAATCAATTCTTCATGCCAATACAAAATATCACTCGACTTTATGAAGTAGGGAAAGAAGTATATCATTCACACACGTCACAAACTTTAGAATATCTCAACATTCATGCCAATACAAAAGAGCAAGGTGGCAGCCAACCAAACAGTACATGTACATCGGTATAATAATGCAACATGGTTTTATCAAAAAGAACACAACAGGAAAAATACAAGCATAAGTTGATACATTATGCCTCATAACACCCCAATAAGTTGATACATTATACATTAGAGCATTTTTCATGATTTGAGAGTTCTAGCATAGTTTTAGGTTCTCAATAGTCAATTTTTGAGTTTTTGTAGAGAGGTAGGTTTTAGGTTGTTTCTTAACTTGCTTTTAACATTTAAAACTTGTTTACAAAGCTGCACTGCATTTTACTGCACTGAAATTAGTGCAGTCCTCATTTCTATACTAGTTTGAGTGTACTTTTAGGCTTTCATTAGTGAGTTTTAGAATCTCTTAGAATTAGTGACTTTTGAAGTGTTCTGAGTTTTCTTTAGACATTTAAGACTTGATTACAAAGTTTCTTTACAAGTTTCTTTCTGTTTTAGTTTAGTTCTTACTTTTACCTTGTTTAGCCTAGTTTTAGAGTGCTTTGGTAGGTTTTGAGTATTGAAATTTTGAGTTTCTTGAAGATTTTAATTTTTAAGTTGATTTATAGCTTTCTTTAGTCATTCAAAATTTGTTTAAATAGATTTTACCTCTGTTTTTGAATGATTTTTATAGATTTGTTTTTGAATTGATCTTAACAACAGTTAAGTATCTCAAAATAAACTTTCATTCTCTTATTAAATAGTCCAAACAAATTAACAAATAGATTTAACCCCATTACCCCAATATGATACATTCATGCATCAGTATTTAACGTTCCTACATATTAACTTAGTCCCCAAAACCATATGCTCATGACCATATTACAGAAACTTCTCTGCATCTTTATTTCCTAAATATCCCTTGCAACTACAACATTTGCACTACTTAGTTACATTCAATTTTTTCGGCACAATAACTAGGAGTACAACTAAATTCAATAATCACTACCCATCATACAATATTCTACACTCAAAAGATACAAATTTAAACTATAGTTTCATCCAACTCAAACCGGATTTCATCCATTACGTTTAATCCAAACAAGGAAATAATAGCTCCCCATACCTGGTGTTGAACTTTTGGCAAGCGTACCAATAGTCAACTGTAGTATAAGTATTTTTAAGTAAGAGTGTCGATCCCACGAGGAACAACTTCAACTAAATAGATAAATTTATCTCAAATAACATATATACAAGGGTATTGAACCTGATTCATAATGGATTTTGATAATTTATGCTACGTTGCGTAAAAGTATAATATTAACAGCAGATAAGTTAAAGAAAGTTTAATATGAGAAGTTGAGATTGAATTCATCTATCTCACTCGTCTGCAATCTGAATGAATATAAACATATAGCAACTCAAATTACCAATTTGATGCAACATACAAAAGTCATTTATACTGATTCCTCGCGTATAAAATTCGTAAGATCAGTTCCTTGAATATTGATTCCTCACATATCCAACAAATTGTCCAACATTATAATCAAATGTTAAAAGCAATTAATAAACTGAAATTTATCCCTAGCATCACACGATATCAAGTATTCTTGTTCAGATCAGATTTTAGAAATACTTTCCAGTCAAAACTAAAACCCACATTCATGAAAATATTGATTAGATAGAATCAAGCACTAAGAGCAGAACAAAAATACAAATAAATAATAAAACAGAAATGCTATATATAAATATCACCAGATTACATCCGAGTTCGAATCGATTACATTCAATCCCAAGAGAAAAGATCAGTCACTCATCGTAGCCATTAGCATTCTAAGAGATGAAGAAGATCCTACAGCTAAAGTGGAAGAAAAACTCTTTGGGTAACTTCTTTCTCTGCAGCTCTCCATCTCCTCTTTCTAACTCATGAGTATATATACTGCCTGAATTCTCGCTTAAGCTAAATTATTCTTGCTTAAGCGAGATGAAACTTCTTGGAGAAGATACTCATTCTCGCTTAAGCTAAATTATTCTCGCTTAAGCAAAAATGACTTTTAAAGTAATGGCTTCTTGGACGAGTCTAGCTTAAGCGAGATCATTCTAGCTTGGGCGAAATGTTGCAGGATTTACTCTTCTCTCTTAATTTACCTGAAATATATACAAAATAAGGATCAACTGATTTCCTTTTAATCAATAACTTAGAAACATGTGATTACATTTCATCTTTCTTAGATTGGGAAAAATTGATACAAATGTACCCAATTCAACACAGAAGTGCCAAAATTCCATATGAAAATTTACTACTTTTTTGTACTTATCACTTGGAAAATGTGTTCGTCCTCTTAGCAAAATGTTTCCTCCAAACTCCGTAACCTCACCTGTCTCGCACTCAACCTAGAATTACTTCCTAGCTTTCGTGGCCAGCTTCGAGTGGAGACGAAGATTACTACTTTGGTGCGAAATGAATTCGAGAGCAGGAATATCTTATTTTTGGCCTTAATTAATCAAACACATTACCGGCGGCTCACAAGCCTTCGGTAATTAACATTCTCATTACCGAGGGTCTAAATCCTTCGGTAATTGTTAACACTCCGGCAAGTGTACCGAATCATATCAAGTAATAATAAATGGTAAGACCAAGTATTGTTTCCCAAGAGACTCACGACCTAGACATTCATGTGGTTTCTTGATTAATTAAGACTTGTAAACAAAATCATGTTGTTTATAATGCAGAAAATAAATATGAATGCAAGTGTTGATCAATTGACTTGAAGAATGCACAGGTGATTGATGTATAAAATATGGAATGATTATGTTGTTGTGGTTTCCGACTTATCCTATCCACTCTCATGTATTTATGAATTCATCTTCTTCATTAATGTTAATGCCACTTTCTAATTTACCTTAAACCCGATATCTCGGTGAAGAAAGCCTACTCTTAATTACTAGATCACAATGTCTTGTATCCCCAACAATTAATTATGCATTACATTCGCACAAAAGCTTAAGGGCAACCAATCCTCCTATCCCCTATGTCTAGGTAATATTGCTTTTGGGAGAATTTCCCAGTTCTAGATTTCCCCATATGTTTCCATATCGACAACATCAGTAATCATGCAATTGAATGAGTTAAACAAAACATGCATAGAGCGTAGAGGAAAAACCCTAACAATTAATGAAGTAAAGCATTTATAATATAAATAAATTCAATACATGAGAGTTTCAAAGGATTACATCGTTTCCTCAGCAACAATGGAGGTTTAGTTCACCATAGACATGGTAAAACTAGATGAAAATATGGAAAAGAATGAAAGATAAAACCCTAAAAGTTGAAGATCAGAGCTTCTGTATCCAAAATCCGCCTCCGAGAGATGAAAGGAGTGTTTCTGCGCCTCTTTCTGTCAAAAGATCCAGTCTCTAGGTCATCCAAAACCTTAAATAGTTCATAAAAATAGCAGAAAACAGGTCCAAGCCCAGGTCCTTAAATATTATCATGGTGTTCACATAATCACATAATATCCAACAGATGTTATTCTCATGAATGATCAATTAACTAAGCATAGATGAAATCATGTATTCATGGGACTATTCCTCACCAGACAAAGTGTTTCACTCAATCACACAGATGTATATAGAGGTCACTCCTTCACTCTACTTATCCGAATGTCACATAGAACAAAATTGCCTTTCATTTACCACAATCAAACATACTCACAGACAAGTATCATCACAAGGACTTTCCATGGCTTGTAACTTGGCTGGGCTAAGAAGAAAAATTGGTTTTTTAATATCACAAAATCCTTGAGTTAAGAGAGTAATTAATATATTTATCATTCAAATACAATCTCTCTTTAGACAAACCAATCTCACTCATTCCCAACTTTCCCCTTTTTGCATTAAGCTTTTCTTTCTTTGCATTCTATTTTCTTTTCTCTTTTTTATACTTGCTCAATACTTAGCTCAATGCTTTTCATTACTTTCTTTTTCAATTCTCCCAATCAACCCAAAAATTGAACCTTTATCAATACCACACCATGATTCTCAACTTAACTCAAGGTAAAGATTTTCAGAAAGGATTTTTATAATCTGTTTAAGGCTTAAGGTTCAAAAAGGGTAGAACACTTCATGCTCTCTTTCATTTGGGCTAAAATCATACATTGACTAAGAAAACGGGTAATCAAAAGTGGCCTTGATCATATGACACAAGCAAGCAAGTAGTTCAATCATAGAAACCTGGGAAAAATCATTCATGCTTTCAAAAGAATAAAAATCATTCACAATAAATACTCTGGAGTTCAAAACCTCACATATAAGCTAATTCAATGTTCCACATACACCAAATAGACATGATGCCTAGCATCATAATCACAATCATAACATCATGCATCTGCTCACACAGTTTGTGAACAACCACCTGTATATCAACATCTTGTGCAACATCTCAACATCAATCAATATCAAAGCATCATCAAGCAATACTTATCACATGCAAATCAATATCAAACCATCACATTAGATATAAGTCTCAAACTGAGTACATCAACACCTATTCTAAAACCAGAAGCAAAATAAAGTTCACAAAAATAAAAAGACAAGTTTAGAAAACTGGGTTGCGTCCCAGTAAGCGCTTCTTTAACGTCACTAGCTTGACCCAATAAGCTCATGGATCAACCAACTTCATGTTAACAATATTTTTGATCTCCAAAAACGAAACCAAAAACTTGTTGATGGATCGACAAGTGTACCGAATCGAACAAGTAATATAAAATGGTAAGACCAAGTATCGTATCCCTGAAGACTCTCGGCACCACTAGTAAAAAAAAGGCTTTCTAACGCGGCTAATAGGTCTCAGTTTGGACAAACCCGAAGCAAATATAAATGTGGTGGCAGTATTGCAATTTGAGCGAACTTATAGGCCTCGGTTCAACAGGAATCGAGGCATAATAGACATATTAATTCGGTTAGAAACTGTCCAAAAAACACTTCTCCACTTTTCTTCTCTCTCGCTGCATCCACATCCAAGAAATTCTTCTCTCTCGCTGCCATCCAACCACTGCCTCACCGTCGCGCCTCCCCGCTGCTGCTCCCTCACCGTCGCGGCCTCCCATTGCTGCCTCGTTGTCGCGTGGTCAAGACAGTGCTGTCGTCGTTCGTCGAGCTCCCTGTCGTCACCAGCTTCATCCATTGGGGAGCAATAGAGCCACCAGAATTGCGCCTTCAGACGAATCGCGCTGGCGCTATCTTCCATGGCGATCTTCACGAAGCTTCGGCGTTGGCCTTGCAACCTCCATCTATGCGCCACCATTCATCTTCATCACCAAGCCGCTCCAGATTCGTTCCACAACGTCACCACCGCTGCCTCCTCGCTGTTGCCTTGCCGTCGCGTGGTGAAGCCAGTGTTGCCGCCACATTGCCGCCATCGTCGCGTGGTCTTCCTGGGTTCTTACTGCATCGTTGCGTTGTCTCTTATGGACGAAGATGATGATGGACGAAGGTGGTCTACAGTGGTGTTTTGCATGGTTCGATGTGAGAAAGACGGTGGTGTTTGGCGACGTGTGGTGTTTGGCAGCGTGAGAAAGACGGCGGCGTCCTGATGGGGAAACCAGGAAGAGCATACTGCCTCGGTTCCCTTTGAACCGAGTTCTAATCCTATATTGTTTTGCATCGGTTCACAGCCGAGGCATAAAAGTGCAGACCTTTTACCTCGTCTGTATATGCTTCGGGTTAAGAACCGGTGCCTATAGGCTAAAATAACCGGTGCCATAACCTCTGACTGCACCAGTGCACTAAACAGTTGTGTGATAACTCAATTAATTAAGACTTAAATAAAATGAGATTGTTGGTCTCAAATGCAAAGACATAAAATTAAATATGAATGCAAATTGATCAATAGTAAAGTAACACAGAGATGAACGAAGGTTGCTTATAAAATGAGATGATTATGTTGTTAGAGTTTGATTTCACCAAGTTTACTCTCATGTATATAAAAATTCTTCTTTTTACATTAATATTAACGTCACTCACTAAATTATGTAGAACCCGATCCCTCGACGCAATAAGCCTGCCTTAATTCCTAGTTCGTGCAATTCCTAGCGTTCATAGAAAATTAAGTCTGAACATCAAGAACTTAAGACGACCAAGTACTAATACCCTCATCCTTGAGAAATATTACCCTTGGGAGAATTCAACAAAAACCTAAATTGTAAGGAACCTCCGGACACTCATGCAATTCATAAATCATGCTACTAAATGAGTTAAATAGAGCAAGCATTGAAACAGATGAATTCCGTAATAATTAATGAAAAAGCATATGAATTAAGAATCAATTCAAATACATGAGAGTTCACAAGGTTACATCATTCCCAAACAACAAATAGAGTTTAGTTCCCCATAGACATGGAGAAACCATATGAATAATGGAAAAGTATGAGATAGTGAAACCCTAAGAGTATAATAGGAAGCTCCCGCCTCCAGATCCGCCTTCAAAGAGTAGAAGAGTGTGTTGTTGTGTTGCTCCAGCCAGAGATACCAAACCTAGAGTGGTTGGGTCCTTTAAATAAAGTTAGAAAAGAGTAGAAACAAGGCTTGGTCCAAAAGAGTCGAAATAGAGCAAAAATTGGGCCAGATCTGCAACGCGCGACGCTCGGGCGCCCCATTTAGGGCGCCTTCAATTGGACGCCCGGGCTTCAGAGGCCGACTCAAGGGTGGCCTAGGAGGGCGCCCGGGCGGTGGACGTTGATTTTTCTACGCTTAAGCTTCCTGCAGGGCACCCAAGCTTTGTGCGGTTCCCCCTTTTGGTGTTTTTCCAGGCCTTTCTGAGCTCTATCTCCTTAGCACTTCATCTCTGCTTCCTGTATTAACTCATTTTCTATCTAAACAAAGAAAATTAGTCATAAAATCATCAAATTCAACCTCAACTCTCTTATAGTATCAAAATTACATCACAGATAACGGTATTTTAAACCGTTATCACTTCATAACTATGGAAAGGCGTTCCAATTCTCCTTCCAAATAGTGCTTGAGACGTTGACCATTCACTACCCAACTTCTCTATGGATCACTAGCAGCGGGATCTACCAATTCAATTGCTCCATGGGGATGCACATCCTTTACTATGAATGGTCCAGACCATTTTGACTTCAACTTCCCAAGAAACAACTTCAAACGTGAATTGAACAATAACACCTATTGCCCTGGATTAAAAACCCTTTTTATCAGCTACTTGTCATGATAGAATTTTACCTTTTCTTTATAATTCCTGGATGAATTATATGCATGCAACCGCATCTCTTCAAGCTCCAATATCTTCCTTTTGCGTTTATTTTGAGTATCATAGGGATCAAAATTAAAAACTTTTAGAGCCCACAAAGCTTTATGCTCTATCTCCACTAGCAGATGACATGTTTTCCCATAGACTAACTGAAAAGATGATAAACCCATAGATGTCTTCATTATCGTCCTATATGCCCAGAGAGCATCATCCAATTTCTGTGATCAGTCCTTTCTTGATGAAGCAAATGTTTTCTCCAAGATCCTCTTTATCTCCCTGTTAGAAACCTCAGCTTGCCCATTTGTCTGTGGATGATAAGGTGCAGTCACCTTATGCCTCACACCATAATGTTTAAGTACTTTTGCAAGTTGAAAGTGTTGGAACAATCGGTACCGTTATAGAATTTTGCACAGCGGAATAACTTATAAAGCGGAAAGCGTGTTCAGTCAAACTCTTAATAAGATGGTCAGTTTTATAAATTTAATTTACTTAGAGACAAATTTCCAAACAGTTGATGTGTATAAAACAGTAAAGAGTATAGAGAGCAAGAAAATTCAACACAGAATTTTTATCCTGGTTCGATTCAAAAGAATCTACGTCCAGTTGTTAATCACTATAAAAAGTGATTAACGTTTTCACTAAAAATAGTTTCACAAGTTTACAATAGAGTGAATGAACCAAAAAACAGATAAAACCTTCCTTCGAACGAACGAACCGGAAGAACAGAAACTTTGCCAACTTGAAGAGAACCGCTCCGACCTTTGACCCACAAAGCGCGAGCTTCTCCTTTTCACAAGACCAGGCAATGTAATGAACAAGCTTTTGGAACTTCCTCAGATCACACTGTATTCTCAAAAGCTTTTTGTTCAACTGTTGTTTTCTAATTTCACCAAAACAAAATATATAGCCTAGTACACTGAATGCCAAAGGTCAACTCCCAACTGCCATGAATAATCGATTATTGTAAGTGATAATCGATTATTCAAGTCCGTTACAGGGTTTTCAAAAAGTGATAATCGATTATATGAAGTGATAATCGTTTATTCCTGTATGACTCTGTGATAATCGATTATTGCTATTCTATAATCGATTATTGAAGATAAAAATGCAAGCTTACAAGGTTTACAAGAATTTCCTACTACATTTAATTTCTACAAATTGCTTTGAACTAATTTTAATATCTTCTTCAACTAAACATCTTGTAGCATCATCAAAACAAATTTCTTCAAGATTTACCAATACTCCTTATTGGTAACAATCTCCCCCTTTTTGATGATGATCAAAAATTCAATTTTAAAAGCAAGTTTGGCTTACCTGCAAAACATATAAGCTAACAAACAGCAACAAGGTTAGCAATACCTGTAATAATTTATACTTTTCCCTTTGTATTATTCTTCTCCCCCTTTTTGATCAGAAGCAAAAAGATCGAATGGTAAAGGCTCCCCCTAAATATGATCTCCCCCTCAATTAATCAAAGGATGCATATAATCAAGAGATCATTTTATTTATGAAAAGAAAGGTACATTATAAGAAGACACATAACAGACTGAATTTTAACATAGATGAAATGGCAAGTAAACAACAAAACAGTCTAACAGAGAACCTATATCTAAAACTCAGGACTAGGAGATCTCGCGGGAGGTTGAATGTTGAGATGATTCTCGATGTTAGATAGGCGAACATCAAGATCAAGAAATTGATCAACCATGTGCTCATCAACAGATCGTTGCCAATCATAAATCGCCTCAAAGTGAGTCTTTTGTGCAAGACTCATATCCTCCAATTGTTTAGATAACCTTGCAAAATGTTCTTCCATAGAAATTGAGGAAGAGGAGGGTATGTTGGATGGTCCAGCATCAGACGGAGCAGCGGCACTTACGGGAGCAGCAGCACGTACGGGGTCAGCCATATGAGTGTCCATGTCATCATCTTCATCTACATCAGGATGATAATCATCTTTGTGAATAAGGACCCTGCCTCTAGTAATGAATCCCATCTGACGAAAGGTAGTATCGCCAATTTCCGAGCCAACAACTTGAGTGGCTTGGACAAGTTCTCCTTCAATATTGACCCCTTTGTACTCCAAGATTCTAGAAATAAGAAGAGCATAAGGAAGGTGATAAGAATGGGATTTCTTAGCTTTTACCATAGTGTCAGCAATGAGAGCAGGCCAATCGATGTGGATGTGATTCAGGATCCCATACAGAAGAAGTAGATCCTGTTCAGAACATTGAGCATGATTGGTTGCTCTAGGACATAGGATCCAGACAAGTAAGTAGTGAATCATCCTTTCTTCAACCTTGAAACCTCCAACAAGCAATTGCCTTCGATTAGTCTGTTGTTCAGGGTGACGTAGGAAGGATTGGAAGGTCGATAATCGATCGAAATCTTGGAGTCCGAGATGAACTTTAACAGCATCATCCCAGATGGGTAGTTGGGCAACGTTGGTCCACACATCATCATCTAAAATTATAGGGACACCCTTGACTTTGGTGGAAATAATCCCATCTCGATATCGCAAGTTGAAGTAGAACACTCTGATGAGATCGGGATAAATGCAACCGTTTTGCTCCACCAGATTTGAGAGTCCTTGATCATTAAACAGCGCTGGAAATTGAAATCCATAGAAACGGAAAAAATCAAGGCGAATATACTTTACTGCCATGATTCGTCTCTCTTGCCAGGAAGAAACATAGTCCGCATGTCTTTCTTGATCTGAAATCCATCCATCAATCGTTGCCGGACGTGGTTGAGAGGAAGAGGATGCTCCAACAGCTCTGCGGCGATGTCTCCTTGAATCTGCCATGGAGAAAGGTTGAGGGAGTGATAGTTTGAGAGAGTGAGTAAAATTGGAGGGATTTGAAGCTCAAGATTTTGATTTCAGTAGTTTCTAGGTGCAAAAAGATGGCTAACAATCGATTATAGAGGCCTATTTATAAGAAGAAGGAAAGAACTAGCCGTTTATGACCGTTTTGAGCCGTTATGGAGTCTCCAACGGCTTTATTTTTGAAACTGGTAGCGTGATAATCGATTATCGTAAGTGATAATCGATTATCTGCTCGTTGGTCACTTTCCAGAAATTGTACGATAATCGATTATGTATGAAGATAATCGATTATTTGCGCATGATTTTCCAGGTATGAGTTTGAAAATTCATAATCGATTATGGAGTAAGATAATCGATTATCTTAGTGTAGAGGATGTATCCCAGGTTTGTAATAATCGATTATGACCTGATGATAATCGATTATGAACGCTGATCTTACAAAAATTTGCAAAGAACCATAAATGTGGAGTCTAAGACATGTCTAATACCCCTAACTCTCTTCTAAGCTCATAGAATCTATCTTTAGGCAGGGCTTTAGTAAAGATATCAGCTAATTGATGTATCGTGTCAATGTATTCAATTTGGCAATCTCCCTTTTGAATGTGATCTCTCAAGAAATGATGTCTAATTTCAATGTGCTTAGTTCTTGAGTGCATTATGGGGTTCTTAGTTAGGTTGATAGCACTAGTATTATCACATTTCAAAGGAATGTGATCAAGGAAGATATCAAAATCCTCCAGTTGCTGTTTCATCCATAAGATTTGGGCACAACAATTGCCAGCAGCAATGTATTCAGCTTCAGTAGTAGATAAAGCTACACAAGCCTGTTTCTTTGAATGCCAAGACACTAAAGAACAACCCAGAAAATGACAAGTGCCACTAGTACTTTTCCTATCAATTTTACAGCCACCATAGTCTGCATCAGAATAACCTATTAAACTAAGTGAAGCATCAGATGGATACCAGAGTCCAAAAGAAGTGGTTCCTTTAAGGTATTTCAAAATCCTTTTGACAGCAATTAGATGAGATTCTTTAGGATTAGCTTGGTACCTAGCACACACACATACACTTTGCATAATGTCTGGTCTACTAGCAGTTAGATACAGTAAGGATCCTATCATTCCTCTAAACATGGTTTCATTTACCCCTTCACCAGATTCATCCTTATCTAAATAGCAAGACGTTGCCATAGGTGTGTTGGCTTCTCTACAAGTATCCATACCAAACTTCTTAAGTACTTCTCTACAATATTTAGTTTGAGAGACAAAAGTCCCCCCATCTATTTGCTTTATTTGCAGCCCTAAGAAGAAGGTAAGCTCACCCATCATAGACATCTCAAATTCACCTTGCATTATTTGTGCAAATCCTTCACATAATGAATTATTTGTAGACCCAAAAATAATGTCATCTACGTATACTTGAACAATCAAGATATGTTTTCCTACTTTCTTAATAAATAGGGTGGAATCAACCTTTCCTCTAGAGAAATCATTTTCAATCAAGAAGGTACTAAGTCTTTCATACCAAGATCTAGGTGCCTGTTTAAGACCATACAAGGCCTTTTTTAACTTATAAACATGATTAGGATATTTAAAATCCTCAAAACCAGGAGGTTGACTAACATATACCTCTTCTTTAATAAAACCATTCAAAAATGCGCTTTTCACATCCATTTGGTACAATTTAAACTTCATCAAAGAGGCATAAGCAAGTAATAATCTAATTGCTTCTAACCTGGCTACTGGAGCGTAAGTTTCATCATAGTCGATACCTTCCTCTTGACAGTAGCCCTTTGCAACTAACCTGGCTTTGTTCTTTGTGATGTTTCCATCTTCATCAAGCTTGTTTCTAAACACCCACTTTGTTCCAATGACTTGAAAATCATCTTGTCTAGGAATGAGTTGCCAAACATCATTCCTTTCAAATTGATTAAGTTCTTCTTGCATAGCAACGCACCATTTATCATCTTGAAGAGCTTCCTTTATGTTCTTAGGTTCTACCTGAGACACAAAAGCTACTGTTAAGCAGAAATTATTAAGATTGTGTCTAGGAGTTACCCCTTTTAATATATCTCCGATGATGTTGTCCAGAGAAAGTCCTCTTGGTTGTTGATAGCTTTTAGGATCAACTACTTGTTGTTCATTTTGAGTTTCTGGTGGATAGTTTTCATTTAGATACATCTCTTCAAGAGCTTCCCTCAAATAATCCTCATCACCTGCAATTGATTTATTTGACTCAAGAGGGTTCACCTCAAGGTCCACAATTTCATCAAAGACAACATGCATTGATTCTTCAATTGTCAAGGTTCTTCTATTAAACACCCTATATGCTTTGCTAGTTAAAGAATATCCTAAGAAGATTGCCTCATCGGATTTAGCATCAAATTTGCCTAAATTATCTTTACCATTATTCAAAACAAAACATTTACATCCAAAGATTTTCAAGTGAGATACATTTGGTTTTCTACCGTTAAACAGTTCATAGGGAGTTAGCTTAAGAATAGGCCTAATTAGCATTCTGTTCAACACGTAACAAGCAGTACTAACTGCATCAGCCCAAAAGTATTTTGGCACATTTGATTCATTTAAAAGAGTCCTAGCTAGTTCTTCTAATGACCTATTTTTCCTTTCAACAACACCATTTTGTTGGGGAGTTCTTGGAGCAGAGAAATTATGAGCAATTCCATGTTTTTCACAAAACTTTTCAAAAGATTCATTTTCAAACTCACCACCGTGATCACTTCTCAAGGTTTTAATTTTCAATTCCTTTTCATTTTGAACACGTTTTGCAAACGATTTGAATGCTTTAAAAGCTTCATTTTTAAGGGTTAAGAAGAATGTCCAAGTAAATCTAGTGTAATCATCAACAATCACAAGAGCATAGTAGTTTCCACCAAAACTTTTAATTCTAGATGGACCAAACAAGTCCATATGCAGAAGTTCTAAAGGTTTTGATGTTGAAATCATAGTTTTAGATGAGAATGAGGATTTGGTTTGCTTTCCCTTTTGACATGCAGAGCAAAGTTTATTTTTCTCAAATTTTAAATTTGGCAAACCAATCACAAGATTTTTTGAAATCAATTTATTCAAATGTTGCATATGTATATGTGCAGCTCTTTTATGCCATAGCCAAGGGTTTTCCTCTTTAGCAACTAAACATGTTATATTATGACTAGATGCATTTTCAATATCAATCAAGTAAATGTTATTATGCCTAACACCTTGCAAAGCAATTTCAGTAGAATCTTTAAAATATACGGTGCATCTATCACGTTCAAAAGTTACCTTGAGACCCTTGTCACATAATTGACTTATGCTTAGGAGATTATGTTTGAGACCTTCAACACATAATACATCCTTTATAGTCAATGTGTTTCCTCCTCCAATGTCTCCATTTCCAATGATTCTACCTTTGTTGTTATCTCCATAAGTCACAAAGCCTTGCTTTTTCTTCTCAAAAGAAATAAACTTTTTCTTGTCACCGGTCATGTGTCTTGAACAACCACTGTCAAGATACCACAGTGACTTCTTTGACTTAATAAGTTCCTACAAAACAAATTTGAGCAAGACTTTAGGTCCCCAATCTTATTATGGGTCCTTGGGGTTAGTTTATGCCAACATACATCATTTTACAGTTTTAACCCATGCATATTTACCATTTGGAACACCAAAATGTTTGATGCTGCATTTGTTTGAGGTGTGACCAAGTTTCATGCAGTAAAAACAACAAGCCTCATACACGTTATTTTTCACAAAAGTCCCTTTTTCTACCCAAACTCTACGGGTTCTTATCACTTTAGATTTTTTGTGTAGATGTGTGTTTCCACTTCTTGCATTGCTTTTCTCAAAGTTTGTTTTGGCATATGATTTAGACTTAGTTGCCTTTGCAAGTAAGTGCTCAAGAATGTCAATATCAAATAGATGACTTTTACATGATAGACATTCAATAGGATGTACAATAGTATCAGATTCAGATAATTTAGTTTCCAAATTACTAACTTTGTTTCTTAAAACAACTTCGTCATCTAGAACTTTTTCATATCTCAATTTCAATTCATTATGCTCTTTCTTTAGCTTTTTATGAGCAACATCAAGTTTTTCAGATTCATTTAACAAATCAAGAAATGCCTTTTGTAAGTCAAACTCATTACTTGACTCTAAGCTAGAATCACTTACTTGGCTTCCTGCATCTTCTAGGTCTGCCATTAAGCACAAATTTGCTTCTTCATCTGATTCGCTTGAGCTTGAAGAACTAGAAGCATTCTCTTCCCAAGCTATGTAAGCTTTCTTCTTCTTTGGAAACTTTCTTTCTTTCTTTTCTTCACTTTTCTTATTTTTAGGACAGTCAGTCTTCACATGACCTCTTTCTCCACATCCATAACATTTAATGCTTGAAGAAGATCCATTATTTTCTTTCCTTTCTTCACGGTATTTGTCTTTTCCCTTTGCTTTCATAAATTTTGCAAACTTCTTAATCATAAGACTCATGTTTTCTTCATCATCATCGGAGTCATCATCTTCAATCCTTTTAGAGTTCTTTCCTTTGGAGATCTCGGACTTGAAGGCTAGTGTCTTTCTTTTGCCTTGATCTTCTTCAGCCGTCAATCTTCTCAAGTCAAGTTCATGCTCACGGAGTTTCCCAAACAAGATTGGCATAGACATTTGAGTAAGATTTTGAGACTCAGAGATGGCAGTCACTTTTGGTTGCCAAGACCTGTCCAATGATTTCAAGATTTTTACATTTAATTCATCAGTATCAAAAGTCTTACCCAACCCTGTCAAGTGGTTCACTATGTGAATGAATCGCTTTTGGACATCAGAAATTGTTTCTCCAGGTTGCATTCTGAACATCTCATACTCCTGAATGAGAGTGTTCTTCCTTGCACGTTTCACGTCCTCTGTTCCTTCATGTGTGACTCTGAGAACCTCCCACATTTCTTGTGCTGTCTTACAAACTGAAATTCTATAAAACTCATCAAGTACAACAGCAGATGAAATAATGTTGCGAGCCTTAATATCAAATTGAGCTCTTCTATTTTCCTCTGGAGTCCAGTTAAAGTATGGTTTTTCTACTTCTACACCATCAATAGTTCTTTTTGGAATATAGGGACCATTTAGTACAGCTTCCCAGATGCCTCTGTCAACAGACCCCATAAAAATTTCCATTCTGACTTTCCAGAATGCATAGTTATCACCAGTAAAGAGTGGTGGTCTGTTGATGGAAGCACCCTCGGCATATACTTGAGTTTGATGACCGGCCATTTTCGAAAAGATTTGAAAAAATATCAAAGCAAGCTCTGATACCAATTGTTGGAACAATCGGTACCGTTATAGAATTTTGCACAGCGGAATAACTTATAAAGCGGAAAGCGTGTTCAGTCAAACTCTTAATAAGATGGTCAGTTTTATAAATTTAATTTACTTAGAGACAAATTTCCAAACAGTTGATGTGTATAAAACAGTAAAGAGTATAGAGAGCAAGAAAATTCAACACAGAATTTTTATCCTGGTTCGATTCAAAAGAATCTACGTCCAGTTGTTAATCACTATAAAAAGTGATTAACGTTTTCACTAAAAATAGTTTCACAAGTTTACAATAGAGTGAATGAAATAGAAAACAGATAAAACCTTCCTTCGAACGAACGAACCGGAAGAACAGAAACTTTGCCAACTTGAAGAGAACCGCTCCGACCTTTGACCCACAAAGCGCGAGCTTCTCCTTTTCACAAGACCAGGCAATGTAATGAACAAGCTTTTGGAACTTCCTCAGATCACACTGTATTCTCAAAAGCTTTTTGTTCAACTGTTGTTTTCTAATTTCACCAAAACAAAATATATAGCCTAGTACACTGAATGCCAAAGGTCAACTCCCAACTGCCATGAATAATCGATTATTGTAAGTGATAATCGATTATTCAAGTCCGTTACAGGGTTTTCAAAAAGTGATAATCGATTATATGAAGTGATAATCGATTATTCCTGTATGACTCTGTGATAATCGATTATTGCTATTCTATAATCGATTATTGAAGATAAAAATGCAAGCTTACAAGGTTTACAAGAATTTCCTACTACATTTAATTTCTACAAATTGCTTTTAACTAATTTTAATATCTTCTTCAACTAAACATCTTGTAGCATCATCAAAACAAATTTCTTCAAGATTTACCAATACTCCTTATTGGTAACAGAAAGTTGCAAAAATGAGATCCTCCATCACTAATAAGTACTCTTGGAGTTCCAAAGTGTGAGAAAATTTGCCGCTTCAGAAATTTAATCACAGTGCTAACATCATTCTTAGGACAAGCCAGGGCTTCCACCCATTTACTCACATAATCCACTGCCACCAATATGTACTCATTGTTGAAAGATGGTGGAAAGGGTCCCACAAAATCAATACCCCAGCAATCAAAGGCTTCACAAAGGACTCACGGTTTCAAGTGTGACCGAATCGTTTCAAGTAATAAACTCGGTAAGACCAAGTATCATTCTCCCAAAGGACTCACGGCCTAGTTTAGTTATGTGATTCGTTGATTATTTAAGACTTAAGAACGAAATAAGTGGAGTTTAATATGCAAAACAGAAAATAAACATGTATGCATGAATTTGATCAATGGCTAAAACAAAATACAAACACTTCAATGGAATATATGGATGAGTATGTTGTTGGGGTTATCAATTTCATCTTATCCACTCTCATATACTTTAGGAATTCAACATTGTTTTCATCATTGTTAATGCCACTCTCTAAATTACCTTGCAAGAAGGCCTATCCCTAATTACGAGTTCATACGATTCCTAGCATTCCTAATAATTAGTTCTTTTAGTGCAGGAGCTTAACGGCAACCAATATACTATTGGGAGAAATTACCCGGATCTAGACTTCCCTGTACGTTCCCGTATCGACAAAATCAATAATCATGCATTGAATGAGTTAAACAAAGCAAGCATTGAGCAAAGAGGAAAAACCCTAACTAATGATGAAAGAAAGCATGTATCTCAAATAAGATGTTTAAACACTAATTCCATATATGAGAGTTTCACAAGACTACATTGATTCCCCAACAACAATACAAGGTTTAGTTCACCATATTCATGGTGAAACTAGATGAATAATAATGAAAGAATGAAAGATAACACCCTAGAAAGGTGAAGAGGTAGCCTGAGCATCCAAGATCCTCCTTCGAAGGGGTGGAAGAGAGAGTGTTTGCTTCGTTTCTGCCAAAGATCCAAACCCTAGGACGTCCTAAAGCTTATATACTATTCTAAAATTAAAGAAAATTTAGGCCCAAGCCCATAAGTGTGTCGTTCAGCGGTAAAGTACTGCTCAGCGGTAAGTGCGTGAGTTGGTTTCTTCCCCTCAGCGGTCATTTTGCCCCTCAGCGGATCCCCCGTGAGCTTCTGAGTGCCGCTCAGCGGTAAACTGCCGCTGAGCGGCAGTTGCGGCTTCTCCTTTTGCACTTTTTGATGTCTTTTCTGATTTCATCTCTCTCCTTCTTCACTTCTTTCACCAAATTCAACTTAAAACCTGCACAAAAACACTGAAATCAAGCATAAACCTGTCCAGCTCTCTTATTTATGAAAATATGAATAAAAGCATGATTTCAAGCTAGTTTCTAAGTGTTAAAGGTTGCTTTTAGTATCAATTTCAAGCATGAAAATAACAGTTTTTCAACTGTTATCAGTGATCCGTGTAAATGATCACCTTAGACCCAACAAGGTAAGGTCTAAATTTCTCCAACGCGTAAACTATAGCCAGAAATTCCTTCTCAGTAGTGGCACAATTTAATTGTGCATCATTCAAAACTTTGCTAGCATAATAGATAATATGAAATACCTTCTCTTTTCTTTGACCAAGCACAACATCTATTGCATAATCACTGGCCTCACAAATTTGTTCAAAATTTCGATTCCAATCTGGAGCTACAATCACTGGAGCCGAAACCAATTTTCTTTTCAAGATGTCAAAAGCTTTTAAACATTTTTCATTCATCACAAAGGGTACGTCTTTAACAAGCAAATTACTCAATGGTTTAGCAATCTTCGAGAAGTCTTTAATAAATCTTTTATAAAACCCATCATGGCCTAAAAAAATTCTAATTCCCTTTACGTTTGTTGGCGGTGGAAGTTTCTCAATGACCTCCACTTTGGCTTTATCCACTTCAATGCCCCTAGCAGAAATCTTGTGACCCAACACATTTCCTTCTGTTACCATAAAATGGCATTTCTCCCAATTAAGCACAAGATTTGTTTGAACACATATCTTAAGGACAATATCCAGATTCACCAAACACCTTTGGAAAGAATCTCCAAACACCGAAAAATCATCCATGAAGACTTCAATACACTTTTCTATGAGATCCGCGAAAATTGCCTGCATACACCTTTGAAACTTAGCTGCATTTTTAGCCCTTAGTGGTGATTTCGGCACTTCAAAACTAGCGCTCAGCTGTAATTACCGCTCAGCGCAACTTTTTTTACACTCAGATTGACTTTTCTGCATTCTAGTTGACTGGTTGACTTTTCTTGTTGACTTGTTGACTTTTCTGGTTTCTGGTTAACTTTTATGCATTCCAACCATTCGGTACTTTAACTCTTCTTTCAAATCACTCCAATAACCTACAAAATTAAAGGAATCTAGCACAAAACCATTAACTTTCAAATCACCTTCAACTCTCTTATTCACAAAACTAAAGCAAAAACATGAGTTAAAGCAAGTTTCTAAGTCAAAAAGGGTTGATTGATTATCAAAATTAAGTGTAAAAATAACGGTTTTTCAACCGTTATCAGCAGGTACCCAAATGAACTTGGGACCTTTCATGTTAGTAACAGTAGTTGATTTCATGGGAATCCATTGAAAGTTTCCCTTTGGAACACCAACATTCTTGTAATAACAGGATTTAATAGTGTGACCAATAGTATTACAGTAGAAGGTTTACTCAAATCATAAAATTTCTTTGACTTAATTCTTTCACTTTTTTCACTATAACATATTCCTTCTTTGTTAATTACCCTCCTTTGTGAACCAAGAATAGCTTCTAAGTTGGATCTTTCAAGTGTAAACTTAGATAATGTTCTAGTCAAATAGTCTATTTTCTCAAGATAAGCAAGGCAATTAGTATAGTCTTTACCAACAATTTTCACATCAATTTTAGCCTCTTTAATAGATTGTAAAGTAGTACCAAGATCATATTTCAAACTCGTATTATCATTAACAAGGTTATTCAATCTTTCTTCTAAATCCTTTTTCTCACTGTTTAATCGATTAAGCTTATATTGCAATTTTGTGGCTTCTACATGTTGTTTATTCAACAACATCCAATAGTTGATCATATCTGCCTTGTAATGGTTCACCATCGAAATTTCTTCCATTGCTTCCAGAATTGATTGAGCCAACCATAAGACACTAGAAGACCAACCTGAATCACATTCATCACAGACTATGCATGCCTTCTTTTGTTTGCTTCTCCTCTTGTCTTGATTTGATCTGTCATCACCTTTCTACTTCAGCTTCAAGACTGGACACTCTGGTTTGATGTGCCCTTCTTTGCCACATTCATAGCAAGTTGGAGTCATAGCTTTGTTTCTCCTCTTGTTTCCTTTATCATTACATGCAAAATCAGATACAGAATTTCTATATTTCATAAATCTTGATAATTTATTTACCATCATGTTTAACACTTCCTTTTTTGGAAAATTTGAATCTGATTCTTCATCACAATTATGGTTTCTTGAATTGTTCTTGCTAGTAGTTTTGAGGGCAATTGAATGTTTCGGCTCACTTTCTTCTTCATCCTTCAATATTCTTAGTTCAAGCTCATGTTCCCTAAGCTTTCCAAACAGTATGGCCATATTCATTGTGGTAAGATCCCTTGATTCTAAAATTGTGGTAACCTTTGGCTGCCAACTTCTGTTCAAGCTTTTCAGAATCTTCATATTAATTTCCCCTTTGTCCAAAGTCTTACCAAGAGCCACAAGATGATTTACAATATGCGTGAAACGTTTCTAAACATTATAGAAGTTCTCTCTAGGCTTCATCCGAAACATTCAAAACTCTTGGACTAAGGAATTCTTTATGGCTCTTCTCACTTCATTTGTTCCTTCATGAGTAACTTTTCTAGGGCATCCCACAATTCCTTGTCCGAAGTGCAGTTTGATATCCTGAAGGATTCATCCATTGTTAATGTTGATGAAATGACGTTCTTTGCCTTCACATAATAATGAGCTCTTCTTCTCTCATCTAGATTCCACTCAGTGAAGTTCTTTTTCACAATTTTCCCATCAACCACTTTCATAGGCTCATATGGACTGTTTACAATAGCATCCCATACACATTTATCAACCGATTCCAAGAAAATTTTCATTCAAATTTTCCAAAAAGCATAACTTTCTCTTGCAAACAGAGGTGCTATGTTTGTGGAATGCCTTCTCCAAATGTTTGAGAAACAGAGGCCATCAAAATCGGTTTAATCAATTATACTCAAAAACCTAATTAATCGATTAAAATTCGAGTATAGTTCGAATAACCAACTCTAGTGCCAATTGAAGAAATAGATTGACCAAGTTTCTCAACCAATAAGGGGGGTGAATTGGTTTCCCTTATAGAAAATGTGTTCTTTAAAAATCTTTAAAAAATCTTTTGATCTTTCTTGGAATGCAATCAATAAAAAATGAATAACAATGCAAGAGTAAAGGATAGAGAAAATCACACAATGATATATATTGGTTCGGCCAAGCCTACATTTAGTCTTCTTTCAATCAACCTTAGATTGAAAGGAAATCCACTATAATGATTGAGTTCCTAAAAGCAAGATACATAGATAACCTTCTCAATGTACTCTCCTTACAACTTCAAATCACTTATAATATACAAACCCAGAGAGAACAATCCTCTTTTCGTACACCCTTAGAGAATCCCATCTCTAAGTCACAAGAACCCTTCATGTCCTTCTTCCTAGCCAGCAGCAACAGGGAATCAACAATCACTCTTGATTATAAACGGAACCTGATCTGAAACAGACACCTTGATTGTGCAGATGATCGATATATGAAAGCTCTATCAACTCTTCAAGAATCCTTGATGATTTCTTCCAAATGAAGTATTCTTAATTTTTGGAGTAACAAGACGCTCCTGCAATAATAGCTCAACAAATAATATCATATATGAAAGTTATGAATCATTAAAGTTGTTGAATCAGAGAGCATTGCGTCTATTTATAGTTTTTCCACCTATGACGCAATTTAATCGATTACGCTATTAACGTAATCGGTTAAGCAATTCCTTTCGCAACAGATTTACATTTTAGAATTTAAAAAATTAAGTAAAGCATGTAATCGATTAACCAAAACCTATATAATTGATTTGTAAATTAAAGTCTAAATTTATATCTAACATTAATTACATAAATTTTAATTATTTATTATTATTGATTTTAAATTAGTCTCGAATTTAAAAGTAAAGACTAATTTATTCAATATAATAATTAATTATTTTTAACTTCTAAATTTGATTGTTTTTTAATGATTTGTTTTGATATGGAATGTTTTGAAATTCTAATTCTCTCGGTATGTTTTTCTTTGGTACGTAAAACATATCTCTACATAGATATGAAAAGAAAAATGTACTCATGATGTATAAAAGAGTGTAGAAATGAAAAAAAAAGGAAGAATAAACTAGCTTGACAAAATTAGACAACATTTGTATAATTTGTTTCATATATATTATTCTCTTAAGCCGAAAAACAAAATCCCACGTAAATAAATATATAAACGTTAATTTCAAATTTTTGGTTTATTATAATTATTTCTCATCTTAAGTAAGCATGATGCAAAAGTGAAGTTTCCCTACCTATTTATATTACCTAATATCATAGTTTTAGCCGATATACCATCAATAGACAAAATTATAATTTAAATTCAAAGATGATGTATTTTCCCTTTTAGGGAAGAATAATATTAAATAAATATTATATTTTCATAATATTATGTATATATTATTTTTGTAATAAATATAATGACAATATATTATAAAATATTACATTATAATAAATTTAATTATGAAGAAAATATGTCACGAATCTTAAGATATAATATATATATATATATATATATATATATATAATAAATTAAACAGAGTATAATATCTTAATCAATATATTCCTTTGATATAATTTGTAATCAATAATATTATCAATTAATTATTTTAACTATTCACGTATCTATAAATATGATATATTCTCACATGGAGTATTCACTCTAAATTTCATATACTTTTCTATAATCATATTTTCTTATGCTCTTACTTACTATACTTACTTGAGTGTCAGATTGGAAAATATTCTTTTAGTGTTTTTTTTCGATTTTATTCATCGATTAACTATCCAATCACTTTATCTCGTCTCGAAGGACTCACACTTCAGAACAGATGACAATAGCCAAAAGGGTTCTACCTCTCTACGCAACCATTCTCGTCATCGTTTCATTGTTAGGTAAACTCAATTTCATGATCATACAAACCAAACAACTTTAATTGTGATTAATCTTTGCTGCTTAAAAATATATTCACCAGGCTGTATAGTGAAATATATTTTCCATACCAACGAATTTGAGTGGTTTGATCAACTGCCACGTAACCAAAGCCTATGAAAAGTTTCTTGGGATGCAAGCATGTCTAAATTAAAGTTAGTTCTTGAAAATCATGCATATTTGCAAGTTGTGTTTATCCACTCACTTCCCATGCCATCCATTAATGGAAGATTTTTTGTACTTCTCGCAATTGAAACAAGAAAAGTATTTTCCAAGAAACTAATAATTTCTTATATATATATATTATATGTTCCTTATGAAGTTTCAATAATGAATAATTGTTGTGTGAAAATAGTTGGAGCAGAATCAATGTACGAGAATGGTGTGATGGATTTAGCTGAATTGATGAAGATAAAAGATATTCACATGCATATGTATTGTTGCTATGATAATCATGTACGCAGTTGCAAGCCAGGAACAAAAGACGAGAAACATTGTAATTCTCTTTGCTTGAAGCATCCCTGCGAAAAAGGTGGTCGTTGCAAAGTCTACGGCCATAAACACCCAAAACACTTTTGCCATTGTTTCTGCTAAATGTATCATAATAGCTTCATGGCCTTACACGAACCAGGCGAATGTGTTTTGTTTAAAAACAATGGAGCATCCATTATATTTATTTATTTATGTGGTCAAAGATATTATTCGAGTGAAATATTTTTTAAATGGAATCTTAATTTTGTTTAATTTAGTCTTAATTTTTATTAATTTTTTTTAATTCAATATCAATTTTATTTTTTTCTAAATTGAGATCAAATATAATTTTTATTAAAATTTATATTCTTATTAAATATTTCTTCATTATTTTTGAATTAATTCTAAATATATTATTAAAATATAATTATTATATTCATGTTTGATTTTTTTTCTCTAGTAAAAAATAGGGATATGATTAGTTTAAAAATAACGAAGAATGTTTCTTCTAATTTTGAAAATATTGAAGAATTTTTCCCTTAATTTTAAAAGATATTGAAGAATTTTTTTCTAATTTTAGAAATAAATCAGAATTTTCCTTCTAATTAAAAAAATAAGAATTTTTCTTATAATTTTAAAAATAATAAAGAACTTTTCTTCTGATTTTAAAAAGAATGAAGAATTTTTCTTCTAAAATTAAAAATTAGGTTTGAATTAAACAAAATTAATGAAATTTGAACCTAAATTGAACCAAATTAATGACAATTGAGACTGAATTGAAAATTTATGTAACTCTGATATTAACTTAACATATGATACTAATATTATTACGCGACATAATCTGAATTTGACATGAGAATAATTTTTTTAAAATTAAGAAAAATTTAAAAGAATTAATAAAAAGGTAAAAAAACTACGAACTCACATGTAATACAATTTGTTCATATTTTCTTGATAATTTAGATCATCTTATAATAAAAAATGACAAAATTGAACCAAAATTATAAAAATAGATATCACATTAAAAAAATCATATTAGACAAAATTAATGAAAATAAGAATCAAATAGATAATTTAAAAGGACTAAGTCTATTTCATTCTATACGTGTCTTAATTAATTAGATCTTGTAGCAAATTAGGTAGCAAAATAATAGCCACAATTGCTATGCGAGGGGCAAAATCAACGGCTCTTGAAATTTGTAGAACATTTTAAATTAAATATGTTAAATGGATTTGAAATGGAAGTGATATTAAAGAAAATTAAAATCAAACAGTTTTCAAATGGAATCGATACGTTTTGTGTAAGGAGGGAGGCGACCATCAATAATTAATTGTTAGTATACTTTTTTTAATGTTGAATTATTTTTAATTATGTTTCTATTTTTTAGATTTTAAGAACTATAAAACCTATTTGATTTTAGTCTCAAGAGAGAAATAAAAGGACATATCATTTTTGGCAAGAATCGAGAAACTATTTATGTAATGTAATCTTAATATTTAAGCAAAAGAGTTGAAGAAAAGAAAATAAAAGTAATTACTAAATATTTATAGAAGTTATTAACACTAACATGAAGAATGTTCAAAATGCTAATAACATATGACAAAAAGAAATATGTTTAGGATTAAATGTAAATATATGATTTTATTTATTTTTTAATTGTCTTTTCACTCCTGAACTATATATTGTGAACATGACTAAAGTCAAATCATATATAATAATATTAAACGTATTATATTAAAATTATTATTTCTTATTATTATATTAAAAAAGTAGTTTCTATATTTATTTATTTATTTTACTGGAAACATATTTGGTTGTACAATTTGACAAGAATAAAAATAATTAGATTGTTTATTAATGTGTCTAAACACACTGTCTTAAGCATTTATTTGTAGTATAAAGGTAAATTCTTTAGAGTACAATAGAAACATCTTAAATGTCTCCAAGGATTCATAACTTCCATGAAGTATTCTTTTGATAGAGTAAATATATCCAGGATAATATAGAATGATAAGAAAAGAGATAAAAGAGTTTTAGAAAAAAAAAGGGGAAGTGAATGGATCTGTGCATTATTGTGACTTGAGGATGAGGCTATATCTTCTATCTTATTATGCACGTCTCAAGCTTTTTTTGAAATCAACAACCCCTTCATTCAGTAAGAAATATTTGTTGTGGAGTGAACAAGTCAAAGGATAGTAAATAAATGGATACTTGAAATTGCTAAGATAATGAGTCAAAGGTTGTGCATAATGTTTCTTGAAAATCTCTTATTTTTTCGTGGCGTGTGGCATGGGATAAGGCATCACTTTCGGATGCAATTCAAGATTAAAGTGAGAACTTTTTGGAATACCTAATTTTTACAAAAATCTTCCACATATTCCAAAATGTAAAAGATAGAAAGACCAAGAAAATCATGGGTCTCATATATAAGATGTAATACATAAGATATGATAATAGACTAAGAAATTTAACACATAATTGGTATAGAAAGCTATATGAATCAAACTATTTAATGTGTTAGTGATAGCAACCTCCTTGGCTAGGTTGTGCCAAAGCTAGGAGATGTGTATGGAGGGGTGTTTCCTTGTATGAACGGTAAAAAATGTGGATGTAAATCATCCAAAGATGATGAGCTAAGGTGTGGATGGATAGAAGATCATGGCCTCTAGGAGATATGGTGGTGGTGGTACTGTAGTATTTGGTGGCTCCAAGAGAGGTTATGTCAACCCAAGGAGGAAGGTGACTAGAGGAACCTCATGGGTTGCTATAGTATTGATCTAAGATGAGTAGTATGACCAAAAATGGACAGCATAACATTACTCAACATCAAAGATGAAATACAATGGTGGAGACACCTTTATTTATAGGCCAAGGGTGTCTCCTTCTAACCCTAAAAGCATGATCTCCCACCTTCTAAGGAGTGGACAAGTGTTCACAAATCCTCTCCAATGATGGGAGGACATGTGTCCACTCAAAAAACACAATCATCTCCATTCCTAGAGTGTCATGTGGCCACTACTAAAAGCAAATCCTCTCCAATGGTGGAAAGACATGTGGCCACTACCAAAGAGAAATTCTCTCCACTCCTAGATGTCATGTGACCACTTCCCATCCAATGGAAACATGACACATGGCACACACTTTCCCCTTGGTTTGGATGTCTAACTTAAGGAAAATCCTATACTACTTAGGCCTTAATACAAGCCTTAAACAAACCTACACTACATGGTCGAATACAGTGGCCTAGATATCCTACACTACCTATAATTCATGCTCCATGATGGCTCCAAAGGTGGCCCACAAGGTAGAGTTGATGTCATCTTCATGGATGACTTTCACTCTCTTGAAAGTGTTTGACCATGGCTCGGGGATTTGCCATCATTCCCTCCCTCTCGAAAAGGATTTGCCCTCAAATCTTCAACTTGGAACAAGGCAAACTTCCTTATCTTCTTTGGAGTTTCGTGTGCTTCTCCACCAGGGTCAAATACCATTGTATAACACAAGTTAGAAAAAATGTTATAATAGTGTGTAAATGAATAATATAGCTCCAATAATGATACATCTTAAATCAAATGAATAACCAAGATCTTGGAGAGTAGGAGCATCTTTGAAGATTTTATTTGTCTTGTGTTGGATGTAGTATATGTTTGAAAGACTATCAATTTAACACAAAATTTAATTTTTAGGGATATGTCATCATATACTCCCTTTTGAAAAGGATTTGTCCTCAAATCTTCACGTTCTTTTATGACAAAAACATTTTTCTTATTATTGGTTAATTTGTGTATCTTTCCACCAGGATCAAAGACCATATGTAAGTATCATCAAACACAAAAACTGATAATCTTATGAGCCACAAACATGTATCTAGATGAAATATTTAAAGAAGACCTTATGCTAATTTCAAAAGAATTTACTTGAAAACTTTAAAGGTCTACTCAACAAAATTTTTTGTGTTTACTTTGAGTTAATTGTATCCTAGAAGGTAACATCAACTCCAAGTTTGATTTGGAAAAATTTGAAGAGTTAAAAATAGTTGGAGGTGAAAAAAAAGTTGATAATTTTTCAAAAGTAAAAGTTGGAGTTATGAAATATTGTTGGATATATTGAGAAAAGTCCAAGGATTGGAAAACTCCCTTCATCATTTTAGTATCAACCTTAATTGTGGGAGTGGTAGGGGGCTTTCGTAACTCTTCCTCTTCTTTTCTTATTTCAATCTCTTCTTTTTCTCTCTTTTCTTTCTTATTCCTTTCTTTTATATTTTTCTCTTCATACTTTCTTCTTCTTTCCTCCTACTTTCTCTCTCTTCTTACTTGCTCTCTTTCTCTCTTTTTTCTTTCTCTCTTTTCTCATGCTCATCATTCTGTCTTTGTTCTTTCTTCCTTCTTTTGTCTTCCTCTCTTCTTCTCCCAATCTTCCTTAAATCATTTTGGACTTTTTCTTGTTTTTCATTAAGAACTCTAAGCTCTTCTTCTAAGGTAGCAAGAAATTGTTTTCTTTCAATTCTTTATTTATTTTCTATCTCTCTCATTTGTTCATCTATTCTTCTTTGAATCTCTCTTTTTCTCTTGTCACTCAAGAGCTTTCTCACTTTTTCTTCAAACTCATCTTCTCTTTCAAAGATCCCTTCTACACTTTTTAGAAAAGTTTTTCCTCTTTTAATGAGTTTTCTCATCTCACATATTTGTTCTTGGTTTATTACAAGGGAAGAAGGAACAAATTTTGTTCTCATGCATGCTCTCAAGTCACATCAATCTTTAATTGGAGATTTTCTACCTTGCACAACCTTAGATTGTCTTTGATTCCACCATTCACTTCCATGTCCTACAAGCCTAGAGATGCATAAACTAAGTCTATGATATTTACCATGCCTAACTAGAAATCGATGAAGCTCTTCTATTATTTTCTCTCATGCTAGGTATGATAATGCATTAGTATTCTCACCAAAGAATGGTAGGTCACTCTTAGTTTTATAATGTAGCTCATCCTTACCATGACGTAAATGTAAGCTACAATAAAAATTCATTTGTTTCAAAAGAATTTTGAAAAATGGTTTTAACAAATAATTCTAGACATTTTTAAGATTTTTGAAATTAACTTATGCAAAAAAAAAAAAATAGTATTTCAAATGAAATTCCTTAAGAAAAACTTAAGGAGATAAGAGAAGCTTAAGTTCATTTCCAGGAAAGAGAGTTGAATCACTATGGATTACTTAGAAACCAAATTTTTCCTAGTCAAATCTTACCTCAAGTTCTCTTGTACCAAACTTCTCAAAGGAATTTAAACTTGAAATACAAGTCGACATACACTAAACTATTACAATTAAAGAAAGCAATTAAATCTACACTATGTGGCATAATGATGAATTAGAAGGAACTTTGGTTCCCTCTTACCTACCAACTACAAATAACCTTTAAATAATAAGTGTCCAAATTACTTGTTAGGACAATCCCCTAACAAGACAAATATTATAAATCAAAGAGAAAGCAAAGAGAATTTTACCATGCAAAGAAAATACAATGAAATATCTCTTCTTCATCAAGTATATACTCTCTTGTGTTCTTGTTTTCAACCAAGACTTCAAGTTTTTCACGGAGTCTTCTTTACCTAAGATGTTATGGATCACCTCTAAGACAAAAAACCTATACTAAAAATATAAATGCCACCAACAATAGCCTAATTCTTTGTTTCTTCACAAGTTTTCACATGTTTATTAAATTGGTTCACACAACCTTATTAGATTTACCAAACCTTATTATTATTATTTTTTAAAACCTTGGATGACACGTAGAATTACATCTCGTTATCTGTCTTAACATGTTATATCTAAGATTGTCTTTTCTTTTAAACACGTATTAGAAAAAGTTCTAAAAGTGTTGTAAAAGGTTTTCATATTTTATCTAACACGTTATTCAACTCTTCAATTTATAGTACCTGTGTTTTTTTTTCACTTTTGAGGCATAGAAATTAAATATAGGATCCCTACACATGCTAAAACTAGCATAGTGTTCAAGTGGAGGTGAGTATAGAAAGTGGATACATTGAATTACTCAAGAAAAATGTAAGATGTTGAATGTTTTATTTATAATATTTAATTCATTTCGTGGTGTAATTAGTTCTTTCCATTTTTCACTCTTGAGTATTTGTCTACTTAATGTACCACTACATCATAAATGTATTTTGAAGTTGTGGGAATGGGAGGTGGAGATAGGAGAACTGGGGATAAAATAGTAAGGATTCTTCTTCCTGCGCCCTTCGTTTTTCTTCTTACACACCCATAAAAGATGTAATTCCCAAATTACCCTTCATTGAAATTATAATAAAATTCTTACACTTTATTTTTAATATTTTGCAGAGTATTTCGAAAGATATTTCTAATTCCAAAAAATACCTTTCAGAATAGTCAATCAGAAACATATTTCTAAATTCGTAGGATAGATCCCAGGAAAGTAGTAATGTTGTAACTTTCATCAAATTGGATAAAGTGGTGGAAAAAGATATGTCTATGAATAATATGAAAAAAAAAATCAGAAAAACTCACTATTTGAATCTAAAAAGGGTACATTGGCTTCCATATAATGAAATACAGTGCTGTCTAATGTAATGGTGAGGAAGAAGACCATCTAACCCATTAACACTAAACATACTTTCCTCTGTATTTAGGCTTTGGATCCTTAATAAGCTTGGGATCACCAGCCTCTGTTAACTGACCATCAGCTGGACTGAAAACTGCAGAATGAAGATTACCATCTTCCAACCACTTTACATGGTTCTCCTTAAACTCCATATGCTTTATCCTAGCCACCTCAGCTATTTCCTCTGTGTAAGGACCTGTCTTCACCATTGTCAGTAATACCCTGCTATAACGTGAACTAAGGATCTGCTCTGACGAAGATATCAACTTAAAACATGGATGTTCTGGGAAATGGCTTTCAGCAAAATCATCTTCTCTCAATACAGGATAGAAAAACACAAGCCTTCCACCCATTACAAGCATCTTGGCTGCAAGATCAAGCAAATCATGCACGCACTCAACTAAACTGTATGGTGCAGTTGATGGTATGTGATCTGTTCTTTTGTCATCCGGAACTGTGTAAGGTTTCACAGCTCCCTTTAGCAGCTTCCGACCACCAGATTTGCGTCCCCCAGCTCGTACTCCGTAAGGAGGATCACATATTATGGCATCAAATACCTAACAAAGAGAAAAGATATCAACAATTTTCTTAAAAATAAAAATTACAACCAACATTTATTTTTTCACTTTCAAACATAATTAGAGATAATACCAAATTGAGTACAAATTAACTGGTGGCAGAACTTGACAGCCAACTTATTTCTATAATTTTATCAAATACCTAATTGCATCTAATCCGGATGTTACTATTCACCTTACACTAAGGTTCTCTTCATTCAAATCTTTCGGAAGAGGATATCCGTCAAGTAAAAAGACTTGGTAGATTGCATTCTGATCTCAGGGAAGTCTTGTATGTATTGCCCATAATTGGATAAGGACATAAAGCTTGGCTGTTGATGAACAGTCGTTTTAAACAAGACTGAATAATCCAATGCTAAACTTAAAGAGATCTAGCAGGCTTACAGAGAGCAAGGTATTTGAAAAAATGATTGGGATTGGTGGAAAACCCAATTCAGGATTAAGTCTATTGCTAAACATCTGTGACCATTATTGAAATCATCAGTAATACCAATCTACCACTTGCATATTTTAGTAAAAATAACAGAAAGCCAGACCAGAGTCAACAGCACAATTACTGAAAGTAAAGTAAGAAAGCCCAAATAAATAATATTTTATTCTTTATTTTAGTTACACAGCAGAAACACCAATACATTGTTGATATTGGAAAATCATGAGTCAAGACATACAACAAGTGGGATGTTCTCAATGAAAAAAGAAACAGATAAATAATTAAGAACAAAAGTATAAGGTCAAGATCTTTTTCTTTTCAAATAATCACCTCTTTCAACGTTGGACGCCAAGGAGGAAGGTTGTTATCCGCCCTTAGAAGACCAACAGGCATAGGTAATCCATACTGCAAAATGTGTAACCTAATAAGTCCATCACATTGAAATATAAATTATAAAGTATGCCTAAAATAGATAATTCAGGTGCTAAATTCTAACAACACAAATACTATGTTTCATGAATAACCATTATAACAACTAATGACAGTGTTGTTTGCACATTTACCTGCTTAAAATTACTCCAAACATTACAGTTAGGACCTCGTCCATCACGGACTACCCTAATGTCAATGTCAGCCCCCTAAAAAATTTATAACAGTACTTGTTAAAGGCAAGAACTTGCCTGGAAGTAATCAGCCGTAAAAAGAATGCAAAATAGGATAAGTAGCAAAAAAGATCACCCAGAAGAGGAAGGAAGAAGCTGACCATGGTCATTGCTCCAAAATGAGCTGCTGCAACAAGAATACTTCCAGTTCCAACAAAAGGGTCATAAACAAGCTTCCCAGAAGTAGCCAGTGCTTGATTGGCCATTAGAAAAGCCATTTCAGCATCCATGGCTGTTGGCCCAAGATAATTACGGCTTTTCAATTGATAGGTGGGTATAAGCTTCCTATCAGCCCCACCCACTTCACGACCAAAGAAGATTCTCTTTTGTACAATTGGAGGAAGACCATTATTACCTCCATAGTTATCTACTTCTATAAGCCAGAAGTTGTGATCTGGGTTTCTCAACTTTACACGCCCCTGCAAACAGAGATGGATAACCAATGATGGGTATAAACTCTTGCAAAATAATACAAGTTCAATAAATAATGAGAATTTTCATTGATCATAGCCCATCTGACCTCTTAAACTAAAATATAAATGGACTCTGGTCAGCTCAAATAAAAACAAAGGGGGAAAACTAAGAGGCCAGTATGAAAAAGGTAAAATAATACTCAATGCATTAGAAAAGTTCAAAGAGCTTGATGAATAATAACATAAAAATAAAATAAAATTGGTACTTCTTGTTCAAAATGAAGTTGATACAAAAACACATCAACCCAACCAAAGCGGAACTGTGACATAAAATCCGAAAACCCTTCACAGAACCTTCAATGCAGTTTCCATCTTACTTAACACCATCAGACAACATTCCAATAAATTGGCAGTGAAAATCAAATACTCAAATTAAAATTTCAAGAGATTATTTATAATCAATCTACCTAACAAAACACTTAAAAGCTGACTTGAATCAAGAGCAAGCACAAAGTCAATAGTTTCCCACGTTCAAGATAACATCTCAAATTTCCCAATACTTTCCGAACCTACATAGCCCAACCAAAGCTGAGAAATAGGCTGATCAAACATTTCACACCGATCAGATTAAAACAACACTCCACGCACCTTGAAAGGGATATAAGAGAGCCCTTGAATGAGTTCATTTTGCTCCTCCAGGCTAATGACCTTCCCGAAGCTATCAACAGTAATCTTGAAAGTGCTATCAGAATCCAAGTACGGCAACTTCCTCTCATCAGGGTAACTCAAGACAGACTCTTTCAACTCCTCGTAGCTACTCCCTTCCCCCCAAAGCTCATACATTCCCTTCACAAGTATGCCTGCATAATCTCCACACAAAAGAAAAGGATTAAAAATCGAAACATTAAACAGACTCATAAAACAAAAACGGAAAATCATTCAACGGTAATAACTGACTTCTTTTGGCAATGTCATGAGCAAGTTGTTCGGAAGGGAGATTTACGAAATGGAAAGGGGAATCGGTGTGATAGTGAGGAGGGAGCTTCCATTGCAGTTGGAAGGGAACGTCGTCGTTCTGGGGGTCCTCAATGGCTCCAAAGAGTTGTGCCAGAGATTCCACTTCGGGTTTTCTGTAATCCAACAACCGGTGGTAGAAAACGCACAAATACCACATGGTTTTCTTTTCTCTCTGGAAGCAAAACAGAGTTTGAAAGTAAAAGAAATTGAAGAACTGATTCCAAATCACAGAGAAAGAAAGTGAAAGTACTAAACCCAGCCCTAAACCCTCGCAGCCCTTTTCCTTTTTCTTCTTTTTGGTATGAGATTTTCGATTCTTTTTTTACCAAAGACAGTATAAACAAATTACACTGTTCTTGGTTAACAAAAATTACACTTTTTTTTACTCATTTCAGTATACTATATAAAGAAGAAAAAATACGCTTTCCATCCCTTGCAAATTATAAATATATTTTTTCTTATTCTTGTAAAAAAAATTGTATGTTTAAGCTTTCCTAACTACAAAATCTATGACTGTAATAATCGGACGCCAACTCTGTCAATGAGAATTTCGACGTGGTTGATGTACATATTCTTAAATTAATATTTGTATTAACATATATCGTTTGGTGTAAGGTTTAATATTTGATTAAGTTTTTTTTTATTGTTAAGTTTGTGAATTTTGGTTTTCGTTGCGAAGGTGAATTTTGGTTTCGAGTTTTCTATTGGAATTTCTCCGCATAGCATTTGAAAATTTTAAACTGAATCATGTTCTTTTAATTTCGTACTGTTTTAAGTGTTTTGGGAACATGTTAAATAAAGTTAAAAGATATTTTTTTTTATTCAAAACTAGTGGAAACACATTCTAGCATATGTGTCTACTTTTTTTATTTTATTATAAATTATTAAACTATAAAATCATTTTTATTAAAAATAATTTTTTAAGTAGCTTTTATTATTAATAATTATTTGAATAAAAAAAGAAGTAATTAAAAAATAAAATGGTAAAATTATTTTAATTTATAAAATAATTAAATGTAGATAGCGGTTTGAAAATGTAATGCTTTTAATTTAAAATAACAGTCAGGTAAAGGGTGAAATTGAAAAAAAAAATTGTGTATGCCAGGAAAATAAATCTTATTTATTGTAATATCCTATTTTAATAATGTAAAACTATTAAAATAAAACATTACACAGATGATAATAAAATAACTAGGTCAAACAATCTATCACAAAGGCAAAAATCTACACTTGTAGAACCACCTAACTACACATGTTTTACCATTTCCTCTCGCTAGAGCAACCGGCTCTCATCATTAAGGTGATCATCGCAAACACGAATATGACAAACAAACATACAAACATAGAAATAAGGGTAAGCAAGTGATAAAAAGAATTCAACATGGTATACTAAAATTTCATCATATATCACACTTCACACATAGTATAACAAGCACCCCCCTAATCATATCATAAACATAGACTTGGCTATTACGATATAGTATAAATGTCGAGTTATGGCTGGTTCTACACTTATGTGGTGGAACAACTGTTCCACTCAAAGATACTACACAAGGTTAGTCCATTAAAATGTCATTTGTCAATTACAGAACGACCCCTAGGTTAGAACCTCCTGCTACTCTCACAACATGACTCATCTCTCTCTAATTGAACATGAATGATCATTAGAGTGTCAAGATAACCTGCATATCAGCTTCTTACATTTATACTAACAATTGTTGATATAATCATGAACAATTCTCCTTAAAACCCTCCAACCTCAAACCCATACTATCATGTGTTACACACACACCTCTGAGTATTATATAAAACATCATATCATATACATCCAAACATAAAATAGAAATGGAAAGCAAACAATCAAACAACCTCAACTCACTACCCAACCAACAGCTTCTACTCATTCAGTGAGAGGCAAAACTACAAGCCTCTCAAGCTAAGTGAGTTGGCTCGCATAACCTCTACAACTCTTTGTAAACCACCCCAAATACTCGCCCAATGAGCTTTTCCCCTCGCCCAACGAGAGCTAAAAACAGCAAGCTTCCCAGGCTAAGCGAGCTGGCTCGCTCAAACCCTAGAACCCAATGGCAAAGCCTCCCTAAACTCCCTCAACGAACCCCCTTTCTCGTCTAACTACTCTACATAATTCTACAACACTTAAATTGCAAAATTTGCACCTCTAAACCTCCCATGACCTATCCTAAACACTATTAATAACTTCTAACACACATAGATTGAACTCTAAACTATAATTGACCTAACCAAAAGTATATAAACATTTCTAAACTCGTTTTGAATTATTTTACCATAAGATTCCAACTTAAAACAACTAAAACCTCACTTTATGGACTCCAATTCAATTTCACCAGTTTTAGCTCATAACCAAATCACTTAGAGGTCTGAACAAGTCACAAATGACTCATAGACAGGTCCCAAACACTCAAACCTACCTGAAACCTACCAAATTGAAATCTCACTTCAAAACCCCTAAATCACTTAGAGAGATAGTGTGTTTTAAAATAATAAAACTCATTTATAACCAAATTATTTATATTAAAATAATTTAATATTAAAATAATCGAGTTTCACTATTTTAAACTACCACTACTTCTAAAAATACTATTTTATGGGGTTTTACATTTATACATAGCCATAGCTATATATTATTTTAATTTTAAATAACATAAAGGATTAAATTGAAAATGAAATGTGTAGGCAAAAATGTAATCTTATTTATATATAAATATAGGCTATATTAATTTAAAATAACGGTTATTTGGGTGAAGTTGAAAAAAAAAGTGTACAAAAAAAACGAATCATCGTTATATAGATTTGTAGATTAACTTTTTATTATTGATTAATGGTTTCTTTAATGAATCTTATTTATTTATAAAAAGTGTACGCGAAAAAAATAATCTTACTTATATATAAAAGGTTTAATATATCATTTGGTCCCTACTTTTAGGGATTTGATTCAAAGTAATCTATCTTTTAAAAAAGTTCAATAAGACCCCATATTTCGTTAAAAAATGTTCAATTCGGTCAATTTTGCTCACGTCGTTAAAAACATAACGGTGTAAATGTCATCGTGACATCTTATAAGCACGTGGCACACGTTAATTGGTGGACTTAAATGATTTTTTAATTTAAAAAAAGTTTAAAAAAGTCTCTGCCACGTCATCATCACCATCTCCAGACAAACCCTAATTTTTCTCCAAGAAACCCTAGTCGTCGCACCATCCGGCGCCGTCACCGCCATCCTCGCCGGCAGCCGTCCTCTCCAACGCATCACACACCACCACCAAAGCGTCTTCTCACTTATGTTGTACCTCCATCACCTTCGCATCTCACCTTCGTTCTCGCGCCACCACCCAACGCGATCCCTTATGCCGCGACCACCAATCTTCACCATTTTCACCCTCGCACCAGCCAAATCGTCATCGCGCCAGCAGCACTACCGTCCAATCTCCACCACATAATCGTCCACCATACGCCGCTGCTGTAGATCGCGAATCGCCGCTCTTCTCCACCACTAACTGCGTCGTTGCTTGCCTCCACCTATAACCACAATCAGACCTGCAAGCAAACCGTGGAGACCTAGGGTTTCTCGCGTTCTCGTTGCAACGCTTTGGTAGTGGCGCGTGATGCGTTGGAGATGACGGCTGCTAGCGAGGATGGTGGTGACGACGCTGGATGGTGCAGTGGCTAGGGTTTCTTAGAGAGAAATTAAGGTTTGTTTGGAGATGGTGATGATGACGTGACAGAAGACTTTTTTAAACTTTTTTTAAATTAAAAAATCATTTAAATCCACCTATTAACGTGTGCTACGTGCTTATGAGATGCCACGATGACATTTGTACCGTTATATTTTTAACGGCGTGAGAAAAAAGGACCGGATTGAACATTTTTTAACGAAATATGGGGTCTTACTAAACTTTTTTGAAAGATATGATTACTTTGAACCAAATCTTAGAAGTAAGGATCAAATTATGTATTAAACCTATATAAAAATAGTTTATACTAATTTAAAATAACGGTTATTTAAAGGGTGAAGTTGAAAAAAAAAAGTGTACGAGAAAAATGAATCATCTTTATGAATATGTGTAGATTAACTTTTTATCATTGATTTATGGATTCTTTAATAAATTTAGTAAAAGATAATACAAATATTTTTGCTATTCACGTCATTTAAAGTTCAAAGTGATATTATTAGATAAAGCGGAAATAAATTATGATATTCCTTTTGGTGAAAATACATTCACATATATGTTTTTAAGACTTTAAAAATAAAGGTAAATTATTTTTATATGGTTGTTCGTAAGTTAAACTTTTGTAGAATACCTCCTAATTAAATTGGTGGGTATAGACAATGCTATCTATTAGAAGTTATTTAATATATTTGAAATAATGAGATTATGTTTTATCTTTCGGGAAACTCGAATAAGTACACAAGACTTGGAAGATAACTAAATAATGTTTAAATAAGTAGGAATTTTTATTTTCTCCTTATTGAGGATGAATCATAATTGACATATTCATATTTTTAATTTTGTTTACTTTTATTTTTTATTGGTATTTTGATTATTATTTGTTTAGATAATTAAGATTTTATAGACAAATTTTTAAAAAATAAGTATTTAGTTTATAATTTTGCATATTAGTGGAATCACTTAAGATTAAATAACATATCAACAAAATCAATTATTTACGGAATTTATTACTTCAAATATAAAATGAAAATGAAGTACAAATTTCAAATCTAGTCCGGTTTGGTTCATTTGTCCAATGTTATGAAAATGGAAAAAGGGAACTTGATCTAAAGAATAGAAAATAGAGACTCATTTTGAAGGTTAAAGGCATTCATCATGATTCTTTTCTACTGTTCAAAATATATAAGAGTAATTAACTCCCTTATTCACATGGATTGGACATAATGCATCTTAAATCTTTGTAAGTTACTCTTGTGTTTTATTCTTATTCTTAGAACTTAGACTATGATAGAACAACTAGTAGATTCAACTATAATGCTTAATGTGAATCTTTGGTAAAAATATCTAAGATTTTAAATTTTTTTTATTATTATTAGTGTTTAAACTTGTTTAGTGTATATTGTTTAGTGTTTTTACATGGAATTGGATCACGAAACATAATCTCGGTGAGGTTTTTATCATATATTTTCACTTAATCAATTAAATATCTAAGATAGTAATTAGAGGTATATTGTTTAGTGTTTTTACATGGAATTGGATCACGAAACATAATCTCGATGAGGTTTTTATCATATATTTTCACTTAATCAATTTCATTATTTTCTTGGAATTTGATTTATTTTATTCAAAGATTTTCTCCTAAATAAGTAAATAATCATAGTTTTTCTTAATGACGTGAGTCTCTTGGAAAAATGACATTTGGACTTATACACTTTATTATTTGTGTAATTTGATACACTTGTCAATATCCATAACAAGTTTTTAGTGTCATTATTGGGGATTTGCGTTTTGCTTAGTTAATTGTATTTTATTTACCAATTTTGGTATAAATTGTTTATATTTTTTTATATATTTCTCTTTCCTTTTTTTCCGTATAGTTAAACTTTTTATATAAATAAATCGTTACTACTAACTCGTTCCTTCTACTTTTTCCTTGTTTTGTATGAGAAGAAGGATTCAGCAGATCAATTACTTTACGATCCTAAAATTGAAAGAATAACTTTGGTAATAACAGGATATGTTAAAGACTTTTCAAGGAAGCACGTGAAGCCTCATAAAGAGAAGCAAAAAATGTTTCAGATTTCTTAAATTTATCTCACATTCAACTGTTAGACTAAGAAGAAGAGGTAGATATGGTTGGAGTAGGTTGGACAACGTACTTTAGGAGAACATTCAACATTTGTAGGACCGTTGAATTTCAACAACATTGTTAGGTCGGTGATGAACATAACCAACATGGAGATGAAACCTGCTCTTATTCATCTGGTGTAGAGTAACAATTCAATAGGTTATTTCACTTGATCACATTCTTAGAGATTTAAGTCTGTTTCCTTTTCATTGGTAGGTAACACAAATGTGTGATTGCATTCTAGAGAGACCAGTCGTGCCTTTTGGCCGTTAAAGTAGGTGGCTCATGCCACATGCCGCATGCCACACAACCTTCTTCCTATTCTCCTAGAGAGACCCAAAGGTGACCCCCAAGAAAACCACTAACGGAGGAGCAACGATGAGTAGTAAGAGTGGGTGTGAGTACTTTGTTATCCAGTATGTGTGGCGCAATAAATCGACAAAGTTGTTCGCCCCAAAATATACATAATGAGGTTGAGTATAGTACCTGGTGTGTTGCACCAACGTTTTTACTTGTAAGACTTGAGAGAGTAGGGGGAATAGGTCCTGGCTAAGTGTGAAAGGTCTACTTAACCATTCTATCCGAGTAGTGTGACCTTAGTTATCTTAGATGTGTAGAAAAGTAAGAAAAGGAGAAACCTAAATATTCTATACCCTTGAAATGTTTGTGTTACATGCTTATTTTTTTATATTGATATTGTAAGCTCACTTATACTTGTTTGTTGTTGTTGTTGTGTGTGTGTGTATAATGCGATGATCATATGACGCGAGTGTTGTAAGGGAACATATAGGAATGAAGATGTTTCTCGAGCTGCTAATTGATGAGAGAGGGGATCCACGATAAGAATTTTGCAAGGATGTTTTGAAAGTTTATGCAAATAAATTTGTAAGTTGTAATTGATGTTTTTCTTATTTAATTTGAGATTATGGACAAGTATGTTTTAAAGTTATAATAAATTAAGTTTTTTTTGAAAATTTCAAACTATATCTTTGAGAATTTTTTAACTTTGATGCCCTTAAGTGATTCTCAAAATTGGAACTGTTACAATGTTTCACTGTACAAGAAAACCATTTCAACATTTTAGAAAAATTCCTCATTAATGCCTCATTAATGTGTTTTCACTAGTTATTTATAATTTTATTTAACAATTGTAAATTAATATTTATTTATATATTTCATCATCTGAAATATATTTGTATGAGCTAAATCTTATTTTTTAGTATCAAATTCATAAAGATAACTTTTACTTACCATTGTCCAAATGTCTTACAAATTGTTAATAAATTATATTTATTTTCAATTAAAACCTATTATTAATCAATTGAAAATATAAAACAGAAATAAACATTTTTTTAATCTTTATAAAATTAGTAAAATTTTATGTTGATCCCTATAGTTTTCTTTTGCTTTAAAATTGAAAATTACTATTTTTGAATCTTAATATTTATATGACCTATTTATCTATTTATTTGCTAAATAAAATATCAAGTAAGCACTATAACGGTCTTGTGATAATGTTACTATCATACTATGCCACGCATAAAGATGAATAAAACAATTTTTAGTTATCTATCTTAAAATAAATATAAAAGACTAAAAGTAATAATTTAAAATTTTGGAGAATTAAAATTGAAGACAAATATTTTTATAAAAATCAAAATAAAAAATGTTAAATTAGAAACAGCAATACAAATTTTATAGAAATGAAAAAAAAATAGTGAGTAAATTAAAAAAACTCGTAGATGTTTTTAAGAAGTAAAAATACTTTTAAGCCTACAAAAAATATAACATTGGTAATATGTATTAAAAAATGAAAAATAAAGATAAAAAACACGTCATATTTTGAGGGTAACCTAGTAACGAGGGTGAGTGCTGTATATATCTAATACTTGTCTTTCCGCAAACTTTCATCTTCATTTTCCGCTTCGGCTCGGTTAGGTTTTCCTTCCTCGTGTTTGCCCGGAACTACTTCTCCACTCATCGGTATTTTTTTCCCTTTTATTTGCCTAATTTTGTATTTAACCCTGATTTTCTTCTTCTTTCACTCCCTCAATTCAAATTCGTATGTTTCTGATTCAAGCTGGTTTCTAATTGTCCTAATTCGCTTATTAAGAACAATTTGAAGCTGTATATGATAATGAGTTTAGTTAATTTCGTTTTTGGAAGTTACGGGGTTGTTTCGCTTGCCTGAATTCTGGTCCCTAAAATTCACAATTTTAGTAAAGGTTTCTGCCTGCATAAGGGACTATATAGGTTGAATTTTAATAATTTGACTTAATGTTTTAATTTTTGTGCAATCATAGTTGTACTTTTGTGTGCTTTTATTCCTAGTTAGGTTTTCCTTGCCCAGGTTGTGATCTGTCTTTTTGCTACACTATACATAAAACTTGAACGAAAAATTCTTACCTGAAATTTTCACCCTCAATTTTTAATAGGATTCGTAAGTGACCGAGTGACAGAGCTGCTGTGCCCTTAAAATGTGATACATAGATACACAAGATTGCTTTATAGGCTAACTATTTTATTATTTTTCTTCCAGGAAATAGACTCACTTTTTTTTTTCAGTTAATTTTTTTTTCTGTTGAAGTGTAGATGTTAATTGTCACAAGTTGGGAAATATCTTTAATCATAGTATTATGCTGTCTTTTGGTTTATAACCAAACATTGATTCCTTAAATTTTTGAAAATTAATTGTCTATATTAATAGGGAGCGGTACTTCCAGCTATTTGTTAGATGGTGTGATGGCTTGTCTTGCATAGTTAATCCAAACATTATGTACTAATGCTTGTCTTCCTGCATTTATGCAGTTTAAAATGTCTGATGTGGAAGAGTATCGCTGCTTCATTGGTGGCCTTGCATGGTCAACATCTGATAGAAAATTAAAGGATACATTTGAAAAGTTCGGCAAGCTTGTTGAGGCAAAGGTGACCAGTATCATATTATAACTATAATAGTTGTAGTTCATCTAGCTGAAACTATTGTTATCAGTATCATAATTTTTGTTTGCGTAGAAATTGGTTTATGCTGTACATTTTTGCTGATATCTGGAATTTATCCTCTCTTTTTTGTTCTAGGAGTAAAATTACAAGACATGATATACTTGTTTATTACCAAATAAAATGAACAAAATAAAAATAATATGTGTAATATGTTTATGAATCTAAGCATTATTTTTGTTTTGGAAATTATTAATCTTCACTTTCATCATATATTTGAAACAGGTTGTTGTTGACAAATTCTCTGGGCGTTCACGTGGTTTTGGATTTGTCACATTTGATGAAAAGAAAGCAATGGAAGAGGCTATTGATGCTATGAATGGGATGGATTTAGATGGGCGGACTATTACTGTTGATAGAGCCCAGCCTCAACAAGGATCAACTAGAGATGATGGTGATCGCTACCGGGAGCGTGGTCGTGATCGTGATCGTAACCGAGATTATGGAGGTGGAGGGGGCCGAGGATCTAATGGTGGTGAATGCTTTAAATGTGGAAAACCTGGTCATTTTGCTAGGGAATGCCCTGGTGAAGGGTCCAGGGGTGGCGGAAGGTATGGTGGTAGGGAAAGTAGATATGGTGGAAGTGGTGGTGGTGGTGGTGGTGGTAGTCACTATGGTCCAGATAGAAATGCAGATCGTTCTTCAGGGGGCCGCAACAGGGATGGCGGTAGTCATGGAGATTCCGGAAATGATCGATATCATCGTGATCGTGCAGGACCGTATGAGCGAGAGCGACGGGGATCGGGAGGCTTTCGCTGATATAATTTAATCTTTCAATGAGGTATTCAGCATGTAATGATCTCTCATCTCTCCTTTCTGTCCTTTGTGTTTGTGGTTCTAATGAAGTTGTAATTGTGATTTTTTACAGCTTTAAAATTGAAGAGGTCGCTGTCAATGCTTCAACTTTATTTTTCATTCCCACTTCACAATGCTCTGGACTTCTGGGATTGTTGTTTGGATGGATCATTGATACCAGTATTTTGATATGCAATACTCAGCACATTTTGCAAACTCTTTATGTTCCTAAATGCTGATCTTTTGGTCTAGTGAAATCTTATGCATACTTGACTTGCGGTCAAATTCGATGTTGTGCTCTATGCTATCTATAATTGCTGCTGCTGGGTATCTTGTGAATTGTGACTTTAATGCATGGGGAGTTGCGTATGACATATTTGCTGCTGGATTACCTGATTCAGTTTAAGACGTATTGGAAAGTTTTGTTGGTGTTGGATGGGTGGGTTTTGGAAAGACCAAGATGGAGGTCCAAATGTGGAGTTTTGCTTCTTCTCATTGGGAGAAGGAAGTTTTAAAAGTAGAATGCCCATTTGGCTATCCCGTCTCAGGATCTTTGAGTAAAAGTAGTCAAGCCGGTAAATTATTGAATATTTGTCTAGCACACCTACTTTCTTCTTTGCTAGATTTCTGCTTTGGCCAGCGCTTTATTAATGTTATTGACCTTTTGGCAGGATTCTTGGCTTAATGTGGTCCTTTTTGGATTCATCATTGGGTTCTTTTGTTGCTAATTGGACATGCATGGTTTTTAAAACATAAAAAAATCTTTTCAGCTGCAAATGGCTACCCACAATTGCACTCAAATATGCATACCACTCTTGTTTTCTTCACGGGGCACTGATGGAAAGGGGTTCCTTTTTCTATGATTGTGGCTCTTTGTTTGGGAGATCATGATCCGTTGAGCAACTACGATCCATTGCTTTTTTTACGTTGTTGCTCTATTTGGTGGAAGATTGCTCTCATCCAACTTTTTACCTGCCTGCATGTAATGTTTTGTTTGCTGAGATCCAGTTTGTCTTACCATAGAGCGCTAGTGAAACCTGACTTTGCTCTCATATTTCCATGCTCTTCAACCTCAAGGTTAATATCAGATTTCAGATTGCCGCCTTACTTAACCTTCTCACTATCATTATCAAAGGAAATTGGTTCTTTATCTCCAGAAATTTGTAATTTGGTTGTATCTGTTGTCATGTGAAATGCTAAACCCTGTTCAATCTGTTTTCATTCACTTGTTCTGATTATCTTGACGAGTCTTATATCTGACCGATTTTCATATTTGTATTACTTTGCAAATTTCTATGCATAATGGGTATTGTTACATGCTTTTATTCTTGGCTTAAATAAGTATTTGATGACAATATTTTTAGTTGAGTACTGAATAATTTATTTTAAAATCGGATATCTAATAAATTAATTGTTCTGGTTTAATTTGTGTCAGTTTTATTTCATGTCTCTACTGAGTTGGTTTTGATATAATGTCACTGTATTATTGTATGCAAAATATCGATTATGGAGTTAATTTTGTTTTAAATACTTGAAATAGATATAAATAGATGTTTTGTTTAAGAATTTACATAAAAAGATCTAACTTATTAGATATGTAATTGAAAGGAAAAACAATGAATTATATATAGAATATTAAACTTATTATGCTTTTGATTACGTATTGGCACGAAATTATTAGAGGATAGAATAAACTTGAGTATCTATTCATGCCCCTGACCTAACCTAAAGAAAGCAGCTCATAGTGATTGAATTTTTTACCAAGTTTATGTAATTTACATAAGAAATTATGTAAATGGGTATATTTTTAAAATTTTGCATCAACACGTAGTGCGGCTACGATCATGTGGTTTGGTTTTAATTATTTTAAGAACTTTCTTTTTCAATTTTGAAATTGTGTTTGAAAGTAAGGTTTTTTTCTTTGTTTTAATTCATGCTTTGAAGCACGCTTTACTTTTTATTTTCTTTTCTTTTTTAGTGGCCCCATGATTAAATTTTTATTTATTTTAAATGCCCTTTTAACACAGAAAAAAATTATTTAAATTTAAAATTTACTTTAATTTAAATGTATTAAATTTTAGTTTTAGTTTGTTTAACATGTATATTTTATTTATTTCATAAGGTTATTTTACATTGCTAGATAATTGAAATGCAAAGATCCTATAAAGGGGAGTTTGAATGTATTTTAAATTCTTTGCTAATCAAAACTTAGAACTTGTTTACTTGAATGAATTTGGGAGAGAGGGATTCAGGGGATTTGAAGGTAAATTTTTTTATTGTTTATTTGAGTAGATTTGGAGGTAAGTGAGAATGAATTTGAAAGTAAAATGTGTAAGAATTAGTGTAGGATTTGATTGACATGACAAATTAAAAAAATTTAATTCCAAATCCACTCTCATTTACTTTCAAATTTACTCAAATAAACAAAAAAATTTACTTTCAAATCCTCTCAAATCCCCTCAATCACTTTTTCCCAAATCCATTCAAGTGAACAAAGCCTTAATAATTATATTAGAGTTTAGACGATCTATAATAATTATTAGATGTGTGTGTTTTCAATAACGTGTCAATTAAGTTTTAAAAGATTATAATGAATGCAACCCACTTTTAGTATATAACTATTATCAACTATTTCTAGTTTCTATAGATAACCTAACTATTCCTAGTTTAACCATTCTTGATATCACCTTAGACAATTTGTCTATAACGTTTAACTCAACTGAGTTAAATAATACAAGTCTTTTAATTTATTTCTAAATTTATAAGCATAACTAGTGTTTTCGGTACAAATATAAATTCAAGTAACTCTTACATAGAGGATAAATTCAACACACTGAAATCTAAGAACTTGTAACAGTTCTATGAACGGCTTTAGAAAATATAAACTTTGAAAGAAGCAAAGTAAGTATTCAATGATAGATCTCATATATATCTTCTCATATAATATTCTTTTCTGTGCGTCCTCTTGATATAGTCTTCTTTGAAAGATGACTATTGGACACAAAGTTGACTTCTAGATAAACTTATAGTCTTTTTAGGTAGTTAGTCAGACTAGGTCTATGTTGTGAATATTAATGCTTTATTAGCACTTTCTTTCATAAGTAGCTTGTAAGGTCTTTCAGAGCTAAAAGTTTTGAAAAAAACGTTCCAAGAATGTCTTCCTATCTCTCAACGTCTGTCTGTTCTTTGTGTAGAGCTTCTAAATAAAGTTTGGTGTTGTCATTACTTGCACAGACAAGGAGAGCAAAGCATACAAGCAAGGAAGTATTTTTTTCATACAACATTAAATGTTTTATATGTTGATGATCATAAAGCACATTGTGTGTTTGATAACAGTTGAAAAACTGTTATTTTCATGCTTAAAATTGACACAAAAAGCAACCTTTACACTTAGAAACTAGCTTGAAATCATGCTTTTATCCATATTTTCAGAAATAAGAGAGCTGGACAGGTTTATGCTTGATTTCAGTGTTTTTGTGCAGGTTTTAAGGTGAATTTAGTGAAAGAAGTGAAGAAGGAGAGAGATGGAATCAGAAAAGTCAACTAGAAACCAGAAAAGTCAACCAGTCAACCAGAAAAGTCAACCAGTCAACCAAAAAGTCAACCAGAATACGGAAAAAGTCAACCATACGAGTTTTGGGCCAGTTTTCTGTGATTTTATGATCTGTTTGGGCTTGGACCCGTTTTCTATTATTTTTATGTCCTATTTAAAGACCTAGATGTCTTAGGGTTTTGTATCTTTGGCTGAAACGAAGCAAACACTCTCTCTTCCACCCCTTGGGGTAGATTGGGAGATGGTGACAGCTCTCCTCTTCTCTTTCTCGGGTTTTTCTATCTCTTTCATTCTTTCATTATTATTCATCTAGGTTCACCATGAATATGGTGAACTAAACCTTGTATGTTTGTTGGGGAATCAATGTAATCTTTTGAAGCTCTCATATATAGAATTTGTGCTTGCATCTTAATCTAAGACTTATGCTTTCTTTCATCATTAGTTAGGGTTTTTCCTCTTTGCTCAATGCTTGCTTTGTTTAACTCATTCAATGCATGATTATTGATTTTGTCGATACGGGAACGTACGGGGAAGTCTAGATCCGGGGAATTTCTCCCAATAGTATATTGGTTGCCTTAAGCTCCTGTGCTAAAAAAACTAATTATTAGGAATGCTAGGAATCGTATGAACTCGTAATTAGGGAGAAGCCTTCTTGAAAGGTAATTTAGAGAGTGACATTAACAATGATGACTTGAATGTTGAATTCCTAAAATATATGAGAGTGGATAAGATGAAATTGAACCCCAACAACATATTCATCAATATATTTCATTGAAAGTGTTTGTCTTTTGTTTTAGCCATTGATCAACCTCATGCATACATGTTTATTTTCGTCTTTTGCATAGTAAAATCCAATTATTTTGTTCTTAAGTCTTAGCTAATCAACAAATCACATAACTAAACTAGGCCGTGAGTCCTTTGGGAGAACGATACTTGGTCTTACCGAGTTTATTACTTGAAACGATTCGGTCATACTTGCCGATTGTTAAACAAGTTTGTGACATCATATTTTGGTGATCATAAATTTGTCCATCAAGTCTTTGGCGCCGTTGCCGGGGACTCTGGTTTAACTGGTTAATTTGTGTGATTATTGATTATCTTTGACTTTAATTTTGAATTTCTGTTTTTATTTTCGGTTTTTATTTGATTTGGTTTTATTTTATTTGATTTTATTTGATTTGATTTGATTTGATTTGATTTTATCTTATTTGATTTGATTTGATTTTATTTGATTTTATTTTATTTGATTTGATTTGATTTGATTTTATCTTATTTGATTTGATTTGATTTGATTTTATTTTATTTGATTAGATTAGATTTTATTTGATTTGATTAGATTAGATTTTATTTTATTTGATTTGATTTGATTAGATTAGATTTTATTTTATTTTGTTTTATTTTATCCTCTGAATCTTTTATCTTCTGAATCTATATCTTCTCCTATATCTTTTTGTGCTAACAAATATTTTCTAGGGTTTTGTTTTCTTGTGCATGCAGGAAGCAATTAGAACAAGGAGCAAGAAAAAAACAGAACCTCTGCTTGAAGGTCTAGACGAGAGTAGACGGAGGAGAAGAATCCGAACATCTAGAGAACTTTTCCCTTCTCCAGAAACTCTCTTACAATCACCACCACAAGGTTCTGTTCATAGCACATAAAATATGGAGAACAACAATGTTAGAAGAACTCTTGCTGACTACACCAATATAGCTGGACCTCAGCACTTTAACAGTATAGCTAGACCTAGAGTCAATGCAGTTAATATGGAGGTCAAACCAGCACTGATTCAACTGGTGAAAAGCAACCAATTTAATGGGTTATCTCATGAAAGCCCATATGAGCACCTCACTACCTTCAATGAGATTTGCAACACAGTCAAAATTAATGGGGTGCCAGACGAAGCTATCAAACTTAGCTTGTTTCCTTTCTCATTGGGAGGCAATGCTAAGCTTTGGTTGAATTCTTTCCCAGAAGAAAGTTTCACAGAGTGGGAAGCAGTGGTCACAAAATTTTTAAACAAGTACTTCCCACAATCTAAGGTGACAAAAGGCAAGCAAGAGATTTCTTCATTTAAGCAGGGTATGGAAGAATCACTGGGGCATGCATGGGACAGATACAAAAGCTTGCTAAGAAAAACACCCACGCATGGCTTTGAAGATCAGGAAGTAGTCTTAACTTTCCTTGGAGGGCTTGGTTCACAAACCAAGATGATGCTGGACGCCTCAGCAGGAGGCAATATTAAATGGAAAACTCCAGAGGAAGCAACAGAGATTATAGAAAACATGGCTACTAGTGATAATGAGCTGCACAGTGAGAGAGGAGCTCCTATGCAAAAAGGAGTTCTCCAATTACAGACACATGATGCCTTGCTAGCTCAAAACAAAATTCTAACTCAACAGCTACCAAAACTCTTGCACAATTACCCAAAGAGTTGAAAACTGTTGCACAGGTACAAACCCAGTTGTGCGAATTGTGTGGAGGCGACCATATCAATGGTCAATATGCCTTTCCAGTTGAAGCCGTAGAGGATGTAAACTACATGACCAATCAGTACCGTCAAGGGAACTACAATCAGGGGTGGAAACCACACCCAAGTATTGGTCAAGGGCAAACTAGGCAAGCTAGTCAATATAATAAGCAGTAGCAGCAACCCACCTTATGGCAACAGTTATCTATGCTTAATGAAAGATCAACAAGGTTGGAAGAAACTCTTCAGCAATTCATACAGAAAACTGAATCTTCTCAAAAGAGCACTGAAGCCGCTATAAAGAACTTGGAGATTCAAATGGGTCAGATTACCAAGCAATTGGAAGAAAGGCCAAATAGAAATTTTGGGGCTAATACTGAGGTTAACCCCAGAGAAGAGTGCAAGGTGGTAAAGAGTGTTGATGATGAGAAAGTTGAGTTAGATACAGAAGAGAGAAGAGACATAGAGAGCAAAAGTACTTTTCCTTTTCCAATCCATCAAGGGAAACAACTGGACTTCACAGAATTATTCAGAATGGTGGATAATGAAGCACCTTGGGAACAGATTCTACAGCAAATCACAGTTTACACAAAATCTGATGAAAACATCTCTACAAAGAAAAGACGTAGAGATGATGAAGCAAAGGAGTGTATAACTGTTAAAAAAGAGTCATTCCCTCCTAAAGCAACAGACCCAGGCAGTTTTTCTATCCCTTGTACCATAGGGAAGAAAAAGGTGAAGAAAGCTCTCCTTGATTTAGGTTCAAGTGTTAACTTGATACCTTATTCTTTACTGGAGCAAATCGGCAATGTTAATGTGAAACCTGTAAAGGTTAATCTAGTAATGGCCGATGGATTTTCAAAGGAGCCATGTGGGATTGCAGAGGACATTATAGTTTGTGTTGGCAAACTTCAGTTCTTGGCAGACTTTGTGGTGATGAAGATGGAGACAGAGAAGATACCTATCATACTTGGAAGACCGTTTATGAAAACGGCCAGAGCTATCATTGATGTAAATGAAGGTATAGTGGTGCTCCAGGACAGGGAGGAGAGAGTGGTTATAGACGTCTTTAAAGATGAGACGCAAACACAGGAGGAAGAAACTAGTTATAAAGCTGCATTTCAAGATGCACACATGACTAGCCATAAAGATGAAAATCTCAAGGTTGCAGGTAACCATTGTTTGTTGTTTCAGGTACACAAGGAAGAAAAGATTGGAAGAGGAGGAGAAATTCCTGGTGACTGGGAGAAAAGAAGACTCCAACTTGGCACACCTGTAAGAATCAAGAACAAGTTGTGGGTTGTGAAGGGCTTTAAAGAGAAGGAGATGATAGAGATAGAGTCTCCACATTCTAGAAGGACCAAAATAGTTCACAGGAAACAACTGAGGAGTTGGTGGGATGACAACATCAACTATAAAGAAGGAACTTGAGCTTTACTGGGTCAAGCTAATGACGTTAAAAGAGCGCTTGCTGGGAGGCAACCCAGTGATTTAAAAACTTTTAATTTTATTTTGGTTTGTAATTTTTAATCTGTTGAACATGATTTTGTGAATATTTTGCTGAACATAGCATCTACTGATGGATGCTAGGTGGTTAAGTATCTACTGAAGGATACTAAGTGTGTAACACCTACTAATGGGTGTTGATGAGAAAATTTTGCACCTACTGATGGGTGTTGGTAAGTTTTTAACACCTACTGATGGGTGTTAGTGAGATTTTAAACACCTACTGATGGGTGTTGGTGGATTTTGGGTCAGGCTCGTGACGTTAAACAAGCGCTACCTGGGAGGCAACCCAGTTGATTGATTGTTTTTGTTTGTTTTATTTTAGTTAGGGTTTGCATAAGTATTTTAAGCATTGAATTGCAGGGAACCAGTGAGGGGCATGTCTAGGAGGCACGTAGGATAAGAAAAGAAGGAGAAGAGCACATCACGAAAGTGCCGCTGAGCGACAACTTACCGCTGAGCGGTACTCTCGCAGATGGGCTTTGGTTACCCTTTAGCGGAACCCGAGCCCATTAGGGTATTTTTATACCCTAAGCTGCGCAAATGCTTTTATTTTTAGGCTCTTCTCTGCACACACACTCCTACATACCTTTTCAAAGGTTCTCTACAACTTTTCCCTCATCCCTCTTTAGAAAATCTCCCTTCCACTCACTTGCTCACTAGTTTTCCATCTAAGTTTGGGGTTGGGAGAGAGCATCATTGAAGGGGCTGATTTCTTCATTGTGGTTTACTAATACTTAACAAATGTATCTTTTGGTTTTGTGAATTATGTTTGATGCAGGGATGGCCTCCTCATCGGGCAAAAAGAATCAAGACTATAAGATCCAAGAAGAGGAAGATACAGAGGACAGCTCAGATTGATGAGGAGCTGAGATAGCATTTACGGATGAATGCTATCATATGCTTATGTTTTTGGGGTTTAAGTTTTCTAAACTTATTTATTTTTTGTTTTAGATTAAGGTTTGATGTACTCTATTGGAAACCTGGTTTGTTATGATGGTTTGCTATTAACTGTGATTGTGTGATAAGTAATGCTTGATGATGATTATTGATTGATTGATGTTGAGATGATGTGCACATTAAAATGCTTATACAGGTGATTTACAAGCTTTGTGAACAAATGCAGGATATCATGATTGTGATTGTGAAATTAAGCAGGATGTGTATGTCAAATGTGAATGAGCTTATATGTGAGGTTTTGAGCTCCAGAGTTTTTGTTATTGATTGAATGCTATTACTTTGGAAACATGAATGATTTTGCCCAGGTTTTCTATGATTGAATCAATTGCTTGTTTTGCATCATATGATCAAGGTCGTTTGTTGGAACCCTTTTTATTGGCCAAATTCATAAAGTTAGCCCACTAAAAGAGAACACTTTGTGTTCTATCCTTTGAACCCTTAGCCTTGAACATACACTGAAACCCTTGATTGAAAATCTTTACCTTGAGTTAAGTAGAAGATCTTGTGTGGTATTGTTAAATGTTCAAGTTTGGGGTTGTTGGGAAAACATGAAAAAGGAAAAGCATTGAGCTAAGAGCTAAAAAGTAAGAATATGCAAAGAAAAAAAAGAAAAAGAAAAGAAAAGAAAAAGAAGCAAAGCTCAATGCAGATGCAAAGGCAAGTTGGGAAGAATAAGAAAAATTGTGTTGTTATGATTCTCTTAACTCAAGGATTTTGTGATCCAGAAAAACCAATTTTCTTGTTAGCCCAGCCACATTATAAGCCATTGAAAAGTCCTTGTGATGATGCATGCTTGTGAATGTTTTTGATTGTGGTAAAATGAAAGGCAAAGTTGATTCATGTGACATTGTGATAGTAGAGTGAATGAGTGATTACCTCTTATACACTTGTGTGTGAGTGAAACACTTTACCTAGTGAGGAAATATTCCATGAGCACATGAACATCCATGCTTAATTGATTGATCATTCATGAAATATAGCATTTGTTGGAATTTAAATGACTTTGTGAACACTAAAGCATGTGCACATCTTGATTGAACTCTTGGTCATAAGTTTGAGTGAAGTTGTTACTTATCTTGAAAAAGAGGATTTTTGAATGAGTGAACCATCATATGAATTGGTTGAAGATTGAGTTACATCTTGTTTGCTTGAGGACAAGCAAAGTTCTAAGTTTGGGGTTGTGATAACAGTTGAAAAACTGTTATTTTCATGCTTAAAATTGACACAAAAAGCAACCTTTACACTTAGAAACTAGCTTGAAATCATGCTTTTATCCATATTTTCAGAAATAAGAGAGCTGGACATGTTTATGCTTGATTTCAGTGTTTTTGTGCAGGTTTTAAGGTGAATTTAGTGAAAGAAGTGAAGAAGGAGAGAGATGGAATCAGAAAAGTCAACCAGAAACCAGAAAAGTCAACCAGTCAACCAGAAAAGTCAACCAGTCAACCAAAAAGTCAACCAGTCAACCAGAATACGGAAAAAGTCAACCATACGAGTTTTGGGCCAGTTTTCTGCGATTTTATGATCTGTTTGGGCTTGGACCCGTTTTCTATTATTTTTATGTCCTATTTAAAGACCTAGATGTCTTAGGGTTTTGTATCTTTGGCTGAAACGAAGCAAACACTCTCTCTTCCACCTCTTGGGGTAGATTGGGAGATGGTGACAGCTCTCCTCTTCTCTTTCTCGGGTTTTTCTATCTCTTTCATTCTTTCATTATTATTCATCTAGGTTCACCATGAATATGGTGAACTAAACCTTGTATGTTTGTTGGGGAATCAATGTAATCTTTTGAAGCTCTCATATATAGAATTTGTGCTTGCATCTTAATCTAAGACTTATGCTTTCTTTCATCATTAGTTAGGGTTTTTCCTCTTTGCTCAATGCTTGCTTTGTTTAACTCATTCAATGCATGATTATTGATTTTGTCGATACGGGAACGTACGGGGAAGTCTAGATCCGGGGAATTTCTCCCAATAGTATATTGGTTGCCTTAAGCTCCTGTGCTAAAAAAACTAATTATTAGGAATGCTAGGAATCGTATGAACTCGTAATTAGGGAGAAGCCTTCTTGAAAGGTAATTTAGAGAGTGACATTAACAATGATGACTTGAATGTTGAATTCCTAAAATATATGAGAGTGGATAAGATGAAATTGAACCCCAACAACATATTCATCAATATATTTCATTGAAAGTGTTTGTCTTTTGTTTTAGCCATTGATCAACCTCATGCATACATGTTTATTTTCGTCTTTTGCATAGTAAAATCCAATTATTTTGTTCTTAAGTCTTAGCTAATCAACAAATCACATAACTAAACTAGGCCGTGAGTCCTTTGGGAGAACGATACTTGGTCTTACCGAGTTTATTACTTGAAACGATTCGGTCATACTTGCCGATTGTTAAACAAGTTTGTGACATCATATTTTGGTGATCATAAATTTGTCCATCAGTGTTCAAAGCACATTTGCACATGTCAGCCTCGTTTAATAAAAGCATTGTTTAAAGCAAAGTGTTTGATGTATTATATTTAGACGATATAATCTTTAAATGTTTGTTTCATATGACTATCTAAGCTACTTTACATTGTTTAATAAAGGTAACGTTTAAATGCTTTATCATTTGTTCAGACACTATATCTTTTGTTAAGACACTATAATGTTTAAAAACTCTCTTAGGAGTTCTATAACATTTAGCGCTTTTTGGGTCAATGCATTAGACATATTTGAGATATTAGATAATCATATATCATTTGATAGCATTTAGCTTTCTACAAATGATTTGTTTTGTCAGACGCTTAGTGGCTCAACATGTTTGGATATTAAATCTTAAGCATTAACAGTTAACTCAATGTTCACTTGAACGTTTCATTATGTCAGCCGCTGTTTGTTGTTTGACATAATGTACTTAAAACATTACATTCATTGTAAATGTTTATCTTTTTCAATACTTTGGATATATAGTTATATTTGATAAACACTTATTTCATTTAGTATTATTCTTTAGCACACACAATCCTTAGACACTATTGTAAGAAAAGAAATGCCTTATATCTCAACCCAAGAGAGGAGGGGGGCGGGGGGTGAATTGGATTAACCCTTTTAAATGATCTTTTTAAAATCTTTATGAGTTCTTTGCTTTCTTGAAATAAATAAACAAAAAGTAATGAATCAATAAGAGAGAAAGAGTAGAGAAAGATCAACAACCATGCATCCAATCATCCTTCAACAACCTGAGTTGAAGGAAATCCACTATAATTGATTGAGTTTAGAGAAATACAGAGACAACCCTCTTAATGCACTCCTCTCGCCACTCAAAATCAATATAGCAATACAAGAGATGAATAACCTCACTCACAACAATAGAGAACAATCACAACTCTCAACCCTTGGCAAACCCGTACAGGTACACAATCACAGATTGTTTATGATGAATCTGATCTTCTAAGACAAACTTCTCTAGTGGAGATTGAATCAGGACAACTTTAGCACAAATCTTGAACAAACCTTGATCGGTAATCAACCAATGAAGCTTTGATTCTCCAAGAACACTTCTTGAAAGCACCTGTAATCACAACTCAATTAAATTATTAGTATTTGAAAATGATAACGTTTTCCTATTTTGAAATAGGCCTCAAGTCGCATAAATATAGGATTTCCTGTGCACTATAATCGATTAGGATATTTATGTAACCTGTTAAGCTTTTACTTCTGCTTTAACAAATTTTTCTTAACATGTAATCAATTATCTAAACACTTAAGCCAATTATTGATTCATTTGACAATTATAACAGATAAAGCAATAAATGCAAAAGATTAGACTATGTTATCTTATTTAATCGATTAGAAAGCTTATGTAATCAATTATTCCAACACTTAAGCATATTGTCTATCCAATTTCTATTCTTGACAGATTGTCTCACTTATGAAATAGAATATGGATTGCTTTCTGTTTTAATCGATTATATACCCTGTATAATCGATTAGGCCATAACTGCTTGCCCCTGTTAAGCTCTCTAAGTGATCTGGTTAAATCTAACATATTATATACCATGTTTAATCGATTATTTCAACAAGAAAAGAGATTATTAATTTGTTTTAAGTATGATTCATTCAATACTAATGAATTCACATATCAAGTACAAATAAGATAAAGATAAAACAATTGTTATGCCATTTGTTGTGCAAGAAACCATTAAACCATTATATTGTTCATCATAAAAAACAAAGATATAAAGAGATAGGTTTAGCTCCCCCTATCAATAATATCTCCCTTTTTTTATGACCAACTAGAAACATGTTTTTCAGTTTCTCTCCCCCTTTGGGCATTAATAAAAAATGAGAGAACAAATAACATGGAATTCATATGTGCTAAAGTAACATCAAAATCATTTACAAACCATTTAAGAGTATGATAAAGAGATATAACAATATGAAAGTATGTGAGCAGTATATGAATGATATCAGAGTATATCAGTGCTCAATGTAACAATTCAAAACAATATATAAGAATTGTTTAACTTGTAACATAACAAATATACTGATTTCACATTGATATAACTTTTGATATTAAGTGCATTTTCCAATACTCATATGATGTACACAATGTAGATGAAGCTATGAGTAGTGTTATTCCATGAATTGCAATATGATACCACCTATTATGCACTAGAAAATATAATACATGTGTTACACATGTAAATCTGCGACAGAGATAAAAACACTTCACTTATGTCAAAATATGCATATTTTACACTATATGATGAATTTCCAAGTAAATCTGTGCTATATGCAACATATGACATGTATTTCATGCTAAACATGTATATCATGACATTTTAAACTTGTTTAATAGTCCAAACATGCAGTTATATATATATATATATATATATATATATATATATATATATAAATCCAAATTTAGACACTTAATCGATTTCATTATTAATGTAACAAATTATTAACGGCAGTAATGATAATTTAACATATTATGTCATCCATTTAATCTGTTAAAATTCACATATATGGTAAAAAACATAGTATATGATCATAGAACTTGTTTTGATCACTATATAACACTGCTACAAAAAAGTGCATAGATAGCGCTTTTTTCTTATCATAGATAACGTTTTTTAAGCGCTATCTATGCATGTGCTAAATATTAATAGATAACGCTTCTAAACAAAATGCTATCTATTGTCAGCCACCGTTTTTTTTAAATAAGCACTATCTATTGGTCTAAACTTTTTTAAAAAAATAATTAATTTTATAATAAAATATAAAATATTGGTTTTATTATTTACAAACCTACACTATCTATTGATTGTATTATATACAAAAAAATATAAAATATTGAGAAAAATATCACAATATGTCTGAAAAAGAATGTTCATTAATATGAATAAAATCTGTTGGTAGAATAATATTTCAAAATTTAATCGTTAAGTCGTATAGTACATGACATTCCTTTATAAGATAATATATACAACCATAACATATATATATATATATATATATATATATATATATATATCCTATCAGTACGTATAAGCATGTACATCACCATAACAACCTATAAGCATGTACTAATTACATGTAAACACCAATATTTCCTAACTTCAATGATTTGACTTTCATGATATTGTTGACATCTGCAACTAGAAAAATACTACAAGAAAGAAAAATAATATAGAATTAGTTAATTAAATTTTACTACAAATGAATTATGACAATATAACTTACATAAGTTGGAATTGTTCTTCCTTTATAGTATGTGATAATTTCCTTCATATATTGACAAACGTAATACTCACAATCATTGCCATTGGGTTGTCTTGGCACTAGAAAACCAAACTTAAAAAATATCTTTATAATTTGAATATAACAACAAACTAGAACTCTAGTAAACTCTGTATACCAATTACAAGTTTAAACTTTAAATTCCGGAATAATAAGTCATGTTTTCAAATCATATCTCTAACACTATCATTCTCATTTCTTGTTACCCCTTTAAAGCTTGCCATTTACTACTGTAGAATATAGTTGGTCATATAATAGTACAATAAAACCTCCATTTAAGATTGGTAGGCTTTGGGGTCACAATTTCCAATTTCTTTACCTGAGGAAGTAGAGGGTGTTGCTCCCTCCACCTCCACAGCCTTCTCCCTCCACCTCCCCAATTATCTTTAATTCCAATTATATCCTTAAAGTTAAAATTTTTTATTTTTATTATTTTAATATTTTAATATTTAAATATTTAAATATAAACTAATATAAATATACATTATTAAAATACATTAAAAAGATATTCAAAAATAATAAATCAAAATATTAAAATATCTAATAAAATAATAACAGAAACATAAAATTAAAACAAAGCTTAAACGGATGACATCCTTCAACGGATGTCAACATTCGTTTAAGGCAAAACGGATGTCGACATCCATTGAAGGATGTCATCCGTTTAGGCTTTGTTTTCATTTTACGTTTTAGGGTTAAATGATTATTGGAAAGATTATTGGAAGGATTATTGGAAGGGTTTAGGGTTTAGGGTTTAGGGTTTAGGATTATTGGAAGGATTATGACTACGTACCTGGAGAGGAACCACGACAAGCACATTACACCACAAACGCACTGCACCACGTACTGCACCGAAAGCAAGAGGAAGATTGCTTGATAATTCTTTTCACGATCACTGAGCTTTGCAGAAAAATATTTTACTCATACAAGGAACTACGTAGGTTATCAGTGAAATATGTTATAAATGAGTAAAATTAAAAAACAATAATTCTAAAAATAAAATTTTACTGAGGGGCAAAATAGTAAAGGGGAGGTGGAGGGAGAAGGCTGTGGTGGTGGAAGGAGCAACACCCGGAAGTAGATTGAGTATTGGTCCTCGGTGAACCATCATCTTTACATGTTGAATTGGTTTTTACTCCGCACATACCGTGATTCCCAACAAAGTTGCAAGAAAGCATAATATGCTTGTCTCAATATTGTAAATGGATTTAATTCCTTAGAAATTGACTGCTATATTCGGAGTGTCTAGTATCATTGATCACAAAAGGCAAAGTAAACATTAAAAACATAATTATTGACAATATTAATGTCAAGACTTAATATATTTATTAAAGCTTACAAAAAAAAATGTCTGACAGCTAAGCAGCCACATATTTGGATGTCCATTACCGTATAGCCAAATTTACTCTTAGAAGTTGATAGTTAAACCACTTAAAATTCAATATTGGATTTGGGCGTATCTGATTACCTGGATTGATATTCGGGCAGAAAATTTAGCAAGACCTTCTTTTGTAAGCTTTTCAAATGAACTTTTTCCTCGAACACCTTTTGTTACAAGCTTTGTAGATTCCCCACCTTTATGCCTTTCAAACAATCCTTCGTCAAAGTGCATCTATATCAATAAGCAGAGAAACAAATAGTTATTAACAAATAATAACATAAGTAAAATAAGATTATTATAATTGCTATAATGAAATGTCTTTCTATGATTTGTTGCATTATTTTCTTAATAAATTTATAATAATTTACAAGTAAAAGGATCTAAAGGGCAGAAGGCTTCTTTTGGCTTTGTAAGTCAAATAAGAAGGTTGTCTGCACAAAAAGAAATGCTTTATAGAGTTCTTTATGAATTACGTGTCCATGTAAACAATAGTTATAATGGCCCATTTAGCATCCTTTGGTTCTTTATGAATTATGTAAGTTGAATTTGAATTATGTAAGTGGAATTTGAGTGTAGGACCTCTAGATCAAAACCTTACACGAATTATTTTCATTTACATGGTATTTCACTTTCATTCAAGCATTAAAAGTGAATCAGATGAGAACTCCACCATTTACATTTTATACTGAATATCAAAAGAAACAATCATGACAACTTTTACTATGATTTACTTACCAAGCCATATAAACAGAGGTATTTGGATTATACTCGTCCAGAGTACATTGTTTGTGTATGTTTGACATAATCTTATGTTCCCCTTCCCTATAAACTTTAGCATCAGAGAGAATTACCTAAATTCAAATTAACAAGGGAAAAAACAATAACATTTAACTTGATATAAAAGAAGACAATAACAATTATTTAAAATATTAAACAAGGGTGAATGAAGCATTCTTAGTGGTAGTTGATTTAAGCAAGAGAATTACCGAAAAAGTAGAAGTCTGCACGAATTGTTCATTACAAGCAAAAATCAATAACAAAATCATAACATAATTAATTCAAAGAAGCAGTTTCATGTGTCATACTTCAAAGTGACCATTGAAAGTGCATATCAGAATGGTTATATATAAACTTAAATCAAACTAAGATTATTTAATTGGATTTTCCTAGAGTTAGTTACATGGAAAACTAACTCTTTTAACATTGAGACTAAGCTTAGTGAAAGATGTTGTTGAGGTTATTGAATGAATAAAGTGTGGCAACATAACCAAGGTGAGAGGAGTTAAAAAAACATGATCAAGGAGAGGATACATTTTCTTTATGTTGATTAAAGGTAGTGTTAAAGAAATCTGACATGGTGGTTCAAAAACAAAGATATATATACTCTACATGTTGACCATGAGCTTTATAATGAGCTCTATTTAATGTACACTTTCATGGGTCTATACCCACAAATATTCAAGATAAAAAACAAAAAAGATATAGAAATCCCATTCATCAAGATGAGATAAAATTACTACAAGTGATGAAAATCCATATCTTTGCATGTAAACGTCTTTCTTCTGCAAACTCATGTAATTAACTGTCATCTGTTACAATTTTGGACAGTATAATGATAAAATAAACATGGAAACAAATATTTTAGTTACTCCAACATACACGTATTTATGCTCTAAAAGAATTCCATCTAACAAATAAATAACAAATTAATATCTTCTAAATGACAATTATATCTTCTACAATGATATTAAGGCATCGATTACTAGGTTCAAGACCTGTAACACAAAGTGTATAAGAAGTTGAAATTGGACTTGGGATTTTAAACCATATTTTAATAGTATACGCTTTATTATAACTTTATCCATTTCACCAGAATTGGATTTAGTAATCTATCTGTAAGACAGCAATATAACAGTAATAAAATTTGGGAAGGAGAATGAAATGACGTTATAATGGTTTTCGTAATCCTCTGTAAAAAAACGTCCTCCAAATATTCTGAGTATTAAAGTTCATATAACAGAAAGGGAAATGGCAGCAGAGAAGAAATGCACAAGACAAAAGAAGAAGTCAGAGAATACGTGAATGACAGCACCCCCCTCCATCCTCTAACAAACTTCTATTTAATGAATCCCCGTCCAATCATAATCATTGAGTCTAATATTCTTTTTCCTCACGCGCCTGCTTCCACGTGTTTCTTCCACCCTCATGTTTTCATGGTCTTTCCTCGTTACAATTCCTCCTCCTTTAAAATTAACCTTGTCCTCAAGGTTGAATGTTGGATAGGCTTTACGTAAGGCATTTTCATCTTCCCATGTAGGAGCTGATTCTTCTAACCCTTCCCATTGGATCAAAAACTGTTTTACTATCGTATTCCCTTGCATAATTTGACGATCTTGAAGCACAACAACAGGTTGAATAACAGGGGGAGTCTCAGAATCAATAGTGAGTGCTGGAACATATTGCTGAGTATGATCTCCCCTGCAAGGTTTTAGTTGAGAACAGTGGAAGACAGGGTGAATTTTTGCTGTTGAGGGCAACAACAACTTATAAGCAACAGAGCCAATTCGTTCAATGATAGGAAATGGACCAAAGTATTTCATGCTTAATTTCTGATTCTTTCTCAGGGCCACTGAATTTTGTCTGTACGGTTGTAACTTTACCAGCATCATATCACCAATCTGAAAGTCCATGTGCTTCCGTTTGACATCAGCATATTTTTTCATGTGGTGCTGTGATCGTAATAAATTCTGTTTTAGTTTGCTGATCAGTTCCTGTCTCATCATAAGGTCATCTTGAACTATTGGAGGATCAGAAGCATTAGGAGTGTATTTAGTCAATTGTGGAGGATCTCTCCCATAAACTACCTTAAATGGAGTCATACCACTGCTGTGATGATAAGCAGTGTTGTACCAGAACTCAGCCCAAGGTAAAAATTTGACCCATTCTTTAGGAGACTCATACGTATAGCACCTTAAATACATCTCCAAGCATTTATTAATAGCTTCTGACTGTCCATCGGACTGAGGGTGGTAAGCTGTGCTCATGTGCAAGGTAGTTCCACTTAATTTGAATAAGTGTTGCCAGAATTGACTTACAAACACCTTATCCCGATCTGAAACAATGGTCTTTGGAAACCCATGTAATTTGATGACAGTTTTGACAAACGCTTCAGCTATCTGTTTACTGTTGTAATCCGCTTTCAAAGGGCAGAAATGAGCATATTTGGAGAGTCGGTCAATCACTACCATTATCACAGTATAGCCTTGAGAATTTGGAAGGCTGGTGATAAAGTCCATTGCCACATCCTCCCAGATCTGAGTTGGCACTGGTAAAGGTTGTAGTAACCCCAAGGGAAGAGAATTAACTGATTTTGCCTGCTGACAGATCAGGCAATTCTGAACAAAATGTTTCACATCCTGCTGCATTCTAGGCCAATAGAATTGCTGAGCAAGTTTGCTAAATGTTCTCGTGATTCCTGCATGCCCACCAATAGGAGAATTATGAAATTCTTTTAGCAACTTGTGAACTAATTCAGGAGATGCAGGTATGACTATCCTATCCTTCCAGTAAAGTAAGCCATCATGGACTGCATAATGTGGAGCAACCTACTTGTTGGCTACACAAGCCGTAATGACTTTTTTTGCTTCTTCATCTGTATTTAGAGCCTTTCGTAATTCTGGTAGGAAATCTAGTTGGGGCTGTGACCATGCCATAAGAAATGATCTGGATAAAGAATCAGCAACCACATTGTCCTTGCCCGATTTATATTCTATCGTAAAATCGTACCCCAACAATTTATGTAACCATTTCTGCTGTTCCGGTGTTTGAATGGCCTGTTCAGTAAGACTTCTTAAACTTCTTTGGTCTGTTCGAATCACAAATTTATGCCCTAAAAGGTAATGTCGGAACTTGGCTACAGCTTCAGTAATGGCAAAAAACTCCCTTACGTAAGCAGATTGGCGTTGAAGTCGGGGGTTCAATTTCTTGGAAAAATATGCTATGGGATGTTTGTTTTGAATCAGCACTGCTCCAATAGCTGACCCTGAAGCATCAGTTTCCAACACAAAAGTAATGGAAAAATCTGGAAGAATTAGCACAGGGGCTTGAGTAACAGCAGCTTTTAAAGCATCAAAAGCTTGAGTGGCTTCGTCAGTCCATATAAAACAGTCCTTCTTTAGAAGATTAGTTAGAGGTTCAGCAATAGAGGCATATTGCCTAATAAATCTTCTATAATAACCTGTGAGTCCCAAAAACCCTCTCAGTTGCTTGAGATTGGTGGGAACTGGCCATTGCATCACAGCTTCAATTTTGTCCTTGTTCATGGTCACACCTTTTCCAGATACTGTATGACCCAGATAATCAACTTCTTTTAGGCCAAAAGCACACTTTGATAATTTTGCATATAATTGATGATGCTGTAAAATCTGTAGGACTGTCTCAAGATGTTGAAGGTGCTCTTCCCAAGTGGGACTGTATACTAATATATCATCAAAGAAGACTAAGACAAATTTTCTTAGAATACCTTGAAAAATGTCATTCATGAGGGCTTGAAAGGTGGCAGGGGCATTGGTTAAACCAAATGGCATGACCAACCATTCATAATGCCCTTGATGAGTTCTAAAAGCTGTTTTGTGCCTATCCTCCTCTTTAATCAATATTTGATGATACCCAGACCTTAAATCTAGTTTAGAGAAAAATTGTGCCCCATACAACTCATCAAGTAATTCATCCACAGTAGGAATAGGGAAACTATCTTTAACTGTTATAGCATTCAAAGCTCTATAATCTGTGCAAAATCTCCGAGTATCATCCTTTTTCCTAACCAATATGATTGGTGACGAAAACGGACTGGTGGATGGAATAATAATTCCTTCCTGCAACATCTCTGAAATCATTTTCTCAATTTGCAACTTTTGACTGTGAGGGTATCTGTATGGACGTACCTTCACAGGTTTAGCACCTTCAACTAAGGGAATAAAATGATTTTGTTGCCTATCAGGGGGTAGTCCTGTTGGAAGGTCAAAAGCTGTTTTGTATTGATGGAGCAACAATACAATTTCTGGCTCCATATTCTTTGGAAGATCCAGCCATTGATCTTGTATGGTGGGAGAGGTTTTAACCTGCAAGGTAAATAACTCAGCAATTCCTTTGGTATGGCACATTCTCTTGAAGTGGTTGAATTGAGCAGGCTGTGGCAGGGATGAATGATCTCCATGCAGAGTCACAAATTTATTCCCAACATAAAATTTGATAGATAAGCTGCTATAATCAGAAACATGAGGTCCTAAAGTTGCCAACCAAGCGGCTCCTAACACCAAATCAGCTCCTGAAATGGGAAGTAAGTATACTGGCAATTGCAGCAAGTGACCTTGAATCTTAACTTGTAAGTCCTTGATGAATCCTTCAGCTACCAAGGCATTACCGTTGCCCACTAACACTTGAAAATTGGGAATAGGCTCGACTGGAAGTTTCAAACAGTGAGCAATTGTGGGTTGCAGGAAATTATTTGAGCTTCCACTATCTAATAAAACCTGGACCATCATGCCATTGATAGACCCTTTAAATTTCATCGTGCCAAGTCCTGAAGACCCTTTTAATGCATTGTATGAAAGGTGCTGTTCCACGATTGATGGAGGTTCAGCCTCCACAATGTCCTCCGGAGGGTCATGTTGAACATCAATAGGAACCTCTTCATCCACTTGTAAAACAAAATACTGCTTATTGGGACACCTATGATTCATGGTGAATTTCTCATCACATGTAAAACAGAGGCCCTTCTCCCTGCGTAATTGCATTTCTGCAGCAGTAAGTTTTTTTATGAAGTTGGGTTTGGGGTGGGAACTGGATGTAGATGACTGCGGTAAGGATAATAAGGGAGGTAAGGAGGTTGATCGTATGGATTGTGAGGTTGTGGGGATGGTGTTTGTGGCTTGTGTTTTGGGATAATAGGAAGTGTTTGGTAACCTGGTTCTGGGAATGTACTTCTCCTCATATAATTTGGCTAAGGACACACAACGCAGCAGAGAAGTGGGGTTTTGGGAAATAACATCACGTTTGACATCTGGTTTTAAGCCTCCTACAAAGCAATCGAGGAGAGCCTCCGTCGTGATGCCTTGGACACGGTTGGCCAGAGATGTGAATTGCGTATAATAGTCATGAACAGATGATGTTTGGGTGAGTTTAAACAAGGTGGCCCTGGGGCATTCATATGGTGAAGGACCAAATTCAGTTTCCAAAGCACGAGTACAAGCAACCCAAGTTGGAAAGGCATTGGCACGATTTTGCATCTGAAACCAAGGGATTACCTCTTTCTCCAAATGAATGGAAGCTATGATCAGACGTTGATCATCGGTTGTGCGGTAGTAAGTGAAAAATTGTTCTGCTTTGAAGATCCATTGAAGAACGTCAGTACCGTCAAAGCGAGGAAAATCAAGTTTAACATTACGCACTTGGAACGGTGGTGGCTCAGTGGAGGGTGGTGGTTTCGTTTGAAGCAAGGACCCCAACGTAGATTCAAGTGTTTGGAATCTGTTTTCTGTATCTTGTTCCCGTAATGTCAAATGTTCCATCCACTTTTGTAACTCTCGCTCACGTCTTTCCATGGCCTCCGCGATGCGACAAACTTCCGCCGGAAGGTCCTTGAGACGAGCTATTTCAGTAGCTAGTTCTTTCAGTCTCGTGTTTTCGGCCATAGTTCAGAGAATGAAAGCACCAGTGTAAGACAACAATATAACAGTAATAAAATTTGGGAAGGAGAATGAAATGACGTTATAATGGTTTTCGTAATCCTCTGTAAAAAAACGTCCTCCAAATATTCTGAGTATTAAAGTTCATATAACAGAAAGGGAAATGGCAGCAGAGAAGAAATGCACAGGACAAAAGAAGAAGTCAGAGAATACGTGAATGACAGCACCCCCCTCCATCCTCTAACAAACTTCTATTTAATGAATCCCCGTCCAATCATAATCATTGAGTCTAATATTCTTTTTCCTCACGCGCCTGCTTCCACGTGTTTCTTCCACCCTCATGTTTTCATGGTCTTTCCTCGTTACACTATCAGGAAGAAATGAAGCTTAGTAGTGACTTAAATAAAGATTCCAACTCCGAGTTAGTAATACAGTGCGTCAGAGGAGAACAACTCAAACACCAAATCGAATCATTACCTTGAGATAATGGAGAAGCTAAGCCTCTTCGAGAAAGGCTCCTACTATATCTTTGCCATCGTCGATGGGCTCCTCGCCGTAAGTGTCCAGATTTGGAGCCCTACGCAGCGGTTTTCGTGATACCCCTCGTGAAATTCTTTAGGGTTTTCACGATACCTATCTAATGAGAGCTCCATCACGAAGCGGCAATAGTACGAACTTTCACGAGCAACCTACATCTAGTTCGTCAATGAGCAAACCAAAGTGCGAGAGCAATTGAGGTATTAATCTTCTCAAATTCCCTAAATTCATGAATCCCACTTTGCTAAAGTCCTTATTAAGAAATCATAACATAAAAAATAGAAAGAATGAACTGAGGTTGGTCGAATAATCAGTGCTTTCTTACAAAAGCGCTCTCTAAGTGATGTATATTTGTGTTATAAAAGATAGAGTTTTTAGAAAAATGCGCTATCTATTCATTTATTTTAAATTATAAATTAAAAAATAATATTAATTATCTATAGATAGCGTTTTTGTAAAAAACGTTATCTATTGTCAGAGGTATAGATAGTGTTTTTTTAAATAAGCACTATCTATCATTTCACATATTCATAGATAACGCTTATTTAAAAAAGCATCATCTATGATCAATTTTGTAGTAGTGTAACCTACAAAAACAACTTACTCAATATTGTACACTATTAGTATCACAATAATCATGATATGAACAACAATTATACATCAAAATGTATGATCAATGAATGTAACAATATGCATTCAATCATCCAACATAATTGAGATTCAAGACATATTTAAACAGTTTGGAACACAATTATATAATCAACCAAAATTAAGCATTGTTCCAAGACAATCAAAGTAGTTCCAAAAGAAGACAAACTCTAACAGCTAAGAATAATAGAAACAGAGTTGTTCAAACAAAAAGCCTTATGGCTTGAGTAACAAAATTTCCAAAACTGAATTAGACTAAGTTAAGATCCTATTCTAATAAGATATATTTATATATCCTTCATCCTCCATGTCAACCTCATCTTCTGTGTTGCTTTCAAAGACTTCTGCATTGTCAAATCTATCATCCATTTTCCTATGAATTTTGACAATAGACCTATCCAATTTAGAAAACTAAAGTATTATCTGCTTGACCATGTATCTCTCAAAATCTATCTTTGGTTGAAAAGTAGATCAAGCATTTGACTTGTCCACCTTCAAAGGCACTATGTCTTCTTCTACCATAGGTAATTTCTCATCCTTGAAAGTTCATCCTACTTCACTTTTCCTTAAACCAATGTGATGAAGAGCAAGATTAGATATCAGGTTGGTTTTATTACAACTCATAGTTACTTCATTAGTAAGGTCGACATAATAGTGACGCATGACACAGCTAAAAAACACTACATATGGAAGGCTAGTCATATTTTTCTTGGTGATCTTAACCATGTGATCACAAATAGCAACTTCAAATCGGTTTGCAACCTTCCCTTGAGAGCATGAATCAAATACACATCCTCAGTAGTGAGTTGATCATGATTGCCCCCTGGGCAACAGAATCCAGGCAATGAGAAAGGTGCACAACCTGTCATCTCTTTTCAGTCCCCATGCTTTAAACAATGTATAGTCTCTGGGCTCATTTAGATTTCTCAGGCAAGCTTTATATATTGCAAGCTTGTTCACACGAGGCACTCCCAAGTGGGACAAGTTTGAAGCCAACAATGGTTATCCATATTCCTTCATCAAGCTTGATATTCACACCATTTACTCTAGAGCAAATAATTCCATATTCAACCCTTAAATTCGCATAGAAAACCTATATCAGACCCGGGTACCAATTTCCTGACATTTCTACAAACCTTGCAAGCCCTTGATACTCTAGCCAATCCTGGAAGACGAACCGTTCTTGCCTAAAGAAGTTTATATCTATATATTTGTGCAAAATGATCTTTCGAATGTGTCAGAAGAATTCGAAGTTCGTCTGTGCATCATTGTCATTGATCCAACCTATAGGGCTTGCAGACCTGACCTTTTAAGTGACTCTTTTATAGTGTTTGGAAGAAGATGCCATTGGGATTGAGGATTTTAGGTGATTTTTGGAAAATTAGGGTTGATTCAGGATACAGAAGTTGAAAGGCGTAAGAACAATTTAATTAATTTTTGTTTTACCCTAATTGATTAAGTGCATAGAGAAGCCCATTTGAAAATTGAAAAACCAATACTAAAGCAGGTTTAATCGATTAACCTTTTAACATAACAGATTAAAACTTTTTAGAATATAGTTTCAACAAACAAAGAAAACAATGAGAACAGTCTAATTGATTAGAAATCTAACATAATCGATTAAAACACGTAGAAATGAACATTTTGCAAATTTTCATTCATTCTCCTCATGTCAAGCAACCAACATACATCACACACATCCAAATGATTAAAACTGTTTTAAAACTTTTCACTGAGTAGGGAATACTAATTTAGTCATTGAAACATGTCTTTGATTTTCCCAATTCAGTGTTTAATTTTCTAGTATCTGATAAGGCGCTGAGTGCCAGAGTTACATAGAGGTCTGGGAGCATTATTAGCTCCGTGCCGTTGAGCGTCAACGATGCAGGGGGTCTGGAGTTGTTTCGCTGAGCGTCATTTTTGGATCTGAGCACTCTGTTAAGACTCCGACAAGTGTATCGAATTGTATCAATTAAGACCAAGTATCGTATCCCAAAGGACTCACGACACTAAACAATTATGTAATTGCTTAACCAATTAAGACTTAAGAACAATTTTTGGGGGTTTTCAATGCAAATGCAGTAAAAATAAACATGAATGCAATTTGATCAATTGCGGCTAAACACTAGAATGGATGGATGAAGTTGATAATATGAGATGAATATGTTGTTGGGGTTTAGATTTCACCTAATTTAGTCTCATGTATATACGAATTCTACTTCTTCATTAATGTCAATGTCACTATCTAAAATACTTAAAACCTGATTCCTCGGAGAAGAAAGTCTGTCGTTAATTGTTAGTTCATACGATTCCTTGCATTCCTAATAATTAATTCTGAAGATCAGAAGGTTAAGACAACCAGAACTCATACCCTCATTCTTGAGCAATACTGCTTCTGGGAATAATGCTCCAGAACATGAATTGTAAGATACCTTCCGGTACTCATGCAAATCATCGATCATGCTACTTAATGAGTTAAACAAAGCAAGCAATATGCGAAGAAGAATTACCCTAACAATTAATGAAAGAAGCATAAATAATTAAGAATAAATTCAAAATACATGAGAGTTCAAGAGGTTACATCTTTCCCCAACAACAAATAAGGTTTAGTTTCCCATCATCATGGAGAAACTAGATTAACAATGAAAGAGATAGAAAAACCCTAGAAAGAGAAGAGGAGAGTTGTCACATCCCCAAATCTACCCTCAAGGGATAGGAGAGTTGTCACATCCCCAAAATCTACCCCAAAGGGGTAAAAAGTGTGTTTCTATGCTCAAGCCATCAAAAGATAGAATCTCTAGGACGTCCAAGTCCTTAAATAGAACACAAAAATAAAAGAAAACAGGTCTAAGCCCACGAAACTGGCGCTCAACGCCTTAAGTGGGGCACCCAGGCGTGGTACGGGTCAAAACTGGCGCTCAGCGACCCTAAAAGGGCGCTCGGGCGTGGTGCGGTGCAGAATGGTACTCACCAAATGTACTGAACCGATCGGTTTCACTTTGTTGACTGATCGGCCTAACTCTTTAACCGTTCGGCCAATCGTCTACCACATCACTCGGCTTCTCCTTTCACAAACGTTCAATTTGTCTATCTTTTTCTTCAGTCGTTTGACCATCGTTGCACGGTTCGGCCTAGTTCAACCACCTTCACACCGTTCAGTCTGTCTTATTAACCGTTCGGTCTGTCTTCCCTGTGTTCTTTACCGTTCGGTCTGTCTTCTTAACCATTCGGTCTGGATTCTTAACCGTTCGGTCTAATTTCTCCTCTATCATACCGTTCGGTCTGGTGCTTTTTCTGTCCTTTCTGGGCTCCAACTCATTGATACTTTTGTTCTTCTTCTAAATCATATCAATAACCTACAAAATTAGGGGAATTTAGTGATAAAATTCTTAAGTATTCTACTCACTTATTCACAAAACTAAACTAAAAACATGAGTTCAAGAAAGCTTCTAAGTAACAAAGGATTGATTTAATATCAAAATTGAATCACAGGTAACGGTATTTTCAACCGTTATCACACTCTCTATAGCGAAATCATTACAAACTTTTCTATGATAATATGTTTTGATGATTGAACTGATTTAAGTAAATGTATCTATGTTGAATTGTGAATGATTTATGTTTATAGAATGTAAATATACTTGAATCATGTATAATATGCATTGTGAAATAAGATCTCAAGGGAGATTTATGTATTGGTGAGTATTTAGTGTATGATTGACAGAAAAATTCTAAAAGAAAGTATTTTGATATACTACCACCATTCAACTCATATTAGAGTGGAATGGGAGAGGGGTGAAGTATGGCAGGAAGTCTTTATCTGGACTTTGGTTTCTAATGTAGAATATTAACCTCATAAATAGTAGGGTGATAATCCCTTGATAATATATATGTAGAGTTAAATACTATTATGAGCGCACACTTTCATTGAAAATGCATTTATCCGAATGGTTTTAGTCTAAATTCTTTTGTTATATCTCATATGAAAAGTGAAAGTTGAATATCTTATATGATTTGCTTCAACAATTAATATTATAAGTTCTTTTAAAATAATAGCTTATCGTTTCTTGTTTTGCTTGTGTATATATATCTTCTTTGGAATTATAATCTATTTGATGGGAGAAGAGGAGGCTGTGATGATATGCCTTTGCTTGAAGAAAGCGATACTAGTTAGTAGTTGGAGTTTTAATATTTATAATTTGTTTTTGTTAACTTTAATCTTCCCGAACTTAGATTTGGATTATATATATATATATATATATATATATATATATATATATATATATATATATATATTTATTTACCTTTGTTTATTAGTTGGATAATTGTATACATATTCTAAATATATCTTGTTATCACGATTATAAATGAACAAAATATTTAATGTTTTGTTTAGTAATTTATCCTGACATGTTACTGTTGGGATAAACTTAAATTTTAGGGATTCATTAAAATCTTATTTTATTAATTTTGGGTTTAGTAATATTTGATTTGATTTTGATAGAGATAAAATAGATATAGGTAGTTTTGATTTTCCTTTTATTTAGGAGAGTATTATTTTATTTTATTAATATAAGATAGAGATAAATTAGGTGGATTTTATTTTAAGTTAGTTGATATTCTATTGTTAGTTTTTATTATTTGTACTTGGTCCAAAGCCCTATTTGCACCTATTTAAAGGTTGCCAAGTTTCAATGAAAAATAACCCCAGTGAATTGAAAAGTATTATTATTTATGTGGGTCACGTTTTTCCCAACAGTTGTATCAGAGCCGATGGTTTCTCTCTCTTGGTGACTGTCATTTAAAAATTTGAAGGAGAAAGTGGCAGATCAACTCGGCAGAAATGGAGAGTCGTTGCCTGCCAATCGAGTTGTGGAGAAGAGTTTGAAATCATTGATAGATGATTTCGAGAGTTTTGTGTGCGTCGTCGAGGAGTCGAAGTACCTATCAAAGCTCATGGTTGAAGACTTTGATCAGGTTCTGGAGGCGTACCGACAACGAAGATTTTAGCCACTAGTTCAAGTGCTTCAGGAAAAGTTTCACCTGAAGGGGAGCCTAGCGAAGGAAGGAAGAATTTAAGTTTATGGGGGAGTTTGTTGGGATAAACTTAAATTTTAGGGATTCATTAAAATCTTATTTTATTAGTTTTGGGTTTAGTGATATTTGATTTGATTTTGATAGAGATAAAATAGATATAGATAGTTTTAATTTTCCTTTTATTTAGGAGAATATTATTTTATTTTATTAATATAAGATAGAGATAGATTAGGTAGATTTTATTTTAAGTTAGTTGATATTCTATGGTTAGTTTTTATTATTTGTACTTGGCCCAAGACCTTATTTGCACCTATTTAAAGGTTGCCAAGGTTTAATGAAAAATAACCCCAGTGAATTAAAAAATATTATTATTTATGTGGGTCACGTTTTTCCCAATAGTTACAACACTTACAAATGTTTTACTTTTGCTTTTACATAATTTTTCTATTAGATATCTACTTTATACAAATTAAATTCATTTATAATATAAAGATCACAATCTTAAACTCTCTTAATCATAAATAATTTATTTGATAATTTAAATATATTTTTTAATTTAAAACAAATAATTAATTATTTGTTATTTGTATAAAATTTATTTATGTTTTTTGGTTTGCTAAATATTTTATTTATTATATAATAAATGAATTTCTATTTTCTTTATAAAATATTTCTTATTTTCATTCTTTAAATATTTTAAATTATTATTACAGAGTGGCTAAAAATAATAACTTTCTATCTTTGGCCAAATACTCGTAAATCCTATATACTTTGCCACCATCTATTTAAATGATCCAGTATTCATTCATGATTAAAAAATGAAAACACTGCATGACTTAAGCTCTACATCAATCACGAGTATCAGTTTTCAATCCTTAAAGCCAAAAATAATAGCCATAGTTATCTAACCTCCAATCACCACTATCACCATTCCTTCTCACTAGAGTTTTACCTTTTCTAAGCACTGCTATCATCCCTCCAAATATCAACAGTGCCAACATAGCCGCAGAACTAACTAGCAGCCTGAGCTTATAATCCCTTATGAAAGTAGCTATTAGCACTGACACCATTCCACCAATAGAAAATCCAATTGCTGATGCTAAGGAAGCTTGAAAAGGGTTTAGAAGTATATCATCTTCCTCCATTTCGTTGTGTTCTTTATGGTGGACTTTCATTTGAGCTACCTCTGTGTCAACAGATACAAACTCTTCAATTGGCATGCTGCAAGCCCCAGCAACTATTCCTAAAAAACCAGCAAGAAATATGACTATGATGTTTTCATTCAAAGCTTCAATGGCAATCATCAGTAAGGTGGTTACGAACAACCCAGTTTTGGCTCCAAACACAGCTGCCCCAAGACAATGTTCCCTTTCAGGGTACTCAATATTGTTTTCTTCCATGTCTTGGTTAGGGTTTGCTTCTATATCATTAGAGTGTTTGAGAATCTCAACATGGTTAATTGGCCTTTCATTGCTACTAGTGCCAAGAGAATCCATAATGCAGAAGAATTGTAAGGTACAAGGATAAAGGGAAAATAGAAAAAGATTGCCTGTGGAGGGCACACTCTCCTCATGGAAGTTATTATATAGACATAGAACATAGAATAGTAAGATTACAGTTAGGTATGCTTGATGATAATGAACCTCGGTGGTGATGGCGTGGAGAGCACTATGATGGGTGGCCACCTGTTTTAATAATTCCTGAAGCTTTTCAATTAACAATTAATGAACTTTTTTCATGCACCTGTTTGGATGCTTGTATGATTCATTTTATTGTGATCACTACGTATAGGATATGTTTATATCATCAAGGAGCATCTATTTAGTTTTTTCACAATTTCTCATGGTGAAAGTATATACATTTTTTTCATTAATTGGACATATTCAAAGTTGTAAATGATAATATTGAAAAAGAAAAAGATATTAACACATCTTTTTTACACCATTTTGATACAATATATGTTATTATACTGATATACTTTAAATTTAATAAAAAAAATGAGACATGTGTTGTGCCAAAATATTATCAGAAAATCTGTATTAACATATGATTACATTAGAGATATGAAAGTATAGATTTAGTGGGGGTTATCTTAAACAAGGGAATGTTCCATTGCACATAAATATAGGGTAAGGTAGTGGCAACCCCTCTATTCATTAAAACCAATAAATAATAAAACATAACTTTAAGGATGTGAGGATCGGCGTATTTATGATTAATCAATTCAGGGGTGTGTGTATTCCACAAGAAAGCCCCATGCCACTTTGAATATGAAGAAATAATGACTATTTAAAACTAGTCTTATCTCACACCCCAGTTCCTTCTTCAAAAATATTATTGTTAATTTTCCCTAATGGGTTCGTGTTGATACCTTTCTCTCTCTCCCTCTCCCACAATCATGCATGCCAAGTCGTTTTCTAACGGAGTTATTAATGAACATTATGCTCTTTCATATACAGAAGAAAGGGTTTTAGACTGGTTTGAATTCACATGTTTATGAGCATTGGTTTTGTATTTTGGCTCAAACCACTTAAGGAATCAGCAACACATTCTCTGATCAAGGTCAAAACTCATAAGTTCATATGATATGGATCTAACCTCCTCTAATATAATTTTTCCTTTGTAACAATTGAAAATAAAAAGAGATAAAAAAAGAAAATTATCTGGGCCTTAAACAAAACAAATGCAGGGAGATGAGCACTTAACAAAAGCAGATAACTGCTTCAAATTGATATTATTCCAATATGCTAGGAATAATTAGAAAAAAAGTAATGATAGCACGCTAAAAGAAAGCGAAATATCACTAGAATCACTTTTAGGGAAATGTTTTTAGATTGCAGAAAGATGAAGTTAAGCACTGAGTTTTGGCTGTTTTTCCTTCAGGAAAGTGCGTAGTGTGTAGCTTTCGTGTGGATTACACACTCCTCACTCCAATTTATTAATTACACACTTTACTTTAATGGCCACTATCCCCGTGGAGTGCACACTCCAACAAATATATATATACTATCTTTCTCTAAAGTCTCATGCCAAACCCCAGTTCATGGAATGCTAAATCAAGCCATTTCTTTTACTTTCTTCTGGGATCTTTTACTCAACTGCCTAAGTTACATATGATTTCTCTATCAATCACAACATTTCCAAATCGAAAAGCGATGGATTTACGTCAAATATGCAGTATTGACTTTTAAAGACCTATTTTACGTAATGTTGACTAAGTACTATCAGTCAAGTTAATTCTATATTTATCTGCTATTACACTAGTACAGCTAAACGATACGGCACCGGTTAATTTCACTGATAGACACCGGTTTTTGAACCGAGGCATATTCAGGCGAGGCAAAAAGTGATAACCTTTTTACCTCGGTTCTAAACCGGGTTATTTTTTCGGTCTCTACGGCCTCGGTTAGAACCTAAACCGAGGTAGTAGGATTTTTTTTTAATTCTATTTTCAAACCCAGAATCCCAGATTGAAAACGTTAAAAACGTTAAAAATGAAAGAAGTCAGATAACAAAATTCATTCACTCTGTCACGCCAAACTTGATTCATTCATTCTATTTTCTTCCCATTACAGTTCAAAAATCTAAAACAATCAAGAATTTCATAACAGAATCAAACAAGAAACAATATTACAACATAATGTGAAAATTGTCTCTACAGATGCAGTAGAATTACATTCTCAGATGCAATATTACAGCAACAGAAAAAACTCAGAAAAAACTCAGAGATGGATGAAACAGAAAGTCAGAGAAGCCAAATTTTTTCCTCTTCGCACATGGTGAAACAGAAAGCCAAGTTTCTCTGCAAACGCCTCTGCCCCGCCACCCCGACGAAGCCTTCACCGGTTTCTGTCCCGCATGCCTCTGCAAACGCCTCGTCCTCCTCGACCCCAACAACAACAGCCTCCATCCACTGCCGCCGTCGCCGCCCTTAAAGCCCTCTTCCGCCCTAGAAACCCTAGAAGAAAAAGGAAACTTATTCTGGACCCATTGATCGGTGTAAATCAAAGTTTAATCGGTGGAAAAGGTTTCTAACGGTGAAAACAAGGTTTTAATCGGTGGAATCGAAGGGAAATGGTGAAAAGGAGAAGAAACCCTAACAGAGGGTTTAGATCTATGAATGTTTGAGGGTAGAAGGCTTACCGTGACGATGAACGGCGACTTGCGGCAAGGGATGAACGCGGCTTGCGGCAAGGGTTGAACGACGGCTTGCGGCGTGCCCTGAGGTTGGGGTTTGGTGGAGAAGAGAAACTGGAGGCGAGAGGGCGAGAGGGCGAGAGGCGAGAGGGCGAGAGGGGAAAGGGCGAGAGGGCGAGAGGGCGATAGGCGAGAAGCGAGAGGCGAGAGGCGAGAGGGCGAGAGGGGAGAGGGCGAGAGGGGAGAGGGCGAGAGGCGAGAGGGGAGAGGGCGAGAGGCGAGAGGGGAGAGGGCGAGAGGGAAGAGGGAAGAGGGCGAGAGGGTGAGAGGCAGAGGGCGAGAGTGCAGAGTGCCAGAGAGAAATTCGTTTTTTAACCTAGGGTATTGCCTCGGTTAAATTTAAACCGGTGCCTAATTTCAGAGTATTACCTCGGTCAAATTTAAACCGGTGCCTAAAGCCTTTCAGTCACAGGAAATTACCTCGGTTCGCCTTTTACTCGAGACAGTAAAGTTTATAGGCATCGGTTAATATACAACCGAGGCATATAACTACACAATATTTACGAAAATACCACCGCGTTTTTATATGCTTCGGTTTTAGTAAAACTAAGGTATATATAACGTGTTAAAAAAGGCTTTTTTTACTAGTGTTAAACCCCAAAAGCGTTATAATATAGTGTTCAATTTACACATCAAATATTTTTATAATCAAAATTTTAGTAATTAATTTTGGAATGTAATTCAAAATTTAATTTCCTGTAATAATTAATTTAGAAACAATTTGAAAACTGTTTTAATTATTAATAATTTTTAATTAATAAATTAATATCTAAATTATCATTAATTATTATTTTTTATATTAAAATCGATCATCATTTAAAGATTTTTTTAATAGTATTCTATAAAAACACTAGCAAAAAAAACGCATTTTTAACTCGCACACCAGAAAAACCGAAGCGTATTAAAACGCAGTGGCAGTTTCGTAATTTGCAGAACATTATATGCCTCGGTTGTAAACTAACCGATGCCTAAAGAGCATACTGCCTCGTTTGACAGGGTGAACCGAGGCATAAACCCCTAGTACGCATTTGATGGCAGAGATAGTGTCTCGGTTGGCAGGACGAACCTAGGTATATATAAAAAAAGAAGACTGGAAATAGAAAAGGGCCAAGCCCAAATGGCCAAATCTCTTAGGGTTTTTTTCTTTTCCAGAAATCAGAAACAGGATTTCTGCCTCCTCCCCCTAAAATCAAAGAGAGCGTCTTCATCTTTATCCACGAGAAAAAGGGGGTTTCACCTCTCAAACTATATTTCCTTGCACGAGCTACCTCTGGACCAGCTTTCATGCCGCCTCCACTCGTTATGCAATCGTCGGAACCTGCAATACGTAGTCGACCGCCCAATCACCTTTTAGGGCGCGGGTTACGGCTGGTGCTGCCCTTGACTGCGGCGTTTGTTGCCAAGCCGCTCCAGATTAGCGAGCCCTCCGTTGTCGTCGCCGCGACGCTTGTCGTCAAACTCCTCACCACGAGTCGCCGCTACCCTTTCACCCCTTAATCGAATGTCGCTACCGCCCTAAATCGACAATCTTCCTCCAACTGTCGAAGCCCTCTGTCATCATTGCTCTCGTGGCTGTTTCCTTTTCTTTTTCTTTTTGCTGTGTGAAGAAATAATCGAAAAAAAGCCTCCCATTTCTCTTGCTCTTGGCTGAATATTGGAAACCCTAATAAAAAGGATCTGGGCCCTGCCCATTTTTGTTTCAGAAAGCATAAAAATAAGGCAACGATGGCTGTTGAGGTTTTTAGTAGAACCAAGAGGCTGAGTGAGTTCCCTCATAATTTTATTCTTGAGATGCTTTCTTTTTCGAGCAAGTTTTTTTTGTGAGGAGTTGAAGCATGCTTGTGATACACATTTGTCTTCTCTGGTTTTGGATATGGACGACGCGGTGTTGCTGATTGAGTATGAACTGGAGGAGACTGCATATAAGCTTGTGGCGGCTTGCTTGCAGGTGTTTCTGAGGGAGCTTCCTGGTTCGTTGTAGCGATGGAGTGTTATGAAGTTGGAAGCGAAATGGGATTTTTTTTCTAATTTCGGAATGAGGAACTAGTATGAAGGGGTTCAGTACAGTGTGTATCGCAATCTTGGAATTGCCCTCTTTTGCTTTGCCACTCTACAGGTAAATCTACTCTTGTTCTTCTGCTTCTTCTTCATATCTTTATCCAATAAAGATGAAGTTTAACAGTGTTAGCTTTGAAATTTTGTATATTTTCGCATTCTTCTTGAGCCCAGTGAAGACTCACAAATACAGGTGATTGCCATTCAAAAATTGTAACCGTGGGTTCTATCAAATTGGGTTTATGAAATTAGGAAATCTTGGGTCTCTGTTTTGATCTCGGGTTGGGATTTTCTGGTTGCGTATTGTTCCAAGTTTCCAACATCAACTGAAAAACACTTTGACTTGCACCATTCTGTTTCAGGTTCCTTTGGATTTGAAGAGCACGCTTCAATTGTGTATGCTGCCTTAACAGTTGATAAAGAGTTGCAACCTGATAAAGTAAAACGAGGCATGATAGTAAGTTCGGCTGGCTTTCATGATGTTGCCTTTTCATATGGAAATACTAATGCTTCCATGGAGACAAAGGACAATGATGCTGAGTCTAGTTTTCGTCCAAACTTCCCAGTACCAGAGAGTCTACTCCATAATCTGCCCTCCAAATGAGAAAATACATCAGATTATTTCAAGGACTGCAATGTTTGTTTGCAAACATGGAAGTCAGTCAGAAATTCTTCTTAGGGTGAGAAAATAAAAAAAAACACGCTACTACCTCGATTATCTAAGAACCGAGGCATAATCCTATCTCGTTTTACCTCGGTTCGGAACCGAGGCATAAAGCCTACCCCTTTTTACCTCGTCCGTATATGCCTTGATTGTAAAACCGATGCCTATAAGCAAAAATAACCGATGTCGTTTCCCTTTACTGCACTAGTGAAAGTCATACAATATAATCTTATTCTTAATATTGGTTACGTGATTGTAATATCTTTAATAATAATTCTCTAAACATAGAACTTATCCTTAGTTTATAATTTGGAAAAACTTATTTTAGTATCTTCTTAAATGTGTTAAAATTTGTCATTAAAAAATTACAACATGTTGTTTATCTAATAATTTTATATTTTTTTCATCCAAAAAATGTATTATTTTTTCAAAGTATTCATCGTAATGATGAAACTAATTTTATTCTTAGAGTGTGACTTTGATATTGTAAAAATTTAGAAAATGACAGTGATTTAAAAATAATGAGACTCAATTATTTTAATATTAAAAAGATTTATTATAAATAGTTTTGTTATAAACTTATTACATTATGTTAAAACATCACTCTCTATAAGTTATTTTTCTAGTGTTCTCTAATTTCTCTTTTGAATATTTCTCTTCATCTTCAATTTGAACCAATCAATTTTTCAGTTTGGTTAAGATGAGTTCCAACAATTTTCTTGGTCTATTTCTATTTTCTTTTTCATATGAGTGTTCTTTCACTTGCATGTATCTTTTTAACCTTCTATTTGAATCTCTGTCAAACAGTGACTATGATGGTATGATTGTTCTTGCAATGTTTATAAATGTAGATAGAACATTTTGTGTTTGAAAGTAGTTTGGAGTTCTAAAGCTATTTAAGATATCCTAATAGGTGAAGGAAGCTAATTCTATTCTTATATATTGTTGATATTTTCTTTAGCTTGTGAATTGTAATTTGGTAATTTAATTTGTGAAATTTGAATACTTTGCATGATTTGGCTCTTAAGAATTTTTGTTTGTTTTTTCTATGGAAGGTAAGGAACTTTGATGTGTATAACTAATTATGAAAATATTTAATAGCCAATTTTGTCTCTAGTTTTGTTGACAAATCTCAATTTAGTCCCTCGTTTTAAAAGTGTTTGAAATGGATCTTCACTTTTAAAATTTTGAATCAAATTAGTCCCTTCCGTTGAATATAAACAAACGACGTTACGGGTTTGATGATTTGGCAGAAAACAGTGCTAACATGTTATTTTATAAATATATTTGTGCTGACGTGTTTGTGAATTAGAAGTTGACTGTGAAAGAGTAAAGATTGACGTGGAAAGTATTGTGCTTCCCAGGGGCCTTACAGCTTGCAGTTGAGAAACCATCCTTCAATGGCATCGCTTCGTACTGGTCCAACGGGAACTAGAGCAATGGGACATTTGTCAACATCCCAGAGATGACCATCCCTTACCTTTACACCTTTTACTTCGTCGCACCGTTCTCCCCCATCACAAATGAATATGATTACTATTTGTTATAGAAGTTCAATCATTTTTTGTCTTGTGTAGCCTGACTTCTGGAAAGAATCTGCAAATGCTGTCAAGAGAACTTACAGTAAAACTGATTCTAATATTTTAGAGATGTCGGGTGAATTAGGTAGATGAGAGGTTTCAATTACAGTTACAACCATATTATTCAACTGTCAGAAGTTAATAATAGCCAACATTGGGGATTTCAGGGTTGTCTTATGCAAGAAGGGTGTGGCCAAACAATTATCAGTGAATCATGAGCCAAACACGGAGCATAAAGATATAAAAAATAGAGGTCGAGAATTTAAATGTTATCTATAAATCATTAAACAAGTAACAAAATAAGAAAGGAAAGAAAAAATGTTATCTAACAGAGTTACCACTACTTTGTAGATTTGATTTCCAGAACCTCAAATATTCAACTGAAGAGAAAAATGTTCTTCTCTTCATTCTACACGGAAAGCAAATCCAGACCACTACATAATATAATAAATCTTGAAACAGAAAAAAAATAAAAAAAAAAGAGATAGCATAGAGCAAAAATGTTGAGTTGAGTGGAAGAAGGAGAAGAGTGACGACGATGTTTCGAATCTCGATCAGAGTTACAGTGATTGCGAGGGAGCAACAAAGGCGATGCCGCCGGTGATTCTGATCGGTATCGGCGGTGATGCTATCAGAGGCTGAAGTGAAGCGGAGGAATTAGGGCTCAGGATGAGTTGCGATTCGAAGAGGAGAAACATGCGATTTGCTCCGTAGGACGACAGCGGTGTCATCAGGTGTGCACGGAGGGAGGAACACTGTAGTGGCGGGCGGTGTCTCTGGCAACAATCGGTGCCGTTGACGACAATTTTGGTTGTCCAGAGGAAGGCACAACGACGTTGGTCATGCGAAGGGCAGAGCTGCCGCTAATGAAGGTGGAGAAGAGACCTTCGTTTCTGAAAAAGAGAAAAAAAGAAACCCTAGAGGGCTTGGGCCTCGCCTAGAAAATATCAAGTGCACCTCTAAATTTCATCTCTGCACCCATTCACTAACACGTCAGCATAAATATATCTATAAAATAACACGTCTTCTATCAAATCATCAAACCCTTAAGCCGTTTGTTTCTATTTAACGGAAGGGACTAGTTTGACTCAAAATTTTAAAAGTGAAGATCCATTTCAAACACTTTTAAAATGAGGAACTAAATTGAGATTTGTCAACGAAACTGAAGACAAAATTAGATATTAAACCTTATGAAAACTATGTTATGACATTGTTTAGAAATGTCTCTATGAAGTCTTTCAACTAACCTCGAATTAACAATAACAAGATAATATCTTAGCATAAATAATAATCATAATATCAAATTAACGATATTAGCTATGTTTTTAATATGTAAATATGTAAATGTTTCTCCAATAGATATATTTTGAACTTAAGATAAAGAAATTTAATATACGTTGTTGTAGCAAACTCTTTTAATATATCTATTGGATCAAGTAGGTACGAAAGTTTTAACACATTTAAGATAAATGCTTAACTATTCATACATTGCCGCCATTTAACTATTGATATATTAATCTTCCTTGTTTTCAGTTAATAAACCAAAACTAAAAACATGATTTGAGCCAATAAGATGAATAATGTATAAACATTACATTCAAGTGGAATATCTGAGACCTGGATCCACTTTTTGGTGGAGAATTTTAAACGCGAACCATATATATTTTTTAAGAAGTCACTAACTTGCAGCTAGTGCTGTCCTGATCACCATTATTACTCCTTTATCAATATTTAGGTACATTGACACCTCAAACTTCACCACCCCTCACTATAAATATTCTTCATTGGAAGCGTGTGTTCTTCACAAGCTCTTAATAATATCTCATAGCACCATCAATATTTCCTCCTTTTCCATTTCAGCATTAATTACCCAGATTCATTTTATCTTCATCTCCTTCATGGCAAACCTTGGAGCTCGAATTAATGATGTTTCATCAAACCAAGTTGAGATCCCTGTCCATTGTGATGGTGTGGAGCCAAAACCAAGTGAAGAGAGCAATATTGACTACTCTCAAAGGGCTCAGTGGCTTCGAGCAGCAGTGTTGGGAGCCAATGATGGGTTAGTCTCTGTTGCCTCACTCATGATGGGTGTTGGAGCTGTTAAGCAAGACATCAGTGCCATGGTTGTTGCTGGTTTTGCTGGATTAGTTGCTGGGGCTTGTAGCATGGCAATTGGAGAGTTTGTCTCTGTGTACACTCAGTATGACATAGAGATGACTCAGCTTAAAAGAGAGAGGGAAGCTAATAATGATGGAGGAGTGAATGGAGAACCTCAAAGGGAGAAGTTGCCAAACCCATTTCAGGCTGCACTGGCATCAGCACTGGCATTTTCTATTGGTGCTTTGGTGCCAATGTTAGCAGCTGTGTTTATTAGGAGCCACAAGATTAGGATGGGAGTTGTTGTTGCTGCGGTTAGCCTGGCGTTGTTGGTGTTTGGAGGGTTAGGAGCAGTTCTTGGAAAAACTCCAGTGATGAGGTCTTGTCTCAGGGTTTTGATTGGAGGTTGGATGGCTATGGCTGTAACGTTTGGCCTCACTAAATTGATTGGCTCTACTCAACTTTGAATGTTATCCATATTCTTAGTAAAGGTTTTTATTGGTTTTGTAATGAGTACCTGTGCCGGCATGTGTTACTCTTTGTAGATTGTGGCAGTTTTTGTTAAAATGAACCGAACTTCGTAGGAACTTGAAAGTTGGAAGTTTTCATAATAGATAAAAATGAAAAAGTTGGGTGTTACATAAGAAACCAAAACCTATAATTATTAAGTTTTAATATTTTATATCGAATGTAGTGTCATGATTTTTATATATATATATAGAAAGTGTTATATTTTGTAACAAGTTTGTATAGTTTGGAAAGAAGTTTTGATTGATAAAAAGAAGAATCTACTTCAGTCTATGTCTATGGTACGAGCTATATAACAGTAATTACGATTGGAAAGAGTAGACATTTAGTAGTCCAATTGGTGTTATAGTCAACCTAATTGTAAAAACTGTGTTATAGGTATAACTCATACAGACAGTGATTAATTTTTCCAGTTTATTCAAGTAATGTTCCAACAGGGCTTTCCCACTTTGAGTTCTCCATCCATATAGGTTTTATTGCGTTTTCTTTTTAATATTTAACAAACGTAAATTAGTATATAGATAAGACTGAAGACAACTAGCTGCACAATGATGTGGTCTGAATAGAAAAACTCAAGTGAGTTTACTAACTTACGTAATTTTTTAAAGTGTATCAAATTTTTGTTGTAGAAAAGCTGACAAAATAGTATGTCCTGAGACGTGTAGTTTCATTGTCCTTAAGGACTGTTGATGGATTGACAAGTGTACCAAATCGCATAAGTAATATAAAATGGTAAGATCAAGTATCGTATCCCAGAGGACTCTTAACATTAAACAATTGTGTGATAACTCGATTAATTAAGACTTAAAAGAAAAGAGATCATTGGTTTAAAATGTAAAGACAAAAAATTAAATATGAATGCAAATTGATCAATAGTAGAGTAACACAAAGATGAACGGATGTTGTTTAATATGAGATGAATATGTTATTAGGGTTTGATTTCACCAAGTTTACTCTTATGTATATAAAAATTATTCTTTTTACATTAATGTTATCGTCACTCACTAAATTACTTAGAACCCGATCCCTCGGTGCAATAAGCCTGCCTTCATTCCTAGTTCGTGCAATTCCTAGCGTTCCTAGATAACTAAGTCTGAAGATCAAGAGCTTAAGACGACCAAGTACTCATACCCTCATCCCTGAAAAATATTACCCTTGGGAGAATTCAACAAGAACCTGAATTGTAAGGAACCTCCCGGCACTCATGCAATTCATAAACCATGTTACTAAATGAGTTAAATAGAGTAAGCATTAAAACAGATGAATTCCCTAACAATTAATGAAAAAGCATATATGATTAAGAATCAATTCAAATACATGAGAGCTTACAAGGTTACATCATCCCCCAACAACAAATAGAGTTTAGTTCTCCATAGACATGGAGAAACTAGATGAATAATGGAAAAACATGAGATAGTGAAACCCTAAAAGTAGAAGAGGAAGCTCCCGCCTCCAGATCCACCTTTAGAGAGTAGAAGAGTGTGCTGTTGTGTTGCTGTAGCCAGAGATCCAAAACCTAGAGCGCCTGAGTCCTTTAAATAAAGTCGAAAAAGAGTAGAAACAGGGCCCGGTTCAAAAAAGTAGAAACAGAGCAAAAACTGGGCCTAATCCACAACACACGACGCTGGGGCGCCCCATTTAGGGTGCCCGAGCGGTGGACGGTTCTCATGTAGGGATTGAGCCTTCAATTGGTCGCCCAGGCTTCGGGGTCCGTCGCTCAGGCGGCCTAGGAAGGCGCCCGGGCGGTGGACGTCGTTTTTCCGAGGCTCAAGCCTCTAGATAGGGCGCCCAAGCTTCGTGCGGTTCCTCCTTTTGGTGCGTTTCCAGACATTTCTGAGCTCGAACTCCTTAGCACTTCATCTATGCTTTCCGCATTCTCTCATTATCATCAAAACAAGGGAAATTAGTCATAAAATCATCAAATTCAACCTCAACTCTCTTATTCAAAGAACTTAATGAAAAAGCATGAGTCCAAGCAAGTTTCTAAGTGAAAAAGCTTGTATTTAGTATAAAAATTACATCACAAATAACAATATTTTCAACCGTTAACACAACCCCAAACTTAGAACATTGCTTGTCCTCAAGCAAAAAAGATTGTAACTCAGCTTTTCAGAATAATCACTACAATGACTCAACCTTTTTGAAAAACTTTTTCTTTCAGATAAGCAATCACTTTTATCAACTCAGTCAAGTGCAGATGCCATAATTCAATTAAAATCAATGTGATGCTCATATGTTTCAACAAATGCTATCCTTAAGAATGATCAATCAACCAAGCAGAGATGCAATCAGAAATTCAGAGAACTACTCCTCACCAAAGAAAGTGTATCACTCAAGCACTCAAAAGTGTATCACTCAACTCACAAGTGTATAGTGAGGTGTTGGTGTTTCTTTCACTCTGCTATCACGATGTCACACAAATTAATTTTGCCTTTCATTTAACCAAAATCAAACATACTCACAAGCAGATTTTCATCACAAGGGCTTTTCTTGGCTTGTAACTTGGCTGAGCTAAGAAGAAACATGGTTTTTAAGCAATGCAAAATCCTTGAGTTAAGAGAGATATTTATGAATTTAACAATTACACACAGGTTCTCTTTTCAAGAAGATCTTTTTCTTATTCCCAATCTTTTCCCTCGTAGTGAGCTTTTCTTTCTTTTCTTTTCATTTTTCTTTTCTTTTGATTTCTCTTTTTATTTTTCTTTGTGCTCAATGCTTATTTTTCTAGCAACCCCAAACTTGAACCTTTATCAATACCTCACAAATATTCTCAACTCAACTCAAGGTAAAGAATTTAAAACAGGGTTTTCAAAACATGCTTAAGGCTAAAGGTTCAAAGGATAAAACAAATTGTTTTCTTTTTATTTGGAAAAATTCATGAGTAGGCTAAAAATTAGGGATAACAAAAGATGGCCTTGATCATATGAAACCTGGAAGCAAGTAGTTCAATCACAGAAAATTTGGGCAAAATCAATCAATGCTTCCAAAGTAATAGCAATTATTTACAACAACTCTGAAGCCCAAAACTCACACAGGTAAACTCTCAAGTCCCAGAATTCATAAAAACATCCTGCTCAGTATCTCAATCAAATTTTACCTCAAGCACCTGTTTCATACATTGTGAGCCATCATCTGTATATAGTTGAATCAAAGCAGTGTGGTTCATTCAAGCAAAGTACAGTAACAAAACAATTGATTAAAAAGAAAACAAATAACAAAACAAAAGATTAAAAAGAAAACAAATAACAAAAACAAAAGATTAAAAAGAAAGGTTTAGAAAGCCGGGTTGCCTCCTAGTAAGCACTTCTTTAACGTCACTATCTTGACCCAATAAAGCTTAGTCTGGATCTTTAATGTTGATGCTCTTCCTTCCTTCTTGAAAAAATATCAGTAATTTCTTGGCCACCAACTTTACTCTCGTAGAATAAGAAGCTTCAATCTCAAGGATCCCCTTTTCTTTAATGTTCTTAACAACCCACAACCTGTTTTTGAATTTCACTGGTGTGTCAGGTTTGGGTTCATCACTTTTCATCTCAGGATGCTGGTGGACCCCTTTTTCTTTCTTCCCTTCTTCATCTTCTTTCACTTGTGGAGAAAAACAATTAAGCCTCTCTTTGACCAACTTGGTAGCTTTATCTGATAAACTAGTCACTGATAGAATTTCATCTGTTGTTTTACTACTAGTTTGCTTTTCTTGAATTGACTGCCCAACTTCAAAAACACTGAAAGTTACCTCTCTCTCTTGGTCCTTTAATGTTAGTAAGTCATCATCTACATGAATGTCAACCTTGGCTGTCTTCATGAATGGTCGTCCAAGAATGATTGATATCTCTGCATTTTCCTCCATCTCCATCACCACAAAATACACCGGGAATTGAAGCTTATCAATTTTCAGCACCATAAGGGTGTTTGATGGACCTGTCTGCCATTTGTAAGATTGTTTTTGTTGGTTTGACCTCCAGACCACCAATCTTCTTGAGCACAAATAGGGGCATTGGATTGATACTTGCTCCTAAGCCAACTAGAGCCTTCCCTATATCATAATTCTTAATGGTGCAAGGGATGATGAAACTCCCCGGATCTTTGAATTTGGGAGAAAGTGTCTTCTGCAATATGGCACTCCAATTATCCTGCACTTCTTTTTGAGGAATTGCTACATGTGCTTAGCATAAGCAGGAATTTGCTGAAGTGCTTCGGTCAAGGGTAGAGTAATCTCCAATTGCTTGAAGATCTCATTGAAACGCTGACATTGCTTCTCTTTTGCAATCTTTGAACACTCCTTAGGGTAGGAAGAATTTTCTCAATTTTTCTCTTTCCTCTCTCTACTTCTTCTTTTTCTTTTCTCTCTTCTTTCTCTTTTTCACTCAAACTTTCTTTTTCTTTTCTCTCTATTTTTCTCTCATCTTATTCCTCTCTTTTTTCCTTTTCTTTTCTCTCACTCTCTTCTTTTTCTTTCTCTTCTTCATCTATTTTTCTCTCATAAAAAATCTTACCTCTTCTAGTCATAATGGCATGAAACTCCTCCTTAGGGTTAACTTCAGTATTAGTCCCAAAACTTCTGTTAGGTGTCTCCTCCAACTTCTTGGCCAATTGACCAACCTGCATCTCCAGATTCCTTATAGCAGCTTTAGTGCTTTTATGATTGGAAAGACTGGCTTGTATGAATTGTTGGAGAGTCTCCTCAAGCTTTGTAGTTCTATCAAATAGAGAGGGTTGTTGTTGCCATTGTTGTTGTTGCTGCTGTGGTGGTCTATTGAATTGCCCACCAGTTTGCCTAAACTGGTTTTGTCCATTGCTAGGATGAGATTTCCACCCTTGATTATAATTGTTGGGACGAAACTGGTTACCCATGTAATTAACTTCTTCATTTAGATTCTCGGGCACAGCACATTGACCATTAATATGGTCACCACCACATAGTTCATAGAGTTGCTGGTGAACCTGCAAAACATTCTGGCATTCCTTTTGTGGCTGAGAAAGCTTCTTTATCAAGACTTCAAGTTGTTGAGTGATGATTTTATTTTGAGCAAGCAAGGCATCATAAGACTGTAATTGTAACACTCCCTTAGGTTGTGATGAAGTTCCTCTTTCATTGTGTATCTCATTGTCATTGGTAGCCATGTTTTCAATTAATTCATAGGCTTCCTCTAGAGTCTTGCACCTGATATTGCCTCCAACTAAGGCATCCAACATCAATTTGGTCTGTGAGCCAAGACCTCAAAGGAAAAGAATAACTACCGTTTCTTCATCAAAACCATCAGTGGGTCTCTTTCTCAGCAAGCCTTTGTATCTTTCCCATGCTTGCCCTAATGTCTCCTCCATGCCTTGTCTGAAAGAAGATATTTCCTGCTTTCCTTTGTTGATCTTTGATTGTGGGAAGTATTTATTCAAGAACTTAGCAACCACATCTTCCCATTCAGTGAAACTGCTTTACGGAAAGAATTTAACCACAATTTAGCATTGCCTCCCAGTGAGAAAGGAAACTAGCTCAATCTAATAGCATCATCAAGTACTTTATTCAGCTTCACAGTGTTGCAGATCTCATTAAAAGTGGTAAGATGCTCATATGGACTTTCATGTGACAGTCCATTGAATTGGTTACGCTTCACAAGATGGATGAACGCAAGCTTCACCTCCATAATCGCGGTATTGACCCTCGGCTTTGTAATGCTGTTAAAATGATGAGGGCCAACCATGGTTGCATAATCTGCCAAAGTATCTCTACCAATCTGTTCACCATTGTTGTCCATGTTTCTCTGATCAGATAGTGAAAGGATCTTTGCAGCTGATTCTTTGGATATCCTGCTCCTCTTGCTAGTCTCAAGTCCTTGAACAAAAGGTTCAGAACTTTTACTGCTTCGAGTCCTAACTGTATCCTGCATAAACTAAAAACAAAACCTTAGAAAATATTGTTAGCACAAAAATAAAAGAGACGAAAATAAAATAAAATAGAATAAAATTCAATAAAATAAAATAAAATTCAATAAAATAAAGTAAAATAGAATAAAGCCAAAATTAAGTAAGAATCACACAAATAGAATAGTTTAAATCGTGAGTCCCCGACAATGGGGCCAAAAACTTGTTGATGGATTGGCAAGTGTACCAAATCGCATAAGTAATATAAAATGGTAAGACCAAGTACCGTATCCTAGAGGACTCTCGACACTAAACAATTGTGTGATAACTTGATTAATTAAGACTTAAAAGAAACGAGATCATTGGTTTAAGATGCAAAGATAAAAATTAAATATGAATGCAAATTTATCAATAGTAGAGTAACACAAAGATGAACGAATGTTGTTATATGAGATGAAAATGTTATTAGGGTGTGATTTCACCAAGTTTACTCTCATGTATATAAAAATTTTTCTTTTTACATTAATGTTAACGTTACTCACTAAATTACTTAGAACCCAATCCCTTAGCGCAATAAGCCTGCCTTAATTCCTAGTTCGTGCAATTCCTAGTGTTCTAGAAAATTAAGTCTGCATATCAAGAGCTTAAGACGACCAAGTACTCATACCCTCATCCTTGAGAAATATCACCCTTGGGAGAATTCAACAAGAACCTGAATTGTAAGGAACCTTCTGGCACTCATGCAATTCATAAATTATGGTACTAAATGAGTTAAATAGAGCAAGCATTAAAACAGATGAATTTCCTAACAATTAATGAAAAAGCATATATGATTAAGAATCAATTCAAATACATGAGAGTTCATAAGGTTACATCATCCCCCAACAACAAATAGAGTTTAGTTCCCCATAGACATGGAGAAACTAGATGAATAATGGAAAAGCATGAGATAGTGAAACTCTAAGAGTAGAAGAGGAAGCTCCCGCCTCCAGATCCGCCTTTAAGGAGTAGAAGAGTGTGCTGTTGTGTTGCTCTAGCCAGAGATCAAAAAACTACAGCGTCTGGGTCCTTTAAATAAAGTCAGAAAAGAGTAGAAATAGGGCCCGATCCAAAAGAGTCGAAACAGAGAAAAATCTGGCCTAATCCACGACGCACGACGCACGACGCTCGCGTGCCCCATGTAGGGCGCTCGCGTGGTGGACGGTTCTCATGTAGGGCTTGAGCCATCAATTGGTCACCCAGGCTTCGGGGTCCGCCTCTTAGGCGGCTTAGGAGGGCGCCCGGGCGGTGGACGTCGTTTTTCCGAGGCTCAAGCCTCTAGATAGGGTGCCCACGCTTCGTGCGGTTCCTCATTTTAGTGCTTTTCCAGGCCTTTCTGAGCTCTAACTCCTTAACACTTCATGTATGCTTTCCGCATTCTCTCATTACCTATCAAAACAAGGGAAATTAGTCATAAAATCATCAAATTCAACCTCAACTCTCTTATTCACAGAACTTAATGAAAAAGCATGAGTCCAAGCAAGTTTCTAAGTGAAAAAGGGTGTATTTAGTATCAAAGTTACATCACAAATAACAATATTTTCAACCGTTAACAAGGACTTATCCGCGGTGTATTGCGCAAGCCCTCTAGGATACAACAGGAATTTTTCAGAATTTATGAGGATCTCAAAACTAACAAGTTATCTAAAAAGAGTATAAAATAACCCAAAATATTTTTAGAAGAGGAAAAGAGGTTGAAACTAAGAAGAAAGGAGAGTAAGAGAAGATTGATTTTGGTGTGTTTTGGAATGAGGGAAGAACTCTCTATTTATAGAGCTAGGAAAGAATAAAAGAAATAAAAGACAATAAAAGCAAAAAATATTAACGTTGGAGCACTTAAAGTTTGTTTTTAATTGTTACTAATTAAATTTTTGAACATTGCAATTAATAAAATATCAACTCTAACAAACATTCAAAACCAACGTTTCCATATTTTGTAATATAATCATAATATATTATAAAAATCCCCCACATATTGAAAAAGAAGTTGAAAGAAAAATCTTTGACTCAAATGCTTAAACACTAAAAGAAAGATAATAAACTTTTATCCTGGGTCTCATAGGATGTAATGCATCAGAGGTGGTATAACAAGCTATATGAACCAGTCTTAGATTGAGATACTTAACACACAGTGTAGTTGGTATAGTAAGCTATATGAACCAAAGACACTTGACGTGTGTTAGAGGTTTATCAATCACAATACACCCCCACAATCCTTGCTATTATCGCTGTGTTGTGCTTACTAGGCCATGCGCGTGCTCGATATTCATGAGTGCTCTAGAGATCATGCCATCTCATCCCTCTTTTAATATTTATTCTCCATTTTAATTTTCATTTTTGAGGAACTATTCCATCAACATGCTAGCCCACTTTAAGTGGAATAGAACATAAACTTTAACTTGTCATTAGTTTTATTTATTAATAATTTATTTATATAAAACAAGTATTTGATGCTTTAATTGGTATACAAAGCAATACTTCTTGGTCAAGGAGTGATTATAGTATTTATAAATAGAACAATAAATACTTGAAAACCTCTTAAAAGAAAAGACTATTAATTTGCTCTTGGAACTTTGTTATTCGAAATAGATCACATTGAGAAAACCTTCCGTCCAGATATCTACAGCCTGGTTAAAAAGAATGACACTTTGGGTGATGGTTGGTAACATTGAATTCACTATCCACGAGATAATGAAAGTGTTGCAACATTCTCAAGAAGGATAAATGAGATTAGTGGCAGCTAACACATGTATAGTCCCATTCAAGAAACCCATCTTATTTTTTGAAATCAAAGCCATTCAAATGGAACCTAACCATGAATGGTAATTACTGCTAGTTAAAGCTGGATTGATAGAGACTGAAGAAGGATTTGTTGATTCATAGCACAAACAACCAAACATTATAAAAAAAATGTGGATTTGTTTTAAGTAATAATTTGAGAGGGCTTTGATTTTTAACAATGATAGGAGGAATGTAGTTGATGTGGTAGAAAAAATATGGATATAGTAGAATATGAAAATAATAGTTGAAAGAAGTGTATTTTCTAGTTGTTTTAGTTGTGATAGATATTGTCTTTAACAACTTTTTCTTCTTTCCAATACCAAGAAGCATTTTCATCAATCTAAACATCTCGACTAATGATGGGTTTTTTCGTTTATAGATTGTAGACTCGATAACTTTTTAACTGAGTGATATATTCCAAGAATATTCCTCATATAGTCTTGTCTTCATGTTTGTGCCTCCTTTGATCAAGAACATGAACGTAGGAGATAAATCCAAATACTCATAGGTGTTTAGTTTTTCTTCCACTCCAAGCTTAAATAAGAGACTTTTCTTAGATTGACTTAGTTGGACATCTGTTTCGAATGTAAAATGTAGTGTAGATTACTGTAACCTAAAAAGTGTTAGACATGCTTTTCTCTTTTAGGATTGATCTTGTCATCTCCATGACTTGCGATTCTTTCTCTATGACATACCATTTTTTTTTGGAATATAACTGTAAGTTGTTGCTCTATGCATTCATCTTCACAAGATTTGTCAAACTCACAAGATATGCACTACTTGCCACGACCACTTCTAAGTACTTTTATCTGTTTTCCACTTTTCTTCTCGACAAGAGCCCTAAATTTCTTGAATACTCAGAAGACTTTTGACTTTGCCTTTAAGAAATAAACCAATTTCATTCTAGAGAAGTCATCAACAAAGAGGATGAAATACCTGTTGTTGTGATATGAAGGTATCCTCATTGGTCGACACGCATCGGTATTAATCAACCCAGTAAGTCTTTTGCTCCACGCTTTGTTTGTTGAGAATGGTAGTCAACATTGTTTGCCGAGGAGACATCCTTCACATGATTCATTATTCTCATTCAAGCATGGAAGATCTCTCATCATTTTATTCTAATATAGAAGCTTTAAGGCATGTTTGTTGAAGTAGCCAAATCTCCTATGCCAAAGCCATGAGTCATCAACTTTTGGTCGCATGGAAATATTAGTTACAAGTTTGACGCTTATAGAAAAACTTCTATTTCTCTTCTCCATTTTTACGTGGTCAATTTCTATCATTTTATTGTCATAAATTTTGCATGTATCATTCTCAAAATGAAGAGAATTCCATTTTCCATCATTTGACCAATACTTAAAAGATTGTTGTTGATAGGGGGTTATACCCACCTATATATCTATGTTTTTGATGATGAACAAAAGAATGTTTTATGGTTTCTTGCACAACAAATGACATAACAATTAATTTATCATTACTGTGTTTGTGCTTGAGATGCTTGATATATGTATTAATTATGTGTAAATGAATCATAAGTTTAAACAGATTGCACATTACATTTATGGTGGAAATAATTGATTAGACATTGTATATAATCTGTTAGATTTCTCCAAATATCAATATATGCTTAATAAGGGAAAAATAGTTGTGTAGTAATTGATTACATTAGTTGTATAATCGATTAACACACATTGCTATCTCAATATGTGTTTGATAAGAGCATTGATATGTTTGGAATAGAAATTGATTTGAAAATTTGCTTAAGTGTTGAACATAACCGATTACATAAGTTTCCTAATTAGTTAAATATGTTTCATATGTGAAAATCAATTTCATTTAAAAGCTCTAACTATTTCTAACGGTCATATGAATTTGTTGTTGGCTTGTATGAATCGTTTAATCGATTGCATGCACTATATAATCTGTTAAATCTTAAACAGGTGTAAAACTGTTAAAGTAGAGGAAAAGCTTAACAGATCACATTAATTACGTAATCGATTAAAGTGCGTCAGGATTCAAAAATCCTATAAATAATCGTCTTGTGCGCTGTTTCAAGACAATCTTTTGAAATATAAATTTCATAACTAACTTTTTGATTGAGTATTGATTGTAGGAGAGTCTAAGAATAGTCTTGGAGAATCACACATCAAATTTGGATTTATCATCAAGATTCTTTCAAGAAATCTGAGCTGAAGAATTATGATCAATTTTGCACTACTGGTGTATTGTTGTGAAGATCAATTTAAACATTTTTAATATGAGGATTTTGATCCTGTGCAGTGTTAAACCCTCGGCAAGTGTAACCGAATCGTATCAAGTAATAAACCTGGTAAGACCAAGTATCGTTCTCCCAAAGGACTCATGGCTTAAACATTTATGTGATTTATTGATTAGCTAAGACTTGTACAAACAATTACTTGAGATTTCAATGCAAAATACTGAAAAGTAAAGATGTATGCATGTATTGATCAATGGGCAAGAAGAAACAAAACACGTGATTTGAATTATATGGATGAATATGTTGTTGGGGTTTATCAATTTCATCCTATCCACTCTCATGTATTAAGGAATTCATCATTCTTTTCATTAATGTTAATGTCACTCTCTAAATTACTTTAAACCCGATGTCTCGGCTAAGAAAGCCTAATCATAATCAGTAGTTTACAATGCCTTGTCTCCCTAGCAATTAATCATGCATTATAGTGAACAGAAGCTTAAAGGCAACCAACCATCATACTCCTATGTCTAGGTTTATACTACTATTTGGAGAGATTCCCCAGATCTAGATTTCCCCATATTTGTCCATATCGACAAAACCAATGATCATGACATTGAATGAGTTAAACAATGCATGCTTTGAGCAAAGAGGAAAAACCCTAACTATTAATGAAAGAAAACATGTATCTTATAAAAGATCTCTTGAAGAACAAATTCCATTATATGAGAGTTTCAAAGGATTTACATTGATTCCCCAACAACAATAAAAGTTTAGTTCTCCATCGTCATGGAAGAACTAGATGAACAATGGAATGAAAGAATGAAAGATATAGAAAAACCCGAGAAAGAGAAGAGGAGAGTCATTACCATCTCCAAATCTACCCCCAAGGGGTGAAAAATGTGTTTCTGCTTCGTCCCAGCCAAAGATGACTGACCTAGGTTAACTAAAACCTTATATAGTATTCTAAAAATTACAGAAAGGTAGGCCCAAACCCAGGAAAGTGGCGCTCAGCGGCAATAGCACGTGATCAATTCTTCCCCTCAGCGGCATTTTTCCCCTCAGTGGTGCCAACGGGTTCTTAAGAGTGCCGCTCAACGGTAATTAGCGTTGAGTGGTACTTGCGGCTTCTCTTCTTTTGCACTTTTTGTGTCCTTTTCTGATTCCATCTCTGTCTCATTTCACTTCTTTCATCAAATTCATCTAAAAACCTGCAAAAATAAGGAAATCAAGCATAAAACTTGTCCAACTCTCTTATTTCCAAAAACATAAGAAAAATCTTGATTTCAAGCTAGTTTCTAAGTCTTAAAGGTTACTTTTGATATAAATTTTAAGTGTAAAAATAATAGTTTTTCAACTGTTATCATGCACGTTTGCTAGGGGAAGAGAATTGTGGTGTTCTTCTTTAGGGTTGGGATTGCTCTCAAGGTGTTTGAAGAATTGGTATTGTTCTTTGTTTTGGTAAGATTATGAGGGTGTTCACATCTTGTTACTATAAGTGATTTTGAGTGGGGTGAGAAGTACATTTAGAGAGAATATCTTTGTATTCTTGTAACTCAATCATTATAGTGGAATCCGTTCAACTAAGGTTGTTGAAGGAAGACTGAATGTAGGCTTGGCTAAACCACTATATATCGTTGTGTTGATCTTTCTCTCCTTGCTCTTTTATTGTTGATTCATCATACTTGTTTTTATTGTTTTCAAGAAAATAAAAGAATTTGCAAAACTTTTTAAAAGAAATTTTTTAAAGGCAAAATCCAATCCACCCCCTCTTGGCTTAAGATATAAGGCTTCATTTGTCTAACAATTGTCTTTTAGATTGGAAAGTAGTAAAACATCCTTGATGAATTTCGTACCTTTCTTTGTCTCCACCATGATGGTTCCTTTGCCTCGAGACTCCATCATGTTCTTTCGAAACCAAACTTTGACATTGACAAATTTATGAATGTCTTTGAAGATGCTTTAATCTTTTGTCAAGTGATTGCTGCATCCATTATCCAAGTACCAACTTCCTTCCCCTTTAGGATATTCTTGATTGGCATAGAATAAGTGTTGCTCCTGATTATGTTCTTCTGCAAAGTTTTCTTGATGCTTCTTTTTATTATGACAGTACTTCTATAAGTTACCAAATTTCTTTTCTCCTTTTACAGATGCTATATGGAAGATATTGTCCTTGACGGGTCATAGAGAAGCTTCTAGAATTTTTTTTTCTAGAAATTTCTCCTCTACTTTTATTTCCTTCACATTTTTAATTCTAAAACTATAATTTTAGCTTTGATTGAAAGACATTTTGGATCGAGTCTGCTTCATGCCTTTTCAATCTTTGTTCATATGCTTCAATAGAGCCTATTACTTGTTACTAACAATGTAGTCAAATTTTTTGTTTGTTCAATCACATCTACGATTACATCATATTTTTGGGGAATAGAAATTAAAATTTTCTCAACAATTTTTTGTTCAAGAATATTTTCCCATATGCTCTCATTTGACTAACTATTTCTTTTATTCTATAATAGTAGTCTTTAACGATCTTAAATTCTTTTATTCTTATTAATGCAAACTATTGTTTTAGAGAATGAAATTTAACATTGTATATCTCATCAATCCTTGAAACTCCTCTTGTATTATGTTTTAGGCTTGCTTTGCACTTATGGCACCTATTATTCTTGGAAAATTTGTGTCATCAACTCCTTGTTGAAGAGAAAATAAAGCCCTTAAATCCTTTTGCTTATTTTCCTGCAAGTCCTTCTTCTAAGCTGTAGTAAAAGTAGAGGTGTCTTTTGGAATAGTGAATCCCTATTCCATAATGTCCTATAAATCTTGAGAGCGAAAGAATGTCTTTATTTTGACACTCCAAAAATCAAAATTTTCTCCTGTGAAAATAAGTACTGCAATTGATAATGTTTGATTGGTAGTACTCATGGGTTGAGATAATATTTTAGAAGTAGTATAGAATGTAGTTATACTTTTGTCTAAAGTAGTTGAAATTTTTTATCTATGTCCAGTAGATGACCAAACATAACTCTAGTACCATTAATATTTTGACATTGTGAAAGAAATAGTTGATGGGGTAGAGAAAATGCGGAGATAGTAGAATGCGAAAGTAGTACTTGGAAGAAGTGGATTTATAGTTGTCTTAGTTGTGGTAGATGTTGTCTTTAACAATTTTTCTTAACATGTTTTATGCCATATGTCCCATAATATTTAGGGAGTTGAGATTGAAACATAAGAACTCTAGCTACATTTAAAATGTGTTGGTGTTTTGAACTCGTCTATTTTGTTGGGTTGTTTAGACACGACTAGTTTGATGAAACATTCCTTTAGAAGAGAAAAAGTCATATTGGAAAAATTCAAGTTCATTGTCAGACCTTACACATTTGATGGTACCAAAGTGCATATGTAGAATCAAATTTGGTGGATTCTGTCACTTATGAACAATTTTCATATTAGGGTCGTTGCTATTTTAGAAGGCCAAGAAGACTTTAGTTAGACTGAGCTTTGACCAATTGGAATTGTCCTAAGTATCTAATGAAGAGTTTTTAGGATTCCTTTCTTGTGCAACAACATTGACGATAACAAAGGGAAGAGGAAGAGTTATCCAGTTCTTCCTAAAGAGATTTGAGTGCTGTAAAATAATCAGTCACATAATGGGTGCCTTGTCGAATACCATATGTTTTTGTTCATAAAAGTTGTTGGTTGGTAAAGATAAGTATCGTAGAAGGTGTATACATTGTTTTGTCTAAAAGATGTTAAGTGAATATTGAATATTGTTGTGGGGACTTTACAAATGTGTACTGAGAGTAACAAAAGAAAGCAATATGTATGTAAGCAATGACAAAGATCTTAGCTTTTAGAAGAGATTGAAAGGGTGAAATCTATGTTCAAACACATAATATCTATTAGCACAAAGCTGAAGAGAAGAAGTTTTGATGATGTCTCAAAGTCAAGTCTCAAGTGCTCTTGTTGTAGGAAGATATTCATGAAGACTTGTTTTTTATATTAAACATTTTGTAATTTAGTAGATTGATATATAGGGTGTGGTTTATCTTTGATTCTATGTATTATTTGCCTTAGGTTGTGTTTAAATGCGTTTTGAATCAGAAAACCTCATTTTATACTTAAGATCATATCGATTACCAACTTATGATAATCAATTATTAGTAATCGATTATGACTTGCCATAATCGATTATCACGAGTAATTTTGAGAATTTTCAAGCAACTTTTTGACTGTTGTGCATTCATTGATGCATGATTGATTACCATAAGTGGATAATAGATTATTACACGCTAGCTAACAACAAATTTTTGGAGGTATCTTTGAGTGAAATCTATATAAATTAGATTGGGACTCTCATTCTAAAATACAGAACAAATACAAAACTCATATCTTTTCTGGTATGTGTTGTGATAAGTGTTCTAGGGTTTGTGTAACCCTTGTGTGTTGGCTTTGAGAACTTGGTGTGGACATATAGTTAGAACTTTCACTAGGAGTGTGATTGAGTATTGTTGTTGTTGCTGAGTTAAAGTCTGTCATCCTTTGTGAAGATTCAAAGGAGGTGTTTGTGAAGATTTAAAGGAGGTGATCATCCTTCGTGAAGCATTTAGAGGAGGTGTTCATCCCTTGTGGGTTTCAAGGAAAGTGAATTTCATCTCTTGGGGTAACAAAAGAGGTGTTCTAACCTTAAACTGTTTTATTTTCTTTATGATTGTAATAGTTTGTTGGCTTGTGATAGTTAAGTGTTAATTCTCGGTTGAGATTAACAATTGGACGTATGATCTGTGTGATTCGAACCAGTATAAAAATCACCTATGCAATTTTCTCTCTTCCTTACTCTTTAATTTGTTTAAAATTGTTGTTAAGAAATTTATATTTTATGAGGAAATTACTAAAGGTATTATTTGCAATAAAAAACCAATTCACCTCCTCTTGGTTTGTTATACACGCTAACCATTCCGTTGCACCGCTTTGACAATATCTTGATGAATGTATGTAAATTTTATATTTATAAGATATTAATTTATTGTTGAAAAAATAAGTTCTAGTAGATTTGCAATTAAGTGAATTTCTTCATCAAGATGTACTGATTGTACATGTAAATCCCTTTGACATTTAGGTATTGGCAACAAAGAGGGCACTTATGGAACAAATACGATTTCAATTATCTAAATTAACAACTAATAATCTTTATTAGTCGAACACAAAATTGTAGAACAAAAAAAATTAAATCCAAATACAACAAGTTAGCAAAAGCAAAAATGAATACCAAAATTTCCTTTGTCGACTAGCATTATTTAAGTTGACACTAGTAGTATATGTTATTACATTTTGATGTTAACGTTACATCATCAAGACCTTTAGAATTACTATTGATAAAGCTCTTAACAACGGTTAAAAAGAGGAATCAACAACGGTTCATGAATTGTTGTTAATCAAGGTATTCTTGAATGTCCTATTCAATCGATGATAGGTGAAATCGTCATTGTTTATGGAGCTTTTAAAGACGATTTTTTAACTAAACTATATTGTCAAACTTTTTCCAACTGTGAGACTAGAACGACATGACAAAAAGGATGTTCCAAAGGCGACAGAGACACTGCTCCAAATGCAAAGAGAGGTGTAGTAGGGAGGTTCCAAAATGTGGCCGGATGGCTTCCCAATTGCAATGGCAAATGACAAAATGCAACAGTGTTGAGTGACAGACAATAATCGTGGAGATTAGTGGCCAAAGAAATGAGTTGCAGGTAGGAAAAGAAGAAAATTTCGAAGTGAAATTGATGAATGTTTACACTGCAATATTGTGTTGAGTAAAATATATTTCTAAAAAACGACGAAGGTTTTGAAACGAAACTATCGTTGTTTTTTTATTTATTTAAACTGAATTTTTAATCACAATTTTAGAAGTCAAACATCATTGTTTTCTTAAGTTTTAATGACAGTGTTGGTAGGAATCCATTGTTGTTTTCTAAATTGGACTTTTAACGACAAAAAGAGAACCACCGTCATTTTTTTTTTAAATTTGACTTTTAATGGCAACAAGGAACTGTCATTTAAAAACTTCATTTTATTTTAAGATTGTTACCACAATTTTTATTACAACAAAGAGTCTAGTGGTTAAAATGGGCAGTTGAAGACCTTTTCTTTCAATAATGAGTCGATTTGTACACATATGCTGTTGATGCTGATCACGGGTTAGTGTCCACCTTTCATCATTTGTATCAATTTTCGCTCCATGTTAGAAAAAAAAAAGTAAATTTGAAACTGTATACAATAAATGGAAAAAAGTTATTTCACAAATATTTTTTAACGTTATTGACACTTATCTTTATTCTTTTTTTTTCTCTTTTTCTTCTTTTAAAATATATAAAAATTCATTTTTATGACTATTTTACATATGTACGTACCATTATTTTACTTTAGTGTAAATAGTTTGGTCTTTTCATGTGGAAGGATTTCTTAAGGAAATTTGTATCTTACCTTCTTACTAGTTTTTTAAGTTTAAGTTAGTCTATCTTTCCCAAACTTTTGTAACTACTTTATTTTATATATTATAGTGTCGTTATGACTGAAAGAAATGATAAACACGGGCAAGTTGTCAGTCTAGCTAGTTGTGATTGTAGTATATATAGTGATGTATATGCATTCTCTTTTATTTAAAAAGAAAATTGTAGAGATTGTAAATTTTTTACTTAACAAAAATATTTCTCTGGGTTAGTATATTTTATTCCTATACTCAACATAATGGATTTGGGGATCCAAGTATTTATGATTAAATAAGTTAGGGGAGTGTGTATTCCGCAAGAAAGCCACATGCCACATCATTGAATACCAAACATAAAAGAATTAAAATTAAAACTAGTATCTTCTCGTTGCATTTAATTCCATTAAGAAAATATTATTTCAAAGTGGAATGTGCATTATTGCTAATTTTCCCGTAGTGGGTTCGTCAGGTTGTACTTTTTGTCTGCTTTAAGGACATGCAGTGAGAATACTGAAATTCCCACTCAATTTCTCCAATTTTAAATTTTTAACGTGTTCAATTTCACTTTGTTAGGTATTCTTATATCAGATTCCTTTCTCTTTCCTTTCACACAACCATATAGTTCGTAACAAGTTATTTCTTGTGGCCTCTTGCTGTTTGCAGACAAAACCCATTAGTAAATATAATTATCATAATACTATAGCAGGATTTGTAATATTTACCTGGTTGTTTAGCAGATTCTTTATGTTAAATTTATGGGTTTTAGAACTGTTCGATAATTTGAAAAACTCCAAAAGAATCACTTGAATGTTAAAATTGTTAAATGAGTATTTAACTTGATTCATACTAAATTTTGTTAAAAAAAATTAGTTTAGTACAAAATAGTTAAATAATATTATTTGTTTAACCAACTCTTTTAACCACTGCTATGTCTTATACTATTTAGTAGGAAAAATTGTTGAGCTAAATTGATTAACTTCAAACCATTCGGGTTAGCTCTGCATATACTAAATAACAAAGAAAATGCTAATCAATGCTTTTGATTTTTGACTTCCCGTATTCATACACATATTCACTTTCTTTCACATGCAAAATTATGGTGAATGATATTTCAACTATATTCTTTTCTTTCTCCAAAAATGAAACTAATTACTCCCCGACAATCATCCTTGGCATTTTCGAATGAAGTCTGTTTCTAATTAATGCCCATTACGTAAGTATTCATGTTGCAGAGTTTCTATGTCGTATATATTCAGTACAGATATACAGACTGTATAAGAATTCTATGGTTACCACGTTTGTATTTTGCTCAAACAAAGAACAACAATTTATCTGGTTAAAGTGATTAATATAGGATTAACTTTTCTTATCTGATGCATGTCTTGTAATAGTTGAACAGAAAAAAGAAAATCATTATCTAACATGTATAAACTAAACAGATGTAGGGTTATTGAAAGAAAGGTTATCTTTAATAAGTCACTTTAAGGGAAAATTTTCTTAAATTGCAGAAAGATAAATTTAATGCCAAGTTTTGGCTGTTTTTGCTTCAAGAAAGTGCGTAGCCTTATCTTTCGTGTGGATTACACACTCCTCCAATTTATTATTTACAAACTTTAATTGCCACTATATCCGGTGGAGTGTGCACACTCCATCAAATATAATATATATATATATATATATATATATATATATATATATACATTAATTATATGTATACCTATTTCTATCTCATTGCCAAGTGTTTCATTTCTTTTACTGGGATATTTTCCTTCTATCATTGTCTAAACTACTTAAAGTTTACATATTGATTTATCCGTAAGATTGAAAAAACAATAAAAATTTACACTCGTCTTGTATAGTGGAACAATTATAAGTAATATGGATCCTCTCAAGAAATTTTCCTAAACGATTAACGAGAGACATAAATAGAATGATAACATTGAATAGGTTCCATATTCACTTTTTTCATTTGTTCGTTTTTCCCCCCTGCTCACATGGTTTTATATGAATATTGCACGGCTCATGAGTTTAATTTGTCAGTTTTATATCTTTAAGTATGGAAATCTTTTATGCATTCACTAAATATGTTCGAAAATAATTGTCATTTTAAGAATTTTAATTTATTTTAAAGCTATTTTAAAATAATTAGTCATTTGGAAAACTGAAAGGACATTATTTGTCTATATATCCACCATGTGTAATGCGTATATAGACTTTGAATGCAGCAACATAAAACAGATAAGTCTCTAAACAAACATGCAAGCTAAATTTCCATTCCTTCATTTCTTCATCTATATTATGACTTTCAAACTAATGAACCAAAAATGTAAACATTATTGAACCAAGCAAGAGGATACTATCTACAATGAGACTTGGATCCATTTTTTGGTGGTGAATTTTTAACCAGTCACTAACTTATAGTTAGTGCTGTCCTGATCACCACACAACTCCTTTATAAATATTTAGGTCATTTACGCCTCAAACTTGACGATTCCTCACACTATAAATATTCATCGCTAGAAGCGTGTGCTCTCCACAAGCTCTTCATATAACATAATTCTCATAAATTTCCTCCTTTTCCATATTAAGTATTTCCCAACTTCATTTCACCTTTATTATCCCACATGGCCAACCTTGGAGCTAGAACCAATGGAATCTCATCAAACCAAGTTGAGATCCCTATCCATGCAAATGGTGTGGAGTCAAAACCAAGAGAAGAGAGCAACATCGACTACTCTCAAAGGGCTCAGTGGCTTCGAGCAGCAGTGTTGGGAGCCAATGATGGGTTAGTCTCTGTTGCTTCACTTATGATTGGTATTGGAGCCGTTAAGAAAGAGATCAGTGCCATGCTTGTTGCTGGTTTTGCTGGATTAGTTGCAGGGGCTTGTAGCATGGCAATTGGAGAGTTTGTGTCTGTGTACACTCAGTATGACATAGAGGTGACTCAGATTAAAAGGGAGAGAGAGGCTAATAACAATGGAGGAATGGATGGAGAATCTGAAAGGGAGAAGCTACCAAACCCTTTTCAGGCTGCACTGGCATCAGCACTGGCATTTTCTGTTGGTGCATTGGTGCCAATGCTAGCAGCTGTGTTTATAAGGAGCCACAAGATTAGGATGGGAGTTATTGGTGGTGCAGTTAGCTTGGCATTGTTGGTGTTTGGAGGGATAGGAGCAGTGCTTGGAAAAACTCCAGTGAAGAAATCTTGTTTGAGGGTTCTGATTGGAGGTTGGATGGCCATGGCCATAACATTTGGCCTCACTAAATTGGCTGGCTTTGCTGAACTTTGAACATCATCAGTTACTTGTCATTTAAGTTGTGGCTTCTTTTTTTAAGGGAATAAGTTGTGGCTTCTTTAGGATATTAGGATTCATTGAGTTTTCTATGATGTCTCCGAGCTTTATCTCAACTCTTTATCATGTTTGCTTTTAGTATTTCGTGTAGTATGTGAAACTGTCACAGTGGAAATACATGTATAATATGTGTGTATTGGTGTCAATGTACCACTATGTATTAATATTTGAAGTTAAATATATTTGTATCCATTAACTTAACTAGAAAATTGAAGTTAATCTGTTTTTAAAATTTTGTACTAATTTCTCAATTTTATAATAACTTAAATTTAGTCATTTTAATAACTTTTTTTTTTGTGATTGTAAAGACATTTTTTAATAAATATTGAATATGTAAGCAGAATAAACAACTAAAATCCTATCGTAAACTTAACAAAATTAAATTTAAATATTTTTAAGTTGAAAGTTTAATTGAATTAAAATTAAAAAAAAAACTAATCCAAAATTTTATTAAAACTTAAGAGAACAAAAACTTATTTAATCTTATATTCAAATTTATATATATAAACTCTTTTTTATTGATGATGCAAAATTTAGATTTGATTTTAGTTCCGGCTATATGCTTCGGATTTGCTATATGAATAAACAAACAGTACTCCCTCCTCTTTTCTTCTTCTTTTTTATGAAAAAAAATAAGAAATGTAATATTTTTCAATCCTCATAAAATAGTTATTACTTTTTATATTTTTTTTATATTAATAATAAGTGTATAAGTCTAAATTATTTAAAGATTAAATTAAAAGTGTCAGTATAACTGACAAGCGATAATAATTGTTTCTTAAAAAAAAAATTAAAAGGAGCATATAAATAAAACTAAATAAAGCTAACAACTAACAAAGAACTATTATTCACTTGAATATCTTGTCCTCATGGGATGTGTGTAGTAATTTGATATTTCTGTAGCAAGATTTTGGAAGTAGGTCCATATGCATGCATACATATATATACATACATATATACATACATATATACATATATATATACATACATATATACATATATATATATATATATATATATATATATTTTTTCTGAATTGAAAAATCCCTTTTCAGCTTCAGAACCCTAAGTTTATTTTTCTGAAGATTTTTCCCTAAAAAGTTTTGAGGTGTTTTGGTTGTGTACGGATTTTGCATCTACAAGAATGTGGATATATTTGGTATTAAAATCAAATGATACTAACTTTTTTACTGGATTAATATTGTGACTGCATACATTTGACTTTGAATATTGTTAATTACTTACCAAAGCATTTTTCTCATTTTTTTGTATCTTCATTTTCACACCAAAGACATACAACCAATTGGAGCTTCAATAAAAAAATATTATTATTATTGTTATTTCAAAATGGGTCACCATTTTCAGTGGATTCTATTAAACTTCTTGTGGATGGTAGTGGTGTGTTGTGGCTTTTAAACATATTGTGTCCTCATATATGTAATGCAACCTTAAAATATTTAAATTTAGTAATTTTATAGAGGAAGAAATAGCTAAATAGATTGTGACATCATTTTAGAATCATTAAATATTTGTTTAGAGTTAAAGTGGATATGTTTATTTAAAATGAAAGTTTGCATTAAGTGGAAATTCAATTATTCTATCAGAGAAATTAAAATATAAAATGAATTATTTAAAATATTTAAATAATAAAAACAACATGGATTGTGAGTAATTCAAATTTTATATCTTTTACTTTTCTTGAAATATTAAATCATGTATATCCAAACATAGTGGTGAAGAAGAAAAATAAATAGACTAAGCAGTTCTGGAGACCGGTAATTGTCGCGCCAAATAATAAATTGGGAATATATCTAGATAATATAATCTTATTCTTAATATTGGTTACATGATTTTAATATCTTCAATAATAATTCTCTGAACATAAAAATTATCCTTAGTTTATAATTTGAAAAAACTTATTTTAGTATTTGTCACAAATGTTGTTAAAATTTGTCATTAAAAAATTACAAGTTGTCTACTTAATAATTTTATTTCGTATTATATTTTTATCATTCAAAAAATATAAAATTAAATAAAATAATGGTATTTAGGATTGTTGCTACCCACGTGCTCAATTCACTCACGCAAACTACTTGATTATTAAGAAAATAATACCTTGACACTATATATTATTATTTTAGGTTGTTAAATGGAATATTTTGTTTGATGGTGTTTAACATATCACCATCTTAATGTGAATCGAATATAAAAGTTTGCAAAAAAAACCCAAGACACTTCTCATAAAGAAATCATACAAAATCTCAAACGAATATTAGATGAAATACACATAACGTGCTAATGCTGGAAGAAACAAAAACGTTTACAATAAGTCAATACACGTAAACAAGAAGACACAATTTTTTTTTAATTTGGCTTGGATATTGTTAATTACTTACCAAGATGTTTTTCTCATTTTGTTTTTTTATCTTAATTGGTTAAGAAGTTGAAGAGTCAAGTCGCAACTACTGTTAATAATCGACTATTTCAATAGGTAATCGATTATTATATAAAGTTTTTGATGGAAAACTCATAGCCAAGGGTCCAACCACTAAAAGTATGGACAAACTCCTCGAAGAAGAATCATCCATAGAACGAGAAATAAAGGTGTGTTTCACTTGGGCCATCATGGAAGAAGAAGAAGTAGTGTAGGATTTAGTCCTTGTATTCGATCATGTAGTGTAGGTTTTATTAAAGCTTGTATCACTATGCAGAAAATGTCTTTAATGTCACCATTAGATGTTAGATAACCAAATATCCAACATAAAATATGACTGGTGACATTTTTGTAAATAAAATTACTATTTAGACGTCGACTTTGAGGGACACCGACGTCTATATTAACGAAGACGTGTGCTCCCCATGGACGCCAAAAATATGGGAGAAATTAATATTTTATTCGTCTTAAACGTCCGACTTGAGAGAGCCCCCGACATCTAAGGGTCATTTAGACATCAGATTACTCTATTGGATGCCAAAATGGTCGCGCCAGAATCACAAAAGTCATTTTTTGACGCCATTTAGACGTCCGATCCCTTCACCCCGACGTCTAAATAGCCCTTAGACATCGGATTCCCCCTATGGGATGCCAAAATGGTTAACCCAGAATCTCAAAAGTCATTTTTTTTCTCCATTTAGACGTCTGATCCCGCCACCTTAACGTCTAAATTTAGACGTCAGCCCCCCTAAAGTTGGACGCCAAATGGCTTGCAGAGGTAGGTAGAAAGTGACTGTTCCATTGCCCTTATACGTTGGCTCGTTAGCCCAACGTCTAAATACACCTTAGACGTCAAACCCCGTAAAGTCGGACGCCAAAAGGCTCTGCCAAAATTGATCTTTTAAATGATTTACACGTCGGCTTGGTAGGGGCCCCGATGTGTAAATCACTATAGACATCGGCCAAGGAGGGGGACCGACCTCTAAAACATTTTTATTACCCAAACCGCGAACTCGGGGCAGTTACGCTCATTGCTCATCATCTTCCTCCTCACGTTTTCTCTCCGTGGTTGTGCATTTTTCAGGTGCGTTTTCTCTCTTTTGGACCATTTAAACTTAGTTTTACTCTGATTAAATTACTCTTTGATGAATTATCTTCCATTTGAACCGATTGAAATGCGTTATCATTGTGTTTTGGTGTAGTTTCTCGCGTGTTCTTGGGCGGCGATTTTGACCATTTTTGGCCTGCGAATTCTTGCGTTTTTGAATGTGAACTCCTCCATTTCCCTCCACTGCGTTTTTAATCTGCTAAGAAGGTTAGCTTTCTTGTTGAAAATTTTTTGTGTATGCATGTTATTGGCTTTTGTGTATGCATGTTATTGACTTTTGGGTATGCATGTTATTGGCTTTTGGGTATGCATGTTATTGGCTTTTGGGTATGCATGTTATTGGCTTTTGAATATGCATGTGATAAATTTTGCTGTGTTATTATGATTTGGCATGTTTGATTATAAGTATCAAATCATTGAGTGAAACTTGTTCCCGTTTGAAATTTAATACAAACGATTAATCTTTTAATAGTTTATATTAAATTTTGAATTGCTCGATTGGATAATTTGGGAAAATTATTTTTCATTGTTTGCTATAACATGTATGTTGGAGTTTATGGATAACATTGATAAAATTTTGGTTCAGATTATTTGTGTTGTTCTCTAGATGTATATTTGATTGTGGTCATCCCTGACCACTCTCATTTCGTGTACTTCGAAGACCAATGCGAAATGCTACCAAAATCTTATCCAATTTATCATGTTAGACTTCTTTGCACGTGTCTTAGCAAATTATGAAAAATAATTTTTCTGAATGGGTAGGGCCTAACCTTGTGAGAGTTCAAAAATTGAAACTGATGAAGTATGTTACCAACATAGTATGGGTCGAAGCTGGATGAATGAACGTCATATCAGTGAAGAATATGAAAAGGGTGTTTCGGAGTTCTTGCAATATGTTGAACAAAATGCAAAGTCTGTGAACGAGACATGTTTTTGTCCATGTTTGTTGTCTTAATCAAATACTCCAAGACTTAGGCAATATGCGTGACCATTTATTCATGTTCGACATAATGAGAACTTATACCGCTTAAACTTGGTATGGAGAAGTACTAGACCAACCTACCACGTCACAAGGAACAGATTATGTGGAAGAATGGTTGAGTGATCATTTAGAGGACATGATATGTGATGGTGGTGAAGATAATTTTGGAAGAGTTAACTTTTATGATTCTCTTATAAATGATTAAGAGCACCCGTTGTACCCAGGATGCTCGAACTTTACATGTTTGTCTACAACTTTGAAGTTGTTTAGTTTAAAAGCAAGGAATGGATGGACCAACAAAAGTTTCACAGAGTTGTTGGAGTTGTTGAAGGAGATGCTTCCAGAAAATAATACTCTACCTATTCGTAATTACGAGGCAAATAAAATTTTATGTCTGATGGGTCTCGAATATCAAAAGATACATGCTTGTCCTAATGATTGTGTTTTTTACATAAAGGAGTTTGCTTCGCTAAAGTATTGTCCAACATGTGGTTTATCATGGTTTAAAAAGAAAAATGACAGAAACACTGGTGATGAAGGTAATGATGGTGCACATGCTAAGGTGATGTGGTATTTGCCTATAATACCTAGGTTGAAACATATTTTTTCTGTTAAAGAAGATGCAAAGAACCTTAAATGGCACATTGCCGGAAGAAAGTGCAATAATCTTCTTCGACACCCAACTGATTCACCATAATGGAAGAAGATTGATGAAACATTTCTAGAATTTGGTGTAGATCCAAGAAACTTAAGACTTGCACTTGCAACTGATGGTATGAATCCTTATGGAAACTTAAGTAGCAAACACAATTCATGGCCAGCTATGTTGATGATATACAATCTTTCTCCTTTGTTGTGCATGAAGAGAAAATATGTCATGTTGTCCATGATGATATCGGGTTCTAGATAACCTGGAAATGACATTGATGTTTACTTGAAACCTTTAATTTATGATTTGAAAATGTTGTGGGAAGAAGGGGTCAAAGTGTTCGATTAAGATGTTCAAGAAACTTTCCGTTTGCATGCAATGTTGTTTTGCACTATAAATGATTTCCCAACATATGGAAACTTGAGCGGTTATAGTGTTAAAGGTCATTTTGCATGTCCCATTTGTGAAGAAAACATTAGTTACCTTCAAATGAAGCATGGTTAAAAGACAATATATACAAGACATCAAAAATTCCTTCCTCGTAATCATCCTTTCTGTAGATTGAAAAAAGCATTTAAAGGAAGTGTTGAGGATGAGGTTGTGTCCAGACCCCACAATGGTGAAGAAGTGTACAATGAAGTCAAAAACATTGACATTGTCATCGAAAAACATCAAAAAAAGACCTTTGCAAAAAAATTTGGAAGAAACGATCAATATTTTTAATCTTCCATACTGATGTAAACTTGATGTACGACATTGTATAGATGTGATGCACGTTGAAAAAAATGTTTGTGACAGTGTCATTGAAACTCTATTAAACATGAAAGGCAAGACCAAAGACGGAATAAAAGCACAAGGAAATTTGGCTGACATGGGAATTCGTTCTAAGTTACATCCATAGTCAATTGGAAGACGCAATTATCTGTCCCCAGCCTGTCACACTCTTTCTAAAAAAGAAAAACAAAGTTTTTGTAAGTCTTTAAGAAGTGTGAAGGTTTCACAAGAGGTTCCTGTCAGCACTAAAAGACCATGCTATATTGTAGACCCTAATGAGTATAACGATCAGTATGAGTTGTTGGTTGATGGGGATCCTCCACGCATTGTGGCTGTTGGACGAGTACTTGAGGAAGGCCAGACTATTCATGGTGTTCCCTTATTACCCCACCATGTGCATGTGACCATTGAAGAAGTTCGGGATCTCCAGGCTTAGGTGTTGTACCCACTTCAAAAATTCAGTTTATGGGGAAGGTCATAGGAACATTTATAGCCTGGCCTAGAGCATTGATCATGTCACACATTGCTACACCACAGGTATAATATTTTTATTATTAGTATTTCTATGTTAAATTTATAAACATTGATTGATAACTTTGAAAATTTTATCTCCAGTTCATACGTCCTCAGAAGCAGCCGATGCATGAGCCAGTCATAGATGAAGATGATGAGATGGCTGAAGCGGAGGATGATCCTCTAACAAAGCTCATGACAAAATTAACCAAGTTGTCCAAAGAACCAGTAGAATTGCACTGGGATTTAAGAGTATTTGTCTCTAGTGCCATGTGCCAGTATATATCACATTCAATGATGCACTAGATGATGGAAGCATGCCTAGGCTTGGAACTCACAAGTAGCAACTCCAAACAGCAAGCATTGATGGTGCAACGGAATGAATGAAAATGAGTGGTGTTTTGGTGTGTTTTTAATGGAAGGAGTGTGTATAGAGACCTATCAGCTCAAAAGTCCTTCCTACTGTGGTAGGAAGCTAGAGGAAAAGGTAGAGAAAGGGAAGAGAAAGAGTTACTCAAGAGCATATTGGGCTGGAATCAAAATCTGCAACATTTCACTAAAGCTCAAAAGTCCCAATTATAAAGGAGGGGTGATAACAGTTGAAAAACTGTTATTTTCATGCTTGAAATTGATACTAAAAGCAACCTTTAACACTTAGAAACTAGCTTGAAATCATGCTTTTATTCATATTTTCAGAAATAAGAGAGCTGGACAGGTTTATGCTTGATTTCAGTGTTTTTGTGCAGGTTTTAAGGTGAATTTGGTGAAAGAAGTGAAGAAGGAGAGAGATGAAATCAGAAAAGACATCAAAAAGTGCAAAAGGAGAAGCCGCAACTGCCGCAGTTTACCGCTGAGCGGCACTCAGAAGCTCACGGGGGATCCGTTGAGGGGCAAAATGGCCACTGAGGGGAAGAAACCAACTCACGCACTTACCGCTGAGCGGCACACTTACGGGCTTGGGCCTAAATTTTCTGTAATTTTAGAATAATATATAAGCTTTAGGACGTCCTAGGGTTTGTATCTTTGGCAGAAACGAAGCAAACACTCTCTCTTCCACCCCTTTGAAGGAGGATCTTGGATGCTCAGGCTACCTCTTCACCTTTCTAGGATTTTATCTTTCATTCTTTCATTATTATTCATCTAGTTTCACCATGAATATGGTGAACTAAACCTTGTATTGTTGTTGGGGAATCAATGTAGTCTTGTGAAACTCTCATATATGGAATTTGTGTTTAAACATCTTATTTGAGATACATGCTTTCTTTGATCATTAGTTAGGGATTTTCCTCTTTGCTCAATGCTTGCTTTGTTTAACTCATTCAATGCATGATTATTGATTTTGTCGATACGGAAACGTACGTGGAAGTCTAGATCCGGGGAATTTCTCCCAATAGTATATTGGTTGTCGTTAAGCTCCTACGCTAAAAGAACTAATTATTAGGAATGCTAGGAATCGTATGAACTCGTAATTGGGGATAGGCCTTCTTGAAAGGTAATTTAGAGAGTGGCATTAACAATGATGAAAAGAATGTTGAATTCCTAAAGTATATGAGAGTGGATAAGATGAAATTGATAACCCCAACAACATACTCATCCATATATTCCATTGAAGTGTTTGTATTTTGTTTAGCCATTGATCACATTCATGCATACATGTTTATTTTCTGTTTTGCATATTAAAATCCACTTATTTCGTTCTTAAGTCTTAAATAATCAACGAATCACATAACTAAACTAGGCCGTGAGTCCTTTGGGAGAACGATACTTGGCCTTACCGAGTTTATTACTTGAAACGATTCGGTCACACTTGCCGATTGTTCAACAAGTTTGTGGCGCCCTATTTCGGTGTTCATAAATTTGTCATCAAGGGGCCCTCTTATTTATAGGTGAAGAAGGGCCTCAATTATGTCCTAATTTCCCTTCAAAATTCAAAATAAGAAACGAGCTTGGAGGCCAAGTCAGTAGGGTCACGGAAAGCATGCTGGGTCACATGGACAATACTGTCAAAACGTGCTTTAGGCAGCTTCGCTGGCGCTGGAGCGCCTCTCGCCTGTGGGCGCCTGGGCGAACGTGAGCTGGGAAGTCCATTTGGTGCATCTGTGCTGGAACCCCCCTATCGGAGGGCCCTAGAGCGGCCCTGGTGTTGATTCCTTGAAGAATGCTTTTCCCAAATCTGATTAGTTGGCCATGGTTCTTGCTTTTATTGTATCCTACAAAAACATTATTTACAAATATTAGTTTTTAGACAAGAGAAGAAGGATTTTCATAAGTAACCTTCCATAGAAGTAAAGTGTTAAGTGATCCTTCTTCTTCTTGAATCTTCCTTGCCATGGCTCTAGTAAGAGGTCCAATGTGATTCCTTGATGGTCTTCCATCAGACCCTCCTCTTGAAAAGGATCTGTCCTCAGATCTGCTTCATCCTGTTGATCATCTCCTGTGAAAGGAATTAAGTCGCAGACGTTAAAAGTAGGACTAACACCATAACTTTCAGGAAGGTCTAATATGTATGCATTATCATTTATCTTTTTGACCACTTTGAAAGGACCATCTCCTCTTGGACTAAGTTTGGACTTTCGCTGAAAGGGAAATCTTTCCTTTCTCAAATGAAGCCAAACTAAGTCTCCTTCTTTAAAAACTATTTTCTTTCTCCCTTTGTTGTTATATTCTGTATATTTTTGGGTTTGCTTTTCAATTTGGTTTTTAACCTTCTCATGTAACTTCTTGATAAACTCCGCTTTAGATACATCTTCTTTATGAAGAAAAGAAGATGATTATGGAAGAGGAAGTAAATCAAGAGGTTTAATAGGGTTAAAACCATAAACAACCTCAAAAGGAGAAAGATTAGTAGTCTTGTGAACTACTCTATTATAAGCAAATTCAATATGAGGTAGATGATCATCCCAACTTTTTTTATTACCTCTTAATATTACCCTTAATAAGGTAGATAGAGATCTATTTACTACTTCAGTTTGCCCATCAGTTTGTGGGTGACATGTAGTAGAAAATAGAAGTTTAGTTCCTAGCTTTTCCCATAAAGTTTTCCAAAAATGGCTTAGGAACTTAACATCTCTATCAGACACTATGGTTTTGGGTAAGCCATGAAATCTCACTATTTCTTTAAAGAAGAGTCTAGAGATATAGCTAGCATCATCTACTTTGTGGCAGGGTATAAAATGTGTCATTTTACTAAAATGATCTACTACCACAAATATAGAATCATACCCCTTTTGAGTTCTTGGCAATCGTAGAACAAAATCCATGATTATGTCCTCCCAAGGGGTATTAACTATGGGAAGAGGTGTATAGAGTTCATGAGGCATAATTTTTGACTTAGCTTCTAAACAAGCTATGCATTTAGAACAATGCCTTTGAACATCTACTCTCATGTGTGGCCAATAGAATTTACTTTTCAAAATGTTTAGAGTTTTATCAACTCCATGATGGCCCATGAGTCCTCCTCCATGACTCTTTTTTATAAGAAGTTTTCTAATGAATCCTTGGGGTATACAAATTTTTCCTTTATTAAAAAGATACCCCTCAGAAAGATAGAATCCATCAAAAGGCTTCTTAAGACATGATGAATAAGTGGATGCAAATGTTTCATCATTTTCATATAGTTCTCTTATATCATCAAATCCTAATATTTGTGAGCCTAGGGTTGCTTATAATGCATGTCTTCTAGATAAAGCATCTGTAACAACATTAGTACTCCCCTTTTTTTGTGTTTGATGACATATGGAAATTGCTCCAGGTATTCCACCCACTTGGCATGTCTCTTGTTTAACTTTCCCTGCCCTTTAAGATACTTGAGAGATTTATTGTCAGTATGTATAATGAATTCTTGATTTACCAAATAGTGCTCCCAAGTCTTTAAAGCTCTAATGAGGGCATACAACTCTTTATCATAGGTAGGATAGTTTATAGTAGGTCCCCTAAGTTTTTCACTGAAGTAAACTACGTGATGACCTTCTTGAATTAAAACAGCTCCTATCCCTACCCCAAGCATCACATTCTAGTTCAAAGGCTTTGGAAATATCAGGCAAGACTAGAATAGGTGCATGAGTTAACTTATGTTTCAAGGTCTCAAAAGATAAATCTTGCTTATCACCCCAAATAAAAGGAACATCCTTCTTGACTAGTTCATTCAAAGGAGCAGCTATGGTGGAGAAGTCTTTTACAAATCTTTTATAAAAGCTGGCTAATCCATGGAAACTTCTCACCTCTCCTACTGTCTTAGGGGTTGGCCATTCTTGTATGGCCTTGATCTTCTCAAGATCAACATGTACACCTTCTTTTCCAACTTTGAATCCAAGGAAAATCACACTTTCTTGACAAAAAATACATTTATCAAAGTTGGCAAAGAGATGATGTTCTCTAAGAAGAAGCAAGACTTTTCTGACATGGCTAAGATGCTCTTGAAGACCTTGACTATAAATTAAGATATCATCAAAGTAGACCACTACAAACCTTCCTATGCATTCCCTAAGGACATGGTTCATCAATCTCATGAATGTACTAGGAGCATTGGTTAAGCCAAAGAGCATGACTAACCATTCATACAAACCAAACTTGGTCTTGAAAGCGGTTTTCCATTCATCGCCCTCTTTAATTCTTATTTGATGACATCCGCTTTTGAGATCAATTTTGGTGAAAATGTTTGCTCCATGTAATTCATCTAACATGTCATCTAATCTAGGAATAGGGTGCCTATATTTGACAATTATATTGTTGATGGCCCTACAATCTGTACACATTCTCCAAGATCCATCCTTCTTAGGAACCAACAACACAGGCACAACACAAGGACTTAGGCTCTTTTGGATCCACCCTTTATTCAATAATTCATTAACTTGTTTCTCTATTTCTTTTGTTTCCATGGAGTTGGTTCTATAGGCTGGCCTATTAGGAAGGCTTACCCCAGGCACCAAATCTATTTGATGTTCTATTCCCCTCAAAGGTGGTAAACCACTTGGTACCTCTTTAAGAAATAAATCATCAAACTCTTTTAAAAGTTTTTGCAACCCCTTTGGTAGAGAACCAAGTTCATAATTTACTGAAACAAGTGCCACTTTGCAATAGAGAAGAAAATGAGGTTGTCCAAGCAAAATATTTTTAGAACTTTTCAAAGTTTGGGGTTGGACAACTTCTTTGGTTGAGGCACTATTTACCAATCCCATATTCTTCTCCTTCTTTTCCTTCCTATTTTCCCTTTTTTTTTCTCCATCCAACTTCTTCTTAAGAATTATTTGGTCCTCTCTTACTTGTGAAGGTGTAAGAGGACACAAAAGAATTTTCTTGCCCTTGTGTTGAATGGTGATTTTGTTTGTGACTCCATCATGTAGAGCTTGTTTATCAAATTGCCAAGGCCTTCCAAGTAATATGTGCCCAGCTTCCATTGGTACTATATCACAAACAATTTGGTCTTCATATTTTCCAATGGAAATGGGTACACTTACTTGCTCTTTGACTACTATTCCTTCATCCTCTTTGATCCATTGAAGTTTATAAGGTTTAGGATGAGGAGTAGTAGTTAAGCCTAACTTCTCTACCATTCTTGAACTGCAACAGTTACAACAAGATCCACTATCCACAATCATTGAACATGTTTTTTCAAAAACTTTACACCTTGTGTGGAATAGATTCTCTCTTTGTGACTGTTCTAGCTCAACATGTTTATTTTCAAGGAGTCTTCTTACCATGAATAAGTCACCATCACAAGGTAAAGTTTCTTCTTCTTCAGAAGTGGATGTTTCAGAGATGCCGAACCCTCACTTTCACTCTTATGCTCAAGAATGTAAGTTGACCTTCTATTGCGACACTCATATGCATAGTGCCCTTTTTCCCCACATCTAAAGCACTTAGTCTCCTTACTTCTATGGTCTCTTGAAGGTTCTTTAACCTTTTCTTTTTCTCTCTCTCTCCCTAGACCCATCATACCTTGGCTTAGATAGACTACCCTCCCTCTTGTATTCTTTCTTAAGGCTAGAACTAGTAGGGTAGTCCTTTCTAGTGGAGCTTTTCCTCTTGAGTTGTTGCTCCACCCTCACACAAAGTTGGAATAATTCATTGAGATCATTGTAAGGTAAGAGTTCTGCCTTATCTCTTATGTCATAATTAAGTCCACTTTGGAACCTAGCAATTGTTATCCTTGGTTCCTCTCTTATTCCAGCTCTCAACATGAGTAGCTCCATTTTTTGCCTATATTCCTCAACAGTCATGTTTCTTTGTTGGAGTTTATGGAGCTTGTCCATTAAGTCCCTATCATAGTAAGCTGGCACATGCCTTCTTCTTAAGGCAGACCTCAACTCATTCCAATACTTAATGGAAGGTAGGTTTCTCAATCTCAGATCTTTTACCAAGGTTGTCCACCAATATAAGGCATAACCTTGAAAGCTTAAAGAGGCCATAATTACTCTCCTCTCCTCATCTATTTGGTGACACTCAAACAATTGCTCAACTTTCATCTCCCATTCTAGATATTCTTCCACATCATCTTTTCCATGGAAGGGAGGAAGATCAATCTTGGGCTCCCTTGGGTGATGTTTTCTCACTCTATGATTTCTCCTAGGAGGTATTTGATAGTGGTCATCGTTGTGATGAGTACTATAATGCTCAGGTTCACTAGGTGGAGAGGATGTATCTCCAAGGTATTCTCTTTTTCTATGTGTAGACCCTTATTTCCTTTTACCCTTGTCTTGATTGATCAAAAGTTGACCAATCATATCCTTGAGCTCACTAATCTCTTTGTCCCTTTGTTGGAACTTTTGCTCAAATTCCTCTCTTAGTTGTAAGCTCTCACTTTTAGGTCTCACACTTCCTTGGACACTAGATTGACTCATCCTTGTCAAGTATGGAGAAAAGGTTTTCACAAGGTTTTTTTAAATTTTGACAAGTAATGAGTGAAAAGATTTTCACAAACTTTATTTGTTTTTGGTGAAAGATTTCTAAAGAGATTCTAGAGGCAAAAATGTTTCCAAGTAGCTCCTAGGAAGAAAAGGTGAGTCACAGTGGACAAGCTTAGAAACCAAGTTCTTCCTAACCAAAGTTTCCTTAGAATTATCTTTTACCTTAGTTTCTAGGTAGAAATCTTTCAAAATATTTTCAAATGTTAATGAAATGCTCCTAAAAGCCAAAAGAAGGTTTATCTAGATGCTATGCAATGCTATATACCACGGAGACTTAAAACAAAAAGATCAACAAGCAATTTAAAGAAAGCAATAAAGATGCAAAATGTAAATGCTAGACGACACTAAGTGAAAGTGAAAGTGACACTTGGAGCCCCTTGACACACTTCCACACTAAGGAAACGAAATTACACTATTAAAATGTTCAAATGTGATCTTGGAATTGCTTTAAGAGCATTTTCCCAAGTCACTTAGCCAAAAACCAAAATGAAATTTAAACAAAAAAGGTTCTGTGATATGAAGGCTCAAACAAGCTCGTGATAGACAAGAGAAGAAGGATTTTCATAAGTAACCTTCCATAGAAGTAAAGTGTTAGGTGATCCTTCTTCTTCTTGATTTTTCCTTGCCATGGCTCTAGTAAGAGGTCCAATGTGATTTATTGATGGTCTTCCATCCTTCAACTGTGGTGCATGTAAGATAGCTAATTTTGTCTTCCATATTAATTATGTTTAGATTCTTAGTTTCTAACAACTTAACTTTTTTGTTTTAGGTACATGAACACAGTCATTGTGGACCAAGGTCGGTCTTCCATGTACAGACTTTTTGATCCTCAAACCATCCAACCTTTTGGTAACACAATTGAGACCAATCAAAATTATTTGCAAACATGGATGACTGAGTCAAATAAAGACTTATACCTTGTGCCATACATTGATGGGTATGGGTTGTTTTATGTAAAAGTTCATTAAGGTTTACTTAATTAGTTTACTAACTATTTATGATTCATGATAGGTCTACTGGGAGCTGATGGTCATCATTCCTAGACAATGCAAAATTATATGGTTTTGTTCGCTACATAGGAAGATGAAAACTAACTTGAAAAACATGCTTCAAGGGTAAGTGTTTCTTTTTATATGTTTCAAATTCATGTTGACCTTCAATTTTTATGATAAATATAGTTATATTAATATTACCTTGTGTTTTCAATGTAAATAGAGTTGTAGGTAAAGCCTGAGGTCAGCTAGTTCAAATCCTATATCCAAAGGTTGTAAGTCATTTATAGTTCTAATTCATTTTCTATATTATTGAATGATCTAAATTTTTGACTATTTAGTTTGTCATTTTAGTGTAACAAGCAGCTAGATTCATGAGAATGTGACTACTATGTCATGTCTTGGATTAAGACCATCATTCGAGCTGCCATTACAGATGACTAGATTAAGGTAATGATGCTTACCTTCAATTCATTGAAAATTAAACCCATCTTTGAACATATGCAAACATAATGAATCTTTCTTCATTTTGCAGCGCTTCAAGCGTACATCTCCTATACCAGAGGACGCAATTATGAAGATAAGATAAGAGTGGGCAGCTTATCTTCTCCAAAGATGGACCTAGGAAGATTTATTATTGTTGTTGAACATTTACATTTAGTTTAACTTTAATTTTTGATAGTTTAGGTTTTGGATTGTTTTTTAGAACTATGTTAATTTGAAACGCATAACATATATTATATTATGCTGTTCTGGGACAATTTTTTGTTTTTCAGGTGTCGTTTTATTGTAAAAATAAAATAATTTAAAAAAAACACCAAGTAGACGTCTGTTATGGCACTGTCCGACGTCTATTAACGTCTGTCAATGCACATGCAGACGTCTAATGGATCACAGAGACAAGATTTGTTCCAGGACATTAAACGTCGGTCGTCCCACAGTCAAACGTCTATATAGACGTCTGACTTGTACTGTCCGACGTCTATATAGAGGTCTGACCTGTACTATCCGACCTTTATATAGACGTCTCACCTGTACTGTCTGACGTCTATATAGACGTATAACTTGTAATATCCGACGTCTACATTGACGTCTCCCAAGAAGACGTCGGTGCGATCAGACGTTGAAAGCCCTAAATAACAGACGTTAAAAGCCTTTTTTGCACTAGTGTATTAATGCCTAAGTAGCATAAGATTTTTCTTAAGTTAGATATTGAAACCAAGTGAAAAGTGTGTGCCATGTGTCATACTTCCATTGGAGAGGATTAACTTTATAAAAGGAAGCCACATGACATCCTAGGAGTGGAGAGGATTTCTTTTTGGTAGTGGTCACATGTCTCTCTACCATTGGAGAGGATTTTCTTTTAGTGTTGGCCACATGACACCCTAGGAATGGAGAGGATTATGTTTTGTGAGTGGCCACATGTCCTCCCCTCATTAGAGAGGTTAAAAGGCCTCATTTTTTTTACCAATGAGAGCAAAGGTGGGAGATCATGCCTTTAGGGTTAGAAGGAGACACCCTTGGCCTATAAATAGGGGTGTTTCCACCCTTGTATTCCATCTTGGTAATTAGTAATGTTATGTTGCCAAATTGTAGCCTCATTCTTCCTTGATCAAGACTAGAACAACCATAGAGGCCCTTCTAGTCACCTACCTGATGGAGTTGGCCTAACCTCTCCTTGAACCTTCAAACTACACACCATCTTCATCGTATCATTAAAATTCGTGAGCCTATCACCTCACCACCCATTTCTGCAACCATATCCATCATAGGGACCACCTCTTTGCATCCTTCTAAGCTTTGGCCCAACCTAGCTTAAGGAGGTTACCATCAGTTTTCTAAAAACATTTTCTCGATGTGATAATTGATTACCAGAAATGAATAATTGATTGTCATAGAGTCTTTTCTGAAAACAAGTCATTTGGAAAATTAAAAGCTTTCATGAGTGATCTTTTTGCAGGTCTACGTTATGATTCTCTAAACTAAGTCCTACATAAAATTTGGTTTCTATATGACTTATTAAAAAATATTAATTTCTAAAATACAAGTCTTCCAATATCTTTTGAATTTTGAGTTCTTAGACTTGTTTTTATAATCATCAAAATTTCCTTATCTTCATCATCTTCTCTTTTTTCAACAATATTTTCTCCTGATTTGGCACCATATGAACAAAAACATAGTTGTCTTAAAATTTTGTTGAGAGTTTATTTGAATAAAATAATTTTTGTTTAAATGTAAGTAGCTACAAAAAATAGGTCATTCCATATGCAATTGATTTATTGGTTGATATTTATATGTACTTGTTAACTATCTACAATGATAAGTTTATATAACTAAATATTACTTTGTTTAAACTTGTGAACAGACTCAAGCAAACTGTTAATATTTTTGTTCACTTTATCTTAGACAAAGTTCGATGGAAAATCTCCCACACCATCAGAGCTATTTTGTCTAAACACCAACAAAAGAAGGACAAAACTTGGATGGATTAGAGATCATCATTGTTGATCTAAGTCACAAATAAATATAATATTATCAATGTATTACCATTTTTATTTTGATGTTTATATGCAGAGTTCACCAATGCATGGGAAAAAGCATCCCAATCAACATCTACTACAAGAGCATCTCCATCTAATGAATTACAACTTAGGTGTAAAATTGCTTAAATTAACAAAGACAAGGTATATAGGTTGGGTTTGAGTCAACCAAAGTGAATGGGAGACAATCATATCATGCTTCTACATCTTCATCTGTGTAGGTCATTAAGGAGGAAATTGAATAATTAAAAACAAGTTGTTGGTAGTTGAAAATGAGAAGGATGATTTTCCTGATAGAATGTTCAACAATAAGAGAGAAATTTAGTAAAATAAAAAAAATGGTCGCATCTCTTGATGGAGAAGGCTAATGATAACTGTCCAAATTTACCTATTTTTCTATGTCTAAATGTTCTTGTTAGTGTATTTTGTTTCTAATGGTTTAGAATTAGGCTAGTTTTAGGTTTTTCTTTTAATTCTTTAGATTTGTAGAATTTTAGTTAAAAATAGGTTTTTAGGAGTATTTTTTTAGTCTATGTTAATAAATAGGAAATTAGTACTTTTGGAAAATATTTTAATAAAAAAAATTATTTTCTTTATTTTGCTTAAATAGGTTTTTAATTTTTTTAAATGTTGTCTTTGTCTTTAATTGGTAATTGTTTTTTTTTTTTCATAGTTGAATTGAAATTCCAAGATTGGGCCTCTACACTGAAAAATTGGGCTGATCGAATTGCATTTGTTTTCTCTGCTGGGTTGAAACTGTGAGCAGTAGATTGAGCCGTAAGATTTGGATGCGCTGTACCTTGCATTGGACCGGCTTTTGGGTCTCCAACTTTAGTGATGCGGTGCATTTTTGTAAGAAGTGGAAGCCAAGCTACAGCCTTAGGGGTTCCTTGCTCGTGGGCTTCATTTAGCAAGAGGAAACATTCTCTCGAGCTAGGGCGAGCTATGGCTTGGGAAGAGCTGAAGAGAGGAGCGCATCTTGCCCGAAGAAGATGATCTGGACCGAAGAAGAAGCATGTGACCGAGGCTGAATCGGTGAGAAGCTAGAGTTGATCAGATGGCAAAGATGAAAGCAGTGCAATGAAGAGCGGAGACCGTCCGATTGAAGAAAAGAGCGAAGCGTCGAAGGTTCCCCGTTCCCTTTTTCCTTCCCTTTTTCTTTCCTCTACTTCTTCAAACCCTATATAAAGGGGTTTATGCAATGTATATAGACACTTTACACACACTTTTCAGATACAGTTTTACGCTCTGTAGATTAGAGTTTACGCTTTCTACAGAGTAGGATTTTCATTTTTTTAAGCATTTGGATCGCACACTCACGGTGGTGACAGCCCGTGATAGCTCCGATTGTGCGTTTGTTCGGTATTCTCTATTGTAATTATCGTTTCTTGTTAATAAAATGTTCTTTTTCTTTGATGTGTTTTTTTGTGTGCTTTATGATTCTGTTGTTTTGATTGTTCTTCTTCAATGTTTATGTGTTTCTTGTGTTGTTTTCATTGAAAACTAATTGAACTCGTATATCTGCACATTTATAATTCCTTTTTGGATTTAAACGACCCCGAGGTGGGCGTACATTATCGAGATGTCTTCTCGAGTTGGACAGGAGTTCAATAAATAAAGATTCATCAGATTTATTTTGGTTTCTCATATGTGTCATTGAATGTTGTAATTGAACTGTGTTTGACAATTTTGAAGGAAAACATCCACAATTCTACATTTGTTTGGATGTAACAGGACCTCGAGGTAGGCCTAGATTTTCAAGAGGTCATCTTGAGAGATGTTAAGCTTCATAATTGTCAGAATAAGTCCAATTTCGGTGTTATATTTTCATTTCTTGTGAAAATGAACATTGGTTGGACAAATGAGTGGAAAAAGTTAATACAAAGTTCTGAAATATGAACTAGAATACCCTGGATTGGGATTCACATTATCAGGATGTCTTCATGAGAACTCTAAGCACTCTTTTATTCACATCAACGTGCATTTACTTGTGAATTCAATTTTGTCTATGCATTTAGTTTAGTCATGTGTTTTTCACATTTTGCTGAATGTTGTAATGAGTTTAGATGAGGTATTTTCGTGTTGAGTTGATTCAATTTCTTTTGTTTTCTACTTTCAATATTTTAGTTTTGTTTCTTAGTTCCAATTCCGAAATGATGATTATCTTTCCTTTAGTTTAGGATCTCGCGTTACTGAAATTCCTTTTTCATTGCTTTTAGAATACATAAACTTTTGTTTTCAGATTCAAGTCACATAGTCAATCATAATACAATTAGTTTTAGTATATATTTTAGGTATAAATAGATTCTATATTTTTTTATATTATTTTAGCTTAGGTTCTCTGTACTTACTTTCTTCTTTTCTTTTAATGGATTTTGTTTTTATTTTGATTCTTTTCCTTTTAAATTTCAATTTAATTTCATTTTCGCCACCTGTTAGTAAATAGAATAAAAATAAGATCTAATTCTATACTTTAAACTTAATTGTATCGAGTCCGAGGATTGATACCTAGGTTATCCATATACTTCATTAGTGAGAAAACTTAGTTTGTTCTGAGTTTGTAACCAAATATCATTTTAACAGCTAACTTTCAACCTTCTCAAATATGACTTCAATTTATTCTCCTTACCTAGATTTTAGCTTATTATTATTTTATTGTTTATATTGAACCCCATTTATGTAACAATATTATGAACTTTTTTGGATGATTGTATTATTTTGAAAAATATTTATGTGAAATTAGTCTCACTATGATGAAATTGTGCAACATTTATTGGGTTTATATTATTTTAAAAAATAAATTGAAAATTGAAATAGAAAAATCATTGACAATTTTATTTCAAAATCAAGATTTTAAAATTGGTTATTAATTCTATCACTATTTGTAGTATAAATTCATTCACAAATTCGATCACTAATTTGATCACTGTAAATGAGTGACGAACAAGATAGTGACCAATTTATTCGGTCACTAAATTAGTCATTGTTTTTATTAGTAACCGATTTTAGTCATTTAGTGATTGAGTTTTTGGTCACTATTTATTGTTTTTCTTGTAGCAAAAGCTCATTTCATAAATTATTAAAGTGTGTTATATTTGTAAATCTTTCACTATTGTGATTTTAATCTCTTATTTCAAAGAATGCTCAATTGTGCATCCTCTTGTAGAGAGATTTCTTTATCTTAAACAACTTACTTTTGTATAGTCAGAAGTAACTTTGTGTCTTTACTAAGAAGTTACATTGTGTATTCGTGCTTGATCAAAGGAAGATTAATCAATTTATAGAAGTGATTTTTGTGAACTTGTGTAAGTCAAAAGTGACATCGAAAAAATTCTTATAATTGATTCTGATAAATAACCATTTGTACACTAGTTCAAAGATATGTATTACATTTAACATTTTAAGTAGGATTAACAAAACCTACTCACACTAGAGCTCTGCAATTCATTTTCCTTCGGGTGTTGCAAACCAGTCTTTTTTTGTTTTCTAGGCAACTTTGTTTCTACATTTCTTTCGTAGAGGTGTTGGAGGTCGTTTTGGTAGTTTGTATCGGTTGGCGTAGTTCTTTTGTCATGGTGGGATATTTCTTTCAATTGTATTCTTTTTCTTTTGTGATCCAAGTGTGTCATTAAAGTAGGTGCTCCATGTCTCCATTATACTATTGAAATTGTACTTATAATTCATTGTATTAGGGTACATGGACATGAAACAACAAAATTTTAAAATATATTGGTGAGCCTCAATCGATCCAAAAAGTCTAGGAACACAAATGTTCAAATCTAACAATATCTACAAACATGGATGAGCGACTCAATGCCATTTTTACAAGGCTCCATATGTTGAAGAGTTAGTTTTCTAGCATGCATTTAATTTTTAAATTATGCTAATTATATACTATTTGTTTGTCATTTTGTATAGGTATCGTTGGCAATTAGTTTTAATTATACTTATATAAGTATTCTTTGAACAACAATCACTTTCAAGTAATAACTAATTGGTTTGTTAAAGTGTGAGAAATCGAATCACTCTCCCTTCTAGCTCGTTGAATTGAATACTAGTAGTATTATCCATTGAAGCTTCTTATGGCTTAGAAAATTTTGCAACGTTCCGGTAATAGTCGCATTGTTTCTCTCGTTTTCTTTTTTTTCTTGAAAGGTTTTATATTGTCTCCAGAAGAAAGTATCCCTTATTTATGACCATTGAGTAACTTCAACTCTTTTGAATCCCTTTTTCTTTTGTTTGATGAGCTTGATAGTATGTAATGGACGCATTTAGTGCACTTACTTCATGTAACAATAAATGTTTTTCTTCATTTTCAAAATATCCCAATAAATGTGTATTTTTTTAAATAAACTAAAGTTGTAGTGTGGCACGAGAGTGACAGTTCTTTCATAATTGATTTGTTTAAAGATTTTATAAACAAAAAATAACTTTTAGCTCTTTGATCGAGAGATCTTGTATTGTCTTTTGTCTTTTGATATAAACAAATCCTTACAAAAATAATATACATTCCGAACAATCATAGAGTAAGCACACATATGTGTTATGAGACATATAATGTGTTTTTATCCTAAAATACTTTCATGCTTTATTATACACAATTTTGTATCTTTTGATGGTTTAAGCACAAAAACACATTTTTCACCCTTGTGGCAGCTCTTCTCTTATCTCTAGATTTTTTCTATCTCTTCCATTCTTTCATTCCATTGTTCATCTAGTTTCTCCATGATAATGGAGAGCTAAACCTTATTGTTGTTGGGAAAGATGTAACCTTTTTAAACTCTCATGTATTGAATTGATTCTTGATTATATATTCTTTACTTCATTAATTGTTAGGGTTTTTTCTCTTTGCTCTATGCATGCTTTGTTTAACTTATTCAATTGCATGATTATTGATTTTGTCGATATGGACACATATGGGGAAATCTAGATCTGGGGAATCTCTCCCAAAAGTAGTATTGTTTAGACATAGGGATATGAGGGTTGGTTGCCTTTAAGCTTCTATGCGAATGTAATGAATGAATAATTGCTAGGAAGACAAGAAATTGTAAACTAGTGACTGTTATTTAAAAATATGACCGTTGTGACAGTTATTTTAAGCATTTAACCAGTTTTCATTACAATAACCAACTTAATTGAATACAAGTTGCATACAATCGATTAAGTAGAAGCACTTAGAATATTTTTGAAAACCTTTCTTCTTGAAATACATCACAACACTCTTGAAAAATAATTGTGCAAACACACGAGTTTTAATCGATTTAACCAATAATGTAATTGACTTAAAACTTGTTGTTTTGCCATACTTTAAAACTCAAATAGCCAAAGCTAGGTGCTTGTGTTTTTTCATTTCCAAAACTTCATATTTTGCATACACAGATAAAATCAGATATCAAAAACAGTAGTATGCAATGATCAAGACAACACAATATGCTTGTACAAATATAACACAGTAAGCATAAGTATAAGCATATAGCTTGTATAACACAATATAAGACAACATAACATGTGTAACACAATATAACATGTGTTATTATTCATTATGTGTTGTCATCATCAAAAACACAAATATCACTGAGATTGTGGGTTATTCTAATCCTGTGTTCCCCCTATCAACAATCTCAACATAATGTTTTAGCTCATCGTTTCGTTTAGACAGAGTAAACGCTTCTTGTGATTTTTCCTTTTCAGACAGACAACATTTAACTTTGTTTGTGTTTTCTCTGTTGTTTTAAGTTTTAGTCTTTTAGTGTATTTTGTAAATGACATCATCTTGACATGTTTTGTTTTCTCGAGAGCTAAATTGAATACCCTTTAGGTATCATAAGCTTTACGCGTTTAACTTCAAGTCTCGTAGACATTTTTGACTTGATAATCGTTTAGCATTACGTTTGAGTGTTTTGACTTAGTTTTTTTTGTTTTGTAAAATCATAAGTGTTTTTCTATGGTTTTCTATGTTGGGGATTTTGGTTCTAAGACTTTTGTTTTCATCCTATGTTGTTTTCAGATTAATTTTTCGGTTAATATTATTTAGTTAAAGTTCAAAACATGAGAACATTTAGGCATATAGATGATTTTGTTTTAACAAAGACTGTTTCAGTAACATTTAACCTATCAGCAAAAAGATGACCAACTAAAGTCTTAGCCAATTCATGGTTGTGATATCCGTAGATTACCACTAACACGCAACCCTCTCCCTAGAATAAGGTTTGGCTCACAACTTAAAGGGACACTAACATTTTCTTGTGTCAGTACACTCGGTTGAACATCAACTTTGTATTTCCTGTATTGCCCACTTCTTTCAAAACCTAACAATACAAATGTCCTTCTTCTAGGTTCACAAGTTGTTGTGTTAGATCTTATAGTAACCACAACAAATACAAGATCAAACGCAATCCTTCGAGCCCATTCAATTAACTCATCGCATTATGGAAATATTTTATCGGTTGTAAAATTATTTGTATAATCCTCCTCCGCCACTTCATTTATGAAAGAAGAAAATTCAGATACGAAACTCAAATTTATTTGTGAATCCATTGACTTAATTGTATAATTATCCATCTTAAAATATTAATTACCACCTAGATAACAAACATGTTTATCACTCAATATACCTCCCTAAATACTAATAATAATATTAAAAGTAATAATAAAATTGTAACATAATAAAAGTTAGATAATAAATAAAAAATGCAAATAAAATAAGTAAATTTTTTAAAAAAATTATAGAGGAAACAAATTTTGAAATCCGTTAAACTCAAAAGAATTTGGGAAATTGTAGAAGACTTAACCACGTTTCGAAAGCCGATTAAGGGTGTGACGACTTTTGAAAACCGTTCAACCTCTTAATTGAATTTCGAAATCCAGTTAAGAGATCATCAGATTTCGAAAGTTGGTTAAGCATTAGTGCAGTCAAGGGAAAAGATAGCGGTTGCTTTCGCTTATAGACAGCGGTTTCGCAACCGAGGCATATACAGGCGAGGCAAAAAGGGTAGGCTTCTTGCCTCGATTTTGAACCGACTCAAAAGGATTCAGATTATGCCTCGGTTCTAAACAACCGAGGCGGTAAAGTGTTTTTAATTTTTTTAATCTCAACCGAGATCGTTTCTTCGTTATGTTCTGTTTTTCTATGCTCTTTTGCTTTCGCTTTTCCTTCTCTTTTTAATCTCAACCAAGTCTAGAATTCTTGATCAAAACTAGCAAGAAAGAAGCTAGTTACCATTGGCAACTAAAATATAAAGATAACATACTGAAAAGGAAAACAATCCACATATGAAACTTGTTGCTGAGTTCTCACTATTCAATGAAAAGTATGAAGCCACAAATTTAACAAATAAAGTACATATAAACATAACCTATGATTGTGCTGGAAAAAAGAAGGAAGGAAGATATGAATGACAGAAGGAAGAAAATAGACAGAAACACAATTTTGAGACAAAACAATATATGGCTTGATTATCACGAACCAGTGGCACCCAAACTTCAACCTGCACTAACAACCCAAATTTTCAACCCCAATCAGAAGCCCCTGACGGAGGTGCGATCGAAGCTCTCCAAAAGGCTTCAAATATGGACACTGGCCAAGACGCGGGTGGAGACGCAGCTCGAGAGGTAGGGGAGAGAACGGAGATGGTGAGGGAGATCGAGGAGCGGCGGCTAGGCACGCCGACACGCGCTGCACCTTCCGGGAGTATACGACGGAGGAGATCCTGTTGGCTACCGACAACTTCTCCGAGCAGCTGAGGTTGAAGTCCTGTAGAGATTGGAGCAATGTCTACCGGGGACGCTTCAACCACTCCATCAAGGTGCTCCCTTTCTTTCTTTCTCTTCTTTCCCAGTGAGCAATCAGAAGCCCCATAGCAAACTAAGAAGCATAACCCCCAAATCCATTTCGCCATCCACCTGCAGAGACACTATCTTGACCGATTAATCGGTGGAACCAAGGTTTTAAACGGTGGAAAAGAGGAATGAACAGAGGGAAACAAGTTTAATCGGTAGAAAAGGGGTTTTAAGGTCGCTAAGGTTGAAGAAAGGGAAAATATGGAAGAAGAATGTTGGATCTGTGAAGGAAACTAGACTTACAGTGCGGAGGAGAGGTTTGTGATGGAGGTTGGCGATGAGGAAATGCACTCTGTAAAGAGAAACTAGCATGCGAGAGTGCGTAGAGAGCGACTAACCGCCACCACGCCGCCGCTGCGTCCTCGCCGCTCCTTAAGAAAAGAGTTTATGCCGTAGCAGCACCGTCGCTGCTCTCTCGCCGCACCGTCGCGCCTCTCTCGTTGCACCGTCGCGCGCTCTAACCGCCATCGCACATCGTAGAGAAAAAGGAGAAGAGGAGAGGTGCTAGGTTTTTGGGAAAAGTTTCCTCCCAAATACTAGGTTTTCTTTGTTTTAAGGCTAAGTTTCCTACCGTCCAAGCCCATATGCCTCGACCCATCTGCCAACCGAGGTAGTATCTTTGCCACGTGAGGTTTATGCCTTGGTTCACTTTGACAATCGAGTCAGTATTCTCTTTGGACACCGGTTGCTTAACAACCGAGGTATATACTATTTTAAAAATTAAGAGACTACCACCGCGTTTTGATACGCTTCGATTCCAGAAAAATCAAAGCGTAATGTGCGAGTTAAAAATGCGATTTTTTACTAGTGAAGGGTCTAATTTTCGAATCTCTCACACCCTTAATTGGGTTTTGAAAACCAGTTAAAAGATCGCCTACTTTCGAATCTCGATTGAGGGTGTGTCAGCTTTTGAAATTTATTGAATCCTTAATCAACTTTTGAAATTTAATGAAGAACTTGCTAAACTTGGAAAGTTAGTGAAAAGTTCAACAATTTTAAAATCATCTTACCCTTCACCGACTTTTGAAAGCTAATTAGCTTATGTATATTAAAAAGAACATAAATAGGATAGCGAATTGTATGATGTGACATCTTATGTGATAGACTTCTATCATATAGTCATTTACTTTCACAATATTTCATTATAGTAAAAGCCAAAGCATTAAAAGTATGTAATACAACTTAATTAAGTACCTAATATTGCATTAAAGAGCATACAAATGGTGTAAACAACATATAGATGTAACTTTCATCAATAAAACTGTTATAATTGTCATATTTAATAGTAAATTTAATAGCATTTACTATGGTTTATTAACGTGTAGTTATTAAGTTTGTCCTAAATCACTTACTAATTCGACGTTAAAACATTTAATAATTAATTTTCAGTTACTAAAGTCTTCAAATCTTACTAATGGTCTTAGAAAAATTTGTAGCCATCAAATTTCTGACATACGAAAAAACTGTGTTTCCTTCAAATTGTCAAATAGCTGATATATATTTAAGGTAAAATATGTTTCCAGTATGTAAATATGAAAACATTTTCTTTATAATAATAAAAAAATGAATTTTAATATCTTTAATATATAATATGATTTGATTGAGTCATATTTACATTATACATTATAGTTGAATAATTGGAAATACTAAAACAAATTACATATTTACTTGTAATATTACATATTTTTCTTTTGTCAAATGTTATTATTTTTTAATTATTGCTATTATCTTGTTAATTATTATATATACTATAAATACATATTATTTTTTAAAATTTTATAAATATACATAATACTTAATTAAAAAATACACACTCTCATACTTATTTTTTTTTATTCAAACATTCTATAGTCCTTAAAAATACGCATCAAGATTTTGTAATTCTTTTATATTTTATCACCTGTCTCAAAATCTACGTTTACGAGATCTCAGTTAAGAGCACAATTTTTATTTTTTTTCTTCCACTCTGCTTAAATGTTAACATTAGATTCCATAAAAAGTTTTTTTTTTTAGAAAAATGATATGTTTTGATTTCTCACTTGAGACTAAAATCAAACAGGTCTTGAAGTCTTAAAATCTAAACAATTGTAGATAGAAACATAATTTAAAATAATTTGACAGTAAGAAAATATATTAGTAACTAGTTATTGATGGTCGCGTCCCTCCTTACAAATAAAATATATCAGTTCCATTAAAAAACTATTTAATTTTAGTTTTCTTTAAACTAATATCACTTTCATATTAAACCTATTTAATATTTTTAATTTCAAAATAAACGACGTTTTCCATATTTTAATATATTTTTTTTCTCCGTATAAGAAAGGACTGTACAAGAGAGTAGTAATACTACTTAAAAAGCAGTTCAACCAATTTTTATTATTAGAAATATAAATAGAGATTATTGATGCTCCATTGTTTCATTTAAACAGAAATACATTGGTCTAGTTTGTGTAATCCATGAAGCAATTATCATGGTGTAACATTCAGCAGAAACAATGGCAAAGATGTTTTGGCGTGCAATGACCACCTTTTCCGCAGGGCGTCATGCAAAGGTCATTACAATGTCCGTCGTCCGGTGTTCCTGGATTGCAATTGCCTATGTGGTTCTCAGTGCAGCATAACACATCTGTTTCTGTATCTTTTGTGTTCATCAATTCAGCTAAATCCATCACACCATTCGCGTACCTTGATTCTGCTCCAACTATTTTCACACAACAATTATCCAATATTATAATTAACTTCATAATAAGGAACATGTATAATATATAACACCATAAAAAAGACTTTTCTTTTTTCAATTGTAAGACATTACTATACAAAAAATATGGTTTACAGTGTGAGAAAATTAATGCAAGTGGGTAAACCCAACTTGCAGATATGCATGATTTCCAAGAACCAACTTTAATTTAAACATGCATGCATATAGGCTTTGGTTACATAAATTCGATGGAATGGAAATTCCACTGTGCAGAGCAGCCACCAGTAATCACAATGAAACTTGTTTAGCTTTTATGATCATGAAATTGAGTTTACCAAATATTAGTGAGAGGACGACGAGAATGGCAGCGTAGAGTGGTAGAACTCTTCTGGCTGGTATTGCCATTTTTAAATTATATGGTTATTGTTGGTATATGGACTAAAACTAGGATGGTAGGAGATATAAATAGGTGGGGAAACTTCACTATAGTGCCTCATGCATACTTAAGATCATTAATAATTATAATAAAACAAAAATTTGAAATTAATGTTTATATATTTATTAAGATGTTATTGCAATGTAGGAAAAATTATTCGTTATTTAAATTAGATAGTAAGGTTTAAATATGGAAGAAATATCATAAATATTCAATTTTGTCCTTTGTTCTTTCATTCAATATTTGTTTATTCTTAATTAAATTTTAATTATTAGTTCATAATTAGGTTTTTAATGCATCTAATACGTATTCGTTTTTACGAAATCGAAGCATAAAACGACACTGTGACATCTCTAAAAACTTCACGAACATATAAGTCTCAGTTTAGTAAAGAATCAAAGTTTAAAGAGGTGTCACATTCTCTCCTTCCCTTTTGATGTTTATCAAATAAGGGGGAGAAAAGAGATAGACGTGTCAGCATCTAGGAGCTTCAAACATTAAATCTAAAACATAAATAACACTTTTTCACTAGTTACAGTGTCAAAGTATGTATATGTATGAAAATTTGTTGTTGTTTTTTTTTTTAACCTTAAAATATTTAACTTTTGGATTAAACTTGCTTTTAATCACTTAACTTTTATGAAAATTTTTATTTCATCTCATATCTAACATGTTAAGACAAAATCGTCTATAAGACTTATATCTCTAAATGCTATAATGTGTTTTGAAGTTTAACCAAATAACATTAAATGATATGAGAATCTAAAGATGTTATAACTAGAATAATAGGATAAGCAAAAACATAAGTGTTCGGCTCAAAATCCCTAATTATCTAGTAACATAGGAAAAGCCTTAGGAAAACACTTAAGAACAAACGAAAGATAAAACAAAGAAAGTTAAGGCATACAATGGCAACACCAAACGTCTTACAAGTCAAAGCATTTATGAGAGTATACTAAACATGTAAGCTATACGGTACTAAACGGTAATCAGTTATGCTCTCAAAAGGACGTTGAAGTGTCAGAACAATATTTTTGGTAAAATCCTGAAGTGTCTCAAGAAAAAATCCAAAAACATGTAGAAACCAAAACTTGTTAAACGTTCTAGCTAAAGAAAGCAAAATCTCAAAAAGCTTTTAGAAACAGACTAGATGATACCATGAGCTAAACCCCTCACTTCGTCCAATGAAGTTCTTATTCAACGCTTGGTATCTTAAGAGAAAAACTTAAATGATAAACGCTACCTCAACTGTAGAAAATGTGAAAAAACACTTTGTTTTTATGAGCAAACATTAAATGTCATTAAATGCTTAACGTTCAAAAACAACGAGAAAAGACATACTTGTTGCATGTACATCTACTATATTTTATCTAGATAACCTACCACACGCATCCACTTACTCTATTAGAAATATATTAGAAGTGGATGTTAGAGACAAAGAAGACATTCATAGAATGGTCACCCCAACAGAAGTCGTGCCAAAAAAATAGCACAAAATACTTCAATCAAAGTACTAAAAAAAGCAAGCCTACTTGACAAATTAACTTTAACCAACAAATGCTTCACACGACAAGACAGAGAAGACACAAGATTCAAGGCAAGAGCTCAGTCTAACATATATCTTTTGAAAATCCTTTAAAGAGAAGAAGATTCAAAGAAAGAATCAAGAGGATAGCTTACGAAAAGAATATCATCCAACGTAGAAACATCGTTTAGAGTAAAGTACAATCCTTTATTGAGATGTATTTTGAATGATTATGGTGTGTCAATCGTTGAACTATGAAATTTGACTTGATTGAATGATGTTTAATGTGTAATTGGTTGTGTTAGAAGTTAGAAATTTGTGATAATATGAATTGGTTGTGAATTGAGTCATCTTGTTGTGGTTTAGAGTAGTTTATGTTTGTTTTAAGTCAACTTGGAGGAAGAGAGGTAGTAAAAAGGAGAACTAGGAGTTAAGGGCTCAATTGGTTTGTTGGGACAATTTATGTAAGTCAAATGTGACTTGTTTGAGTCATCAAAGTGGTCCAAAAGCATGTTCAAAGTGGTAGATTGTGATTTGAGTCTCTAAGTTGAGGAATTTGATGATTTGGAGTAGAAATTGATCCATAAACACTTTAGATTGATGTTAAGAAGGTTTAGGAACGTTTAGTCAAGTCTAATTAGGTATACAATACAATTTAGGAGTGTTAGAAGTTGGGAAAAATAATTAGAATTGGTAAACTTGGGTTGGGTTGCTTAATTCTGTAGAATTCGTGCTGCAGAATTATGCAGACTTGTTGTGCGAATGTATTCGCACAGCGAGTGGCCTTTGCGAGCTTCTCTATATTTGGGCAATTGGCACAGCGATAGGGTACATTATGCGAATGGCTAGGGGGTTTGCTCTATGTTTGATGATTCGCACAACGAATCATTTAGCTGAGCGACTAGAGGTGGTCTGTGGTCACTGCAAAATTAATTTGAATAGCGAAAAGGGGCGCACAACGAGTGTTTGGGGGGTTTGGTCTCTGTCTGGGTTTTCGCATAGCGACCTGGGAGCGCTATGCGAGGGATTGAGGTCTGGTACCTTTGCGAGTTAATTCGCACAGCAAGATAAGTCGTTGTACGAGAAACTCTTGGGTTCGCCTTGCGAATAGGGTGCGCGAAGCGACAGGTTTGAGTTAGTCTACTCTTTATTTCTTTGTCTTGAGTTGAATTAAGTTAATTGTTGTATACATTGTGAAGTATGTTTGAGGGCGTATAATAATATATAATTGATTATTATTATGAGTAAATTTACAAGTAAAAGTATGTGATTCAAAAGTGGTGAATGTAAGTTTCAATGTAGAATCTCGTGGTGAGATTCCAGGTTGTTTAGAATGAATGCAGGAGCTCAGTATTGGGGTTATCCTGAAACTCCAATGGTCTTTCATTCTCAAGTAGAGAGGATTGAACACCTCGTGAGGAGTAGCAGGAGGTCTTAGTCTTGGAGGCTTCCAGTATGCTCCAAGGTGTGGTACAGACTAACCTCGTGAGTGTGGTAGGGTGAAACCTATTGGCAAGGGCTTTGTAAAGAAGTAGAGGCCACCATGAGTGCATGACCCGCCATAGCTCGACAATCATTCTAAGTCCGGACAAGTCAAGTCTAGAATATAACATGCTAGGATGTTTTACTTAGTTACTTTGCTTGATTTATCTTGTGTATGTTATGTGCTATTAGTTTATATGTTTTCTTTTATATCTAGCTTACCCTTCTGCTTGTGTTTGTATCTTGTATGTTTGGTGTTCTTTCTGCGCAATGATCATCCTATGGATGTGAGCAGAGAGAGACGAGGTGCCTCTAGAGCAGGCTTTGGAGGGCGAAGATGCTATTGCTTAGTTTAGTTAGATTGTTATTTTGGTTTATAGTTTTGTAATACTCTTATGTATATAAAGTTTTAAATTCTACGGTTATTTTGGATGACTGTAAAGTTTATACTTTATCTTCTTGTCTTTAACTGTTCTATTTTATTATTTTTGTGACTACTATTATATGGTTTATTACTATATTTTGGGATGTTACAAGTACTACTAGTATTAATAAATCTATTAAGGATACCTTCAAGACTTTCTTTCTGAATTGAATACATTATTTTTTTACAGTATTATATTTATGAAATTTATTACAATATTATAGAAATTTTGGGTATTATAAAATACAGTTAACTAACATGTTAACCAATGAATTACCATAAATTTACGAAAGTTACGAATGAATTTTTGTACCTTATTATTTTACGGTGAATCTTGAAAGTTACGAAATTCTATATCAAAATGAAACATAAGACTTTCATAAGCAAATTATTATTCACAGAATTCCATATAGTATATTTAAGATTTTGAATCTTCATCATCTTATTTGTATACGGACAGGAAGCAATTATCTTATTTGTTGCATACATTTAGCAGAAACAATGGCAAACTTCTCTTGGGTGTTTATGACCAAAGACTTTGCAACGACCACCTTTTTCACAGGGATGTTTTAGGCAAAGGGAATTACAATGACTCTCGTCCGATGTTCCGGGCTTGCAACTTCGTACCCGATTGTCATAGCAGCAAAACACATCCGTTTCTGTATCTTTTATGTCCATCAATTCAGTTAAATCCATCACTTTACTCTCTTTCATCGTTTTCTCGTACCTTGATTCTGCTTCAACTATGTTCACACACCAATGATATAACTTCATAAGGAACACAATGTGTACCATAATCATTTATAACGTCATAAATCAACTCCTCTCACATACATATACATGATTAACGGAACAACACTTTTTAACTTGAACATGCATCATTACCTTAAGATAAATTAACCTTGTATTATCTGAATCTTAAATGGTCAATATATATATTAAACGTATTGTTTAAACCCTAGAGATAATGTATCATCAACAGATTTTTTTAATGAATAACTTAAATCATAATAAGATGGAATATATCTTTAATAAAATTTAAGATTAATTATAATCATAATCATTATTCCGTAAATAACTTGTTTCTGTATTTACTTTTAATAACATATTTTCTGCTCGTTTTAAGGAATCAAAATAAAATGAAATATATATATATATATATATATATATATATATATATATATATATATATATATATATATATATATATATATATATATATATATATATATATATATATATATATATATATATATATATATATATATTAGATTAGATAATGAGAGGTAAATAAAATCTACTTATCAATCAAGATATTATGGATAAAGGTATGATTATGAAAATAAAACTTATACCCAATTAGGTTTTAATAAAAATTAGTAAAATAATTGTAAATACTTTTTATTAATATCAACAAATCCAAAACTTTTCCTCTTAGATATATATATTAAGTTTTTTATTTTTTTTAAATATTACTTGTTGCGATATCCATAGATAAAAATTAGTAGTATTCAAAAATATTATTTCTTAAATTGAATCGAATCAAATTTTAGATGAAATAAAATAGAGTAATTATTCGTTTAAAAATAAAAATTATTTGACATATTTAATTTTAACCCTAATTCCATTCATTAACGTATTCTGAACATCAAAGCATAGAACAAAACCTTTTCACTTCCTATTATATCATAAATATTGAGTATACCTGATAATAAAATGATGGCAGCAAGAAATAGAAGACTTCTGGTTGGTCTAGCCATTCTCAATGTTTTTTATTTAATTGTTTTGTGGAATAAAAGGAGCATTGCAATATATATAGCAGGAGGGACAACTTGACTTTAATTCGTTACGTGCAGAGAAAACTGGAAAATCAATTTAAAACATTAATGATATGTATAAAACCGAAAAGTAACTTAATAAAGTCACTGGGTTATAACCTACAAACAACAATAACAATCATAAAAAAAAATAGGTTTAAAATATAATTAGTTATTACAATGACGGTTCTAAATAACAATTTTTAAACTAAATATTATTAGTATATAAAGTAGTCTGTCAATAAAAAAATTAAAATTGAATTGTGAATATGTTTTATTTATTCGATTTTTCTATCATAAAGAAATTAGTGTGTAAATTGGTTTATAATTAATTACTAACCAATTCAGGCATTTGTTAAATATATTAGATTCTTATATATTTTAAATAGATATTTTATCTTTATCTTTTATTTCTAGTTAGTTTGTTATTATTTCTTATTTGTATTTTGGGTTTAACTCATGTTTTTTTTATTATTAATACACTACCTTATAGTATATTCAACAAAGATTAATCTAATACATAGTTGTTTCGGTTTAATTGGGGTATGAGGTTGTTCGTCTTCAATCCTAGCCTCTTCTGCCTGCAGATATGACCTTCACTATACCAATCTGTTCGTCAAATGTTTAAGTTGTCCTCTCGGCCAGGGGTGGTTTTGCAGAAAATACTCCGACGCTCATGTCAGAAAAAACTGCCCTTGTCTATTCTGATAGTAATTCGGAATCAGATCATTTTACTTGAACATTAATATTGTATTTATTGGCCTCATAATTGTCCAGCCCATTAATTATATTTTTTATTCATTAATACAATATAATTGTATTTATTGGCCTCATAATTGTTCATCCCATTAATTATATTAATTATTCATTAATACAATATATTTGTGCAATATAATCTGTCAATCACCCATAAATACCATATATTTGCCTTTGATATGGTCATAAAATATATTAACTGGCCATTAATGACATCCATCTTACTTGGCTCGCGATCACTAGATTACCGGTTGGTGCTAATGACCTTCCCCTCGAACGGTTGGCTACCCGGGTATAGTACATTAAGTTCCCCAAGCCCCGAGCAGCTCTTTGCAGGTGCGAAGGGGTTTTATAAGTCAGGAAGTTAAGTAGTGATAGGAACAGTTGGACCGAATGCGATTACGGGTGATTGTCTTCTTCTACAAAGGAGCTTTGTGGTCGAAGTAGATTCGTTTGTAATGTCACCGAGTAAGTCGTCGTTCCGCTCTGGGTAGAGCTGATTCGTCTGTGGAATCACCGAACAAGTCGTAGGTCCGCTCTAGGTAGAGGTGATTCGTCTGTGGAATCACCGAGCGGTGCATTTGCTTCGCTCTTGGTTGAGATGATTCGTTTGTGGAATCACCGAACGAGTCGTAGTTCTGCTTTGGGTAGAGGTGATTCGTCTGTGGAATCACCGAGCGGTGTGTGTGCTTCGCTCTTGGTTGAGATGATTCGTTTGTGGAGTCACCGAGCGAGTCGTAGTTCCGCTCTAGGTAGAGGTAAGTTTTTGGCTGCAAACAATAAGTTAACAAATATCTAAAAACATATGGTATTATTTCTTGAATATCATATTACAAATTGTACTTAACTGATATGACCCCTAAGAGGTCGTTCCCTACTCCTCCTCCTACTGTGCGAATCGTCATGCCACCGATCGGCCCTGTCAGGTTGCCGATTGTCTTCCCTCGGGGCCTTTCACTACAACTCTCCCGTACATACCTTTTCAAATGCCCAGCTCTAACCAATCTCTCTATGTTGTCCTGGAGGGCGACACAATCTTTGGTATTGTGCCCTAGATTCTGATGATACTGGCAATGCTTTCCCCCATCAGCATTTAGTGAAGTAGGTACTCGTTTTACTACTAACAGGTCCGCCCGTAGTGCCTCCTGCAACATCTTCGCCTTGGAGGCATTCAAAGGTGTGTAACTCGTATATCGGGGCCTTGCACCACCCCCCCTTCGTCTGGAACGAATAGTCTTTTTACTTCCTTGTTTTCACGACTGGGCTTAACCGCTTGTGCTGCCTCCTTCCTTTTGCTGCCCTGCTTTGCAGCTCTCCAAGCGTTTGTGGATCCTCAGCATATAGAAAATCAGCAAAAGGTCCAGGTTTTAATGCAGTGGTCAAGGTACTTGTTATGAGCTTCCTATCTACATCCTTCACCTGCCGAACGGTTTGATTAAACTGATCCATGAAGTCTTTCAGCGTCTCCTCCTCCCTTGCCGCATCTTGACCAACACAAGGTATGTCAAACCCTGCGCTTTGTTAGACACATATTGTTGACCGAACAAGTTTCGCAACGTCGCGAATCCATCAATTGTCCCAGACTCTAGAGAGTAGAACCAATCTAAGGCTTCTCCTTTCAAGGATAAAGAGAAAACCTGGCACCAGACTAGATCGTCCAGTGAGTAAACCGCCATAGCATCCACGAAAGACCACAGGTACTTTTCTAGGTCAGTCGTTCTGTTATACTTTTTATCCATTGTGGGTAGCATTTTGTTTTCGGGTATTGGAGCCCTCATTACTGCTGCTGTAAAGGGATGAAGGCCTTCTGCCTGATTGGGACGCTCCACCAGCACAATATGATTACCCCTCTCGGGACGATTCACCATGGTTGGGTTTTCCTCACGGACCGAACGGTTCCCCAAGTTATGTTGAGCATCCTAAGCATTTCTCCTCACATCACTGGTTGCCCCTTGGCCTCTATTCTCTGCCTAAGCTGTACGGTCAATATTAGCTGGATGCTCTTGTGTCGGGATCACTGACTGCTGCACTGATTGCTCCCTCTGGCCACCATCACGCTCAGCCCTTAAAGCCACCACCTCTGCCCTTATTTCTTGCATCTGCCTTTGCATCTCCTGAAGCACTTGTAAGTGGAGCTGCTCTGCCATTGTGGTCTCAAGCTGGGTTTCTTCTACACACCTCGGCCCCACGGTGGGCGCCATTTGTTTCAGTTTAATTGGGGTCCGAGGTTGTCCGTCTTCAATCCTAGCCTCTTCTGCCTACAGATATGACCTTCACTATGCCAATCCGTTTTTCTAGTGTTTAAGTTGTCCTCCCGACCAGGGGTGGTCCTGTAGAAAATACTCCGACGCTCAAGTCAGAAAAAACTGCCCCTTGTGTATTCTGATAGTAATTTAGAATCATATCATTTTACCTGAACATTAATATTGTATTTATTGGCCTCATAATTGTCCAGCCCATTAATTATATTAATTATTCATTAATACAATATATTTGTGCAATATAATCTTCCAATCACCCATAAATATCATATATTTGCCTTTGATATGGTCATTAAATATATTAACTGGCCATTAATGACATTCATCTTACCTGGTTCGCGATCACTAGATTACCGGTTGGTGCGGATGACACTCCCCTCGAACGGTCGGCTACCCGGATATAGTACAATGGTGTTTACAATATTGAACATATCTAAAGTTAGAGTTTTCGTTGTTGTTATCACTAGTGCAGTCAGGGGAAACGACAGCGGTTATTATCGCTTATAGGCAGTGATTCCTGAACCAAGGCATATCCAAGCAACACAAAAAGTGGTAGACTTTTTGCCTCGATTCTGAACCGAGGTAGTTTGTCCCCCTCTACTGCCTTAGTTGGAACCTAAATCGAGGCAGTAGGGTCCTTATTTTATTTTTCTTCTTTCGCCACCTTTATGCCTCGATTCTGATTTCAATTCCAGATTCTAATTTCAAGCTCCCAAACTGAAAAAAAAAATCACGATTGCAAAGATAGAAGCCCAAAAATTAATTTGAAATGAAATCTCTGTCTCCCAATTCACAAACTCAGATAGCAAAGCTGGAACCCCTCAATCAGATGAATAGTTGAAACCCTAAGTCACAAAAACAAGAACAGAAACCCCAAATTTGAAAATGAAAAACCTAATTCCCCAATTCTCAATTTCAGAAACCCTACAATGCCAAATCGGAAAACGATTCACTTCGCTGCCGCCTTCCTCGCAACGCGCCTCCGCCGCCTTCGTCCGTCATCGCAACCTCATTCACACCCAACCCGCATTCTTATATGAAACAGGAAACCCCTAAAACTCAAACGAAAACAGAGGAAGAAGGAGGAGAAGGAAACTTGCGTCACGAATCAGAACGACCAACATCCTCGCGTAGTCGTTGCCATCGAAGAAGTCGGAGTTTGAACCTTCCCGGAAGCACTGTCGCTGTCGGACGTGACCTTGCCACGCCTCACCGCATCTCTCTGTGTCTTCGTTGGCCACTCACCTCCATCACAACACTCTCGTTGCTCGTGCTCACAGAAAGGAAGAAAAGGAAGGAAAGAAGCTTCAGCCTCTAGCTAGCGCGTTCAAGGGAAGAAGTTGAACCCTTAATTAGGTCACTAGGGGATTTCTTTTATCACTTTTTCACATATAATGTTTTCATCTATTATAAAATATTGTTAACTAATTTTTTTTTTTGCTTTTTATTTTAGTTTTCATAATTTATAAACTCTGTAACTTTTATTTTATAATCAATTTTATATATGTTTATTTTTTATTTTTATTATTTTTGTCATACATGAAATGAATATATGATATTTTCTTTCAGTAAAATAAAAGAAATAAAATGTAAACAAAAAGTTGGGAATTAGATCAACAAGTCTTTTAAAATTTGAAAACCGAGAAGAATAAGAATAATATCAAAATTGTATATATTTTTTCAAAATTGTTAAATATTATAAATTTTCTTCGTTATATAATATCGCTATCATTATTAAAACACCACATGGTAGAATAAACAATATTCTTTAACTTTTAAAACAACAAATTATTTAAAATAAAATTAAAAAAAACTCGAATAAGAATTATTTTTAAAGAGAGAAATATATACTACATTTCCATGTTCATTCAGTGTGTCAGTTTACCTATCCCATCATTTTGTGTCATTTTACATACCTATCCCATCATTCATTGTCCGTTTAATATTATTTTATTACTATATGACTCGGTTGGCACCAAACTGATGTGATAGCGTGCCCTTTTATGCCTCGGTTCTGATTATAATTGAGGCAATATGCGTTTTTCAAAAAGTTTGTCAGTTGATTTGCAAAGGAGCAGAGGGTACATGGCAAAACTTTATGCTTCGGTTTCTGGCTTAACCGAGGTAGTAGACATCTTGCGTTTCGGTTTCTTTTAAACCGAGGCATATAACTTCCCTAAAACTACGAAAATTCCACCGCGCTTTTATACGCTTCGGTTTCAGTAAAACTGAGGCGTATATAGCACGTTAAAAAGGCGTTTTTTTACAAGTGTATCACCATCGCTAGAGCATCAATTTTGACCAGCAACCCCACACAATTTTGCTTGTCTTGGCCAGGCGACTACAACGTTGTCTAGATTGTTGTCATCAGAGTCTAGATGCACTCTCACACGCTAATCACAATTCGTTGGACTCATTGCGACCTCATCTCTTTGGATCTAGCTCTGCGTTGATTGGGCTTCTGGGCCTTTCCGTTGATCTAGCTTTCCATTCTGACCTCTATGTTGTCACTAGTATATCTGACCTATCCATATATATTAATTATGTCAATGTGCATTTATCTATGTATAAGTTAGATGACATTAATTATGTGACTTGGACATCAGACGTTAAACTTTGACTTATACACCAAATCTGGGAACACACCAAATTATTATACACCAATGATACTCAACGTATTTATGGTATTTGTAATGATCTTTTCAATGTTATTACTCCTCGGCATGAAGACTTTATGGTTGATTATATGGATAAAATTCATGCTCTTTTTCATGAACTTAATGAATTAATTCCTCTTGCCTCTACTCTTGTCCAAGAAATACATCAATGGTAAAATTTCTTCATGATATTGTCATTGACCTTGCTGATAAATATTCCCATATTTGTGATCAGATTTTGGGTTCACTTATTCTACCCACTTTGACTTCTACTTATTCCACTCTTTTACGTGTACCTAGTAAACCCATCAATGATACACCTATTTTTGTTGATGATTCCTCTATGTTGGCATCTCAACATGATGATCACAATCACTTTCGCAAACCGGGAAAAGGACGTCACAAGTGTTACCATTGTGGCACACTAGGCCATAAGATTGATAAGTGTTATGCATTACATGATTGTCCTCCTAGATCTTTTGTTGTTGCTCACACTTCTCCCTCACAATCACCTACTGGGATCCTCTTTCATCCGATATTACCAATGATGTATTTTCAGTAAATTTTTGAAATGGTATAAGGACCAACAATATATAACACACATAAGTACATCTTTTGTTGGTCTGACTCCATCTTCTTTTCAGTGTTAGGTTCTTGACTCAGGAGCCACAAATCACATTACTGGTAACATATCTTTGTTGTCCTTCTTATCCTCTCTGAATTCTTTATCTTCTATTACAATGGCTGATGCATCTAGAGTTTTAGCTCATGGTATTGGGACTATTAATATTTTTCCTTTCGTTAATTCAATTAGAATTTAGCTCTCTCTCAATCATTAAAAGTTTAATCCCTCATAAATGTAGTATTCCTCCTAAATGATTAAAATAAACCTTTCTTTCTAGGATAAGTAATCCCTTGATTAATAAGATTTTAAAAAAACTAGTTTTTCTTTCTAGAACTTAAGATAATCGATTATCACTTAGGATAATTGATTATTTCATAGGAAAATATATATTTTGGGGCTGCATGGAGATAATTAATTATTATATTTGATAGTCGGTTATTCAAGAGCCCAAATGAACATTTTAAGGCCTTGAGAATCGATTATCACCATTGATAATCAATTATCTACACTTAAATTTTTGTAAAAGTCAAATTTTGAGTATTCTTAATCCTTTAAAACATATCTAATTTTCCTGAAACTTTTCAAAGCTCATAAAACTTACCAAGATACCATAGTGCCTTTCTTTATTTTTTAATTTTAACTTGTAAAACAAAACTAAGAATTTTGGTCCCATAATCGTATTTAGGTCCTTTAAGTTTACATGTTGATTACTTTATAAAGGGAATTCAAACATATTTTTCATTTGGAAGACCTTAATGTTTTATTCTACATTTATTAGAGGTATGTTCCTTTTGCATGCAATAAAAACATGTAATAACATTTGGCATCCTATAATTAGTGCTTCCTTTTTTAACTCATACCATATGAATTCTCTCATTCGTATTCTTAGAAACACTTTTATGTTTAAAAATATTTTTCTTAAGTGTAGGATTTTCAACATTTTTATTTTTAGTTGCCTCTTCAAGCAAATTTTCAAGAATGTCAATATGAAACACGTGACTCTTACAAGACTCACTTCAACATTTAAAACATCTTTTTTTTCTATCTTTGATATTTTATTTTTCAAAATGTCTTCCTCTTCAAGAGATTTTTCAAATTTTGATTGTAACTCTTTAAAATCCCCTTTCAACTTTTTATGGGCAATATCTAATTTTTCATATTCATGCAATAATTATTGAAAAGCATCATGCAATTCATCATAATCATTATTGCAACTAGAAATACTTACTTGGCTTCTAGATGATTCTTTGTTGGTCATTATGCAGAGGTTTGCTTGCTCATCAAAATTGCTTGAGTTTGATAAGGTAGAATCATTATCCTTGTAAGCAGAATAATCTTTCTTCTTCTTGAAGATTTTTTTTTTCCTTTTTTCACCCTTTTGCTCATTTGGACAGTTTGCCTTAACATGTGCTTTTTCTCCCCAACCATAGCATCAATACTTTGAAGAGGATCGTTATTTCTCCTTCTTTCCATTTTTAAATTGTTCCTTACCTTTGGATTTCATGAACTTGTTGAATTTTGATCATGTGAGTCAAATTTTCATTACTTAAGTCTTCATCTTCCTCGAGACTTTTACACCTCTCAACTTCAAATTTAAAGGCCAAGTTCTTTCTCTTTCCTTGCTTCTCTTCTTCATTCAATCGCCAAAGTTCTAGTTCATGTTCTCTTAACTTACCAAAGAGTGTCTCCACACACATGGTGATATGGTTTTGTGATTCCGTTATTGTAGCATGTTTAGGTTGCGACAACCTGTTCAAAGATTTCAAAAATTTTATATTTATTTCATCAATATAAAAAATTTTACACAAGCAGAGACATGATTAACAATATGAGTGAAGTGCTTATACATGTCATATATTGTTTCTCCTTGTTGCACCTGCAACATCTCATATTCTTGTATCAAGTAGTTCTTTTGTGCATGCTTTACATCATATGTTCCTTCATGTGTCACTCTTAGAACTTCCCAAATTTCTTGAGCGCTTTTACAAACAGAGGTATATATGGTTCATTCAAAATAACATCCTACATGTCACTCTTAGAACTTCCTACATGTTATTTACAATAATAGTAGGCATATATGGTTCATTCAAAATAACATCCCAAACACCTCTATCATAGATTCCATAAAGATTTGGATTCTAAATTTCCAGAATGGATAATTTTCACCAATAAAAAATCGAGGTCTATTAATAGACGCACCTTCTGCAAAGGTTTGGTTTTTTCCCACCATTTTTGAAAAATTTGAAGTTTTAGAATCGGGCAGCGGAATGTTCACATGTAGACAAAAACCAAGAGGGGGTAAATTGGTTTGTTCCATAAAATTTCTCCCTTTTATAAAGTGATTTTATAACAAAATTGATTCATTCAAAACAAGAACAATAAAGATAATAACAAGTAAATAAAATAGTGTAGGTAAAGAGAAATTTGCACAAGGAATTTTATATGGTTTGGATCAAAAGACTCTACGTCCAATTGTTAATCTCTCTAAGGAGGGATTAATCAATCACTAAAAATAACCAACAACTTACAATCATAGAGAATAAAGTTAAGGTTAGAAAACACAATTCTTGAAGACACAAGAGATGAACAACACCTCCTTTGGCACACAAAGGATGAACAACACCTCCTTCGACATACAAACGATGAATAACTTTTCTAAAAACAACAACAACAATCAATCACTACTAGACACACTTAGTGAAAGTTCTCGCTCTATTCACATTAGGTTTTTCAAAGATCCTTTTCACAAGCATAGATAGTTTCTCTAGTACACAACTCTTAAACCTTTGAGTGAAAAGTTTTTTTTTTTAATTAGGATTAGAGAAACTATGTATAGATCCTCAACTCTTAATTTAAAAATTAGGTCAGAAAACTGAAGAGTCTTTTCGTAACTAGTAATCGATTATTCTAGAAACTATTTCAAAATTTATTTTCTCTTTGTGATAACCGATTATGAGGTATGATAATCGATTATTCTAGAGGCTTTTTAGCAAATATAAACTATGGTGTTGATCTTTCTATCCTTACACTCTTTTATTTCCTTACTTTCTTTATTTGCTTGTATTCCAAGAAAGGTTCAAAGATTTTTAAAAGAGTTTTAAAAGAACAAATTTTATAAAGAAAAATCAATTCACCCCCCCCCCCTCCTCTTGGTTGAGAAACTTGGTCTAATATTTTCTATAATTATTATTTTCCCCTAAGTTGTTGATTAAGAATAGGAGATATCACAAGCCTTCAAGAACAGGATACTTCACAAGCTTTCAACAAATAGGGGAGATTGTTAGCAAAAAGAAGAGGATACTTCACAAGCTTTCAACAAATAGGGGAGATTGTTAGCAAAATGAAGAAGATGGACATCTTGCTTCAATAAAGAGTTTTGATGATGATGATGATACATGGAGAAGTGTTGAAGACCTAAAGAATTCTTTGATTTAAAAGATACATTGAAGAATGAATAAATTTAGTTGTTGAAGTCTTGTAATTTGTGTATTGTATTTAAATTAGAAGATCAAGAGTCAACAGACAAAACCCACAAAGCAGAGCACTCAGGAAAGTGTCTTATTTCAAAAACGCTCTAAAATAATCAATTACCATGATTGATAATCAATTATCTCAATTAATTTCAGAATTTTCAAAAAGACTCTGGAATAATCGATTATCACTTATGATAATCGATTATCAATGCCAGTTGCTAAAGGACTCTTCAGTTTTCCAACCTAAATTTCAAATTAATGGTTAAGGGTCTATATATAGTTTCTCTAAACCTAATTTGAAAAAAAAACGTTTTACCCAGGTTTAAGAGTTGTGTGCTAGAGAAATTATTTGTGCTTGTGAAAAGGGTCTCTAAAAACCCTATTATGAGTAGAGTGAGAACTTTCACTAAGTGTGTCTTTTGATTGTGTGTTGTTGTTTCTAGAAAACTTGTTCATCTTTCGTGTGTCAAAGAAAGTGTTATTCGTCCTTTGTATGTCAAAGGAAGTCTTATTCATTTTTTGTGTCTTCAAAAGAGGTGTTTTATAACCTTAACTTTATTATCTGTTAGTGTAAGTTATGAGTTATTTTTAGTGATTGGTTAATCCTTCTCTAGAGATATTAACAACTAAACATAAGATCTTTTCAACAGAACCATTATAAAATTCTTTGTGTGAATTTCTCTTTCTTTACACTCTTGTCTTTAGTTTTTATTATCTTTATCGTTCTTGTTTTGAAAGAGTCGATTTTTGTTATAAAATCAGTTTATAAAAGGGGGGAATTTTTCAGGCACAAACCATATTTTTAAACAATTTATGGCTTCTCATGGTATTCTTTGTCAAACTTCATGTGCATATACATTTCAACAAAATGGGGTGGTTAATCACAAAAATGGACATTTCATTGAAACAACTCGCACTCTTTTAATTCAAGGTAACATTCCTTATTATTGTTGCGGTGATTCTATTCTTACTACATGTTATCTCATTAATTGCATGCCCTTTTCGGATTTAGATAATAAAATACATCATTCTATTTTATTTCCTCATGAACCCTTCATCCCTTACCTCTAAAATTTTTTGGGTATACATGTTTTGTTCATAATTTTACAAATGGACTAGATAACTTATCTTTTCAATGACACAAATTTGTTTTCTTAGGATTTACTAGATCAAAAAAAGGATGCAAGTGTTTTCCTTTTTCCAACCGTTATTTTGTTTTTGTAGATTCCACTTTCAATGAGTCTTCTTTTTATTTAACAATCATTATTCTTCTGATATGTCTCCCTCTAATACATGTCAATATTCTTAATACAATTAATATTCCTATTATTTGTGCTCCTCCAATTCTTCCTAGTCCACCAAGTGTTTCTCAACAACCACCAAGTGACTTAATACAAGTGTGAATTATTATGTCTACTCTGGTTCCTACAACAGAGTCTACCCTTCTAATTGTCCTCCACAAAGGTATATGTTATACCTGTAATCCCTCTCCACATTATATTGCTTTAAGTTATCATAGATTGTCTTCGCCTTTTTATACCTACCTTTCATCTATTTCTTCTATGACCGTCCTAAAATTTGTTAGTGATGCCTTAGCCCATCCAGGTTGGTGTCAGCCCATGTTAGATGAACTAAATTCTCTTCAGAATAGTAGAACTTGACAATTTGTCCCATTACCATCTGGAAAATCTATTGTTGGTTGCATATGGGTTTTCTCCATCGAAGTTGGTCTTGATGAAACTATTAATTGCCTCAAAGCTCGTCTTGTGGCCAAAAGTTATACACAAATTTTTTAGTTGGATTATGGTGATACTTTTTCTCCATAAAAAAAGATGACATTTGTTCGTGTATTTATAGTCATGCAGCTATTCAACAATCGCCTACCAATTGGATGTCGAATGATTTTTTGCTCAAGAAGATATTTATATGCTGCAACCTCAATTATTTTTTGCTCAAGAAGAGTTCTTTGGGTTGGTCTGTCATTTTCACAAATCCTTATATGGCCTAAAACAATCTCCTAGGGCATAATTTGTAAAATTTAGTAACATTGTTCAACAATTTGGTATGATTTTGTGTGAGGCAGATCGTTCAATCTTTTATCGTCACTCGAGTGTTGGATATGTCTACTTTATAGTATATGTTAATGACATTGTTCTTATAAGTAGGGGCAGTCATGGCATCTCTCAAATGAAACAACATCTTTGCAACTATTTTTAAACCAAAGATCTTAGAAAACTTAGCAATGTATAACACTAGTGCATTCAACAAGACTTTAATTAACGAATATAATAGGGAAATTGTTTAGTAGTGTGTTTATTCATGTGTTGGTGTGTTTACTAAAGCTTTTCTCAAGATAGTTAGTTTTAATAAAGCTTTTTCATAAACTACTAATCTTTTAACTGGATTGTTTTTCTAAAGATAATACTCTGTCATATACTCATTTCATTTATTTTTGTTTGTTAAACTTCAAAACATATAGGTCATTTAGACAGTTCAATTTTATAGACGATCATATTTCTTTTATTATAAATAGAGTATTTATGTGTATATTCAATACAAGAAAGGTTAATCTCATACATAGTTTTTACTATATTTAACAACATTAATTATTTAATTTTTAGTTTATAAATTGGTAACTGAATTGGTCACTATAGTGACTAATTTTTTTTGTCTTTAAAATTGGTTGTTATTTTCTTGTGATAATATAATTTTAAATTAATTAATCTCATTGAATGGATTTGGGTTTGTTAATTAAAGAAATTTTAGGTAGATTTACAAGAAAATGGATAATTGAACTTTATAAAATTGGTTTAGTATACCTAAATATATATTATTTTAGTTATATATACCTATATATTTAAATGTAACCGTTTTTTATGTACATATTTTACTTTTAATAATATAAATTATTTTATTCTTTAAATTTTATATCTATTTTTTATAATTATCTTTTAGGAATATATTTTTTATAAATTTAAAAAAAAAATAATTTAATAATAATTAGAATAATTAATTTTTTTATTTTTTTATAATCATAAGATAAAAGTGAAAACACATGCAGAGAAATGTGTTTCCATTAATATATCTAAAGACGAGATCTCTAATATTGTTTATACTATTATGTTTGGTTATCCTTATTAAAAGGTACAACTTCCAAGATAGGTTTGTGAAGAGATAAGTCAGCAGAAAAAGTGAAGAAGGCCGAGTCTGTTTTATGAGTAGAGATGGAAAAAATGGAGGAATAGTTTGGGTTGATGAAGGTGAAGATGTGATTTAAAAACGCAGAAGATGGTGGTGAAGGTGCACTCAGCAATAACAGTTATTATAACTTAAGTTTAAAAAAAAAATTATTCAATAATAAATAAATTGAACACGTTATGTGTCAATACACGTTTAAGCACTACAGATGTTTATGTAAAATATCGTTTGTTACATGTGAGACAAAATTTAACGTTGTTGGAAACAATAATTAAATTCAATGTTTCAGAAAATAAAAAACCCATTAGAATTAAATATTCGAATAAGAACTAACTATAATTTTTTTAAATAGTTAGAATTCCTAACAACATATTTAAACATTGTATATATAACAACTACTTTTTTCCTTTTAAAATAGGCTCAATTGCCTTTTAATCTTTTCTTTTTCCTTAAGTCATAGCAAACTAATGGGTCTTTTTTTCAGTTCAATTCACTTTCCTCGCTAATCATACGTTCCAATACATGCATTTGAGAAAACCAAATATTATAACAGACTGAACTTCACAAGTACAAGACAGAGTATGTTAGAACTACCCAAACGAGCATTCAAGCATAGCCTTTTTTAATTTATATTTTTCATTACTCATATGAATGTTCTTATCAATTGATAACATTACAAACAAAACTTAAAAAACCAAATAAATATAATGTCTAAACATCAGATATTTAAAAAATTATACACATTAACAATATATTTGTTTATGCTTACTTTAAACTCGTTGCATGCTTTAATTTTTAATTACCTTCAAATCTATCTCTTATATAAAAATCTTCTCGCTAACGCTGCATGAAAATTTAGCTTTTAACAATAAAAAGAAAAACAAGTACATAATAGACATTGCAATAGTTTCTTGTGTTGATAACATATGCTTGATAAACTCAGGCTTATCAAATTCTGATTTCTCACAAATGCAATCGAAGTGAGAGAATCTCCGGCGAGTACTAACAATATTCACAAGGTATTCCTATGTACTTTTCTTTTTTTCAAAAATCAGTTGTTTCTACAAGATAATCATTACTGAGACCAAAAAAACAACAGCTTTTTATTTCAGTACATATAGAGAAGGAATCATTCAACTCTTGGTTCAGATTCAACCAAGAAACTTCTGGCTTCCTCATCAGTAACATCACTGTAAAGAAACCAAAGAACAAATTATGATCCAATAAAGGAAAAAAGAAACACTTGTATGAATTGAATGATGAGAATACAAAAACCTGTCTACAGCTTCTGTTTTGGAGATCAAGGTGAGATCCTTAGAAGCAAGATATTGACAGAAACTGTGAAGTCTATTCTCTCGACAGAAATTACAAATATGTTTAAGGAAATCATTGAACTGTTTTGGTTCCTTCACAAACGAAAAATTGTTAATTCAACAAGTTAAAAAGCCAAGGCAGATAAAACAAAAGAAATTCAAAGAGTGATAACATTAAGGGTTGAATAGCGAAAATCCTAACCATCTTGAATAAGGGAGATGATTACCTGCTCAAGGATGCAACCCTTGCGAAGCACAACTAAACATTCGAATGCTTTAGGATAGTTATCACCTTCATGAGAGTCCTCCACCAGGTCAAATATTTTATTTTTCATTTCATTGATAGCTTTTCCAACCCAATCTGAACTATCTCTGCGGGAAATCAAGGCTTCAAAATCTTGAGCAGGAGTCAGATCCCCGATTTTCTCAACTTTAACAGATGCATTTTCAATAACATCATTTGTAGAAGATCTCTTCCCTCCCCATAGTCGCCTAGACTTTTTCTACAGCAAGACATTTTGAACGTAAATCATAGTTGATGTGGTTGTTCCAAATATCACAGTCGATGTTTAAAACATAAGACCATAGGACTCATTCTCACCAACGGTTGTCCCTTAAGCTCGAAAGACCTGCAAAATGAGTCTATTACATATTTCTTTTGCAAAAGCAGGTCGGTGTCAGGCTCTGTAATTTTCTTGAGTGTGTCATCAATAGGAGGTACCGCCACATCAGGATCCTTTGATTTCAGCTCAAGGAAACGATAAAAGCGCTGAAAGGTTGAAGAAATATAACTTTATCATATGATTACCCTTTAAGGGGGGAGGGGAGATAGTTTATCAGAGATCAATGCTAATTAAGCATACTTCTCCATGTCTTAAAACATCCAGTACTAGCTCTAGCCAACAAGTAAATGCAGATTCGGAAGAAATGAGAATATAAACCAGAAATATACGAGTGGATAGAATAAGAACCTCTAACACTGGATTTGTTGTAAAGTCAGGTAGCAAAACTTCCGGTTGTCCATGTGGTGCAAGATCAAGCGTTTTTATTAAGTTAGCTGCAGCCTCTAGCTGTTGTCCATTTGGCTTCCACGAAGCTGGGAAATTAGAGAAGGAAGGGAATTGAAACTCTCTAATATCCTCGGCAAAAGGAAGTACATTTAAGTAAAATGAATCAGGCTGCACAGCATAATGAGAGAAGCAAGAAATAAATAAAAGTAGAGGCAAACTTAAAGAGAACAGAAAACCTATAAAATACAAGCAACAGATAGGAAAAACTAACAATATTTTCTTTATCAGATAAATTAGGTGTCAAGACCCCAATGCTAACATTTGATTGTCCCTTTCTCCAGACACAGCGTAATATCGCCACCTTATCCATTTCCTTCATGGCTCGTGCAAGAGCAGAAAGTGCAAGCATGGCTCCTGTATTTCCAGGTTGAGGTAGGAACACATATACATCTTTCATGTAATGATGTCTTAAGTGCATATTTCATTTTCGGACAGGGATATAAGAGAAACAACGAGTCAGGAAATCTCCTAAAACAAATTCATCAAATATATTTTTCTAAAACATATACAATCTTACCTAAATATATTAGAAGAATCAGTAAATCCCAAAAGCTTCACACCCTTTTCCGGTTGGAATTTAACAGCATCCCACTCAGAACGGGATATGGGAACTATTTGAGGCCCATAAGGATAGCCTTTAATTCTTTGGTCAGGGGGGAGAACTTTGTCACGATCTTCAGAACTCTTGTACTCATAATCTATTTTGAGTTCATGTGTAGCATATTGAGCATTTGGAGGAGCCTTATCAGAATATTTCTTCAGTGTAGGAAATTTCTCTTCTGCTGTTTTCTTGTATACCATTACCTAATTACCATTGCCATTTTCAAGAAAACAAAATACATTTTTTACTAAGAATGTTCTATTTAAAACACAATTGGACAAAAATAGTCCACTTGCTTGGTGTGTCAATTGTCAGAGGGACAAGAAAAAAAATTAAAAACACAGTAAACAAGCAATCTTCAACTTCAAATTTTTTCACAAATCATGATATACATTACTCCAGAAAAAAAAAATTATACTTAATATTCTAACAGAAAATTAAAAGAAATATGGTGTTAAATAGTAAGATGCAAGATAAATAATTGTATATGCCCCTCCACAGTAAACTTGATCAGAGATAAACTGTCCATGGATCATGGTACACGGACAACTAAAAATTGTACCATTTTATATTTGGTAATCGTTTACAATGGAAAAAAGTATGTAAGAAGGCATAACATCATTAAATATCTTAATCAATATGACTATGACAATGACAATGAAAAACATGTGAAAGGAGTATGATGGGTTCATTGGATAAATGACATTTGAAGGTACATGGATTCATGTTCTTGAAATTAAATTTATTTATATTCATAGATCTCACCTTAATGCTCAATTTTGGACTGATTTCGAGATCCCCTCTGAAAGTTGTAACAAGTGTTATATTTCTTGTTCTAAGAGCACCAAACAAAGAAATTGGATTCTCCAAATACAACAATCTTGTTGATGTTTCCTTGGAAAAAATATTTAACAAGTGATCATTCTCATCCATTATTTCCCTGTTTGCATCTTGACCAAGCTTTCCTCTAAAAATAATACTTTCCATTTTCATACCATGGGCAGTCAGTTGTTTGGCAATGATGGTAACTTGCTCTTCCTTTGTGCCTTCATAAGGTTCTTTTATTGGACATTGTGCATTTGTAATAAGACAGAGACGTTTCTTTCCTTTATTTGTTTGATCAAATTTTTTTATCAACATATCCATGCCAACAATGACAGCATCAAGAACTAACATCAAAGTCAAGGAATAACTTGATTTTAATTACACAAACCTAGTGGGTTTCAGGGACATCTAGACTTGTAATACAATTCATGCAAAAACAATACCATCGACAAAAATTAAATAAATCAACGAGTTACTGAATAAGAAGGTAAGTAAACTGTAAAGCCAAAACAGAGGTTTGTATAGATAAATATAAGAAAAGGAAAAGAAACAGACCTAATTTGAAAGATTAATGGCATTTAGTAATATAGTGTGTTAGGAATCTTGGTAAGAATCCTAACTTTCTCCCTTACTCGCACACTTCAGTAAACTCACAGCAAGAAATTGTAAAACAAACGACTTGTATTCACATCAAAGAATCAAGAATACAATTTGGAAACCAGGAGCTTAACCTCTTTCACCAGGTCTGAACTGGTCTACAACTCCAGAGTATAAAACTGTCTCTTTGTAACTACAAAAGAGGTCCTTTTTATAGACCTTTTCCCGCCCCCTTAACTGCTCAACAGTTAACTACTCATCTTTATTTCTCTACTATCTTTCTCCTTTCATAAACCCTCGTTGTCCTAACATAGTGTAATCGGAAAAACTAATCTCTGAGATTGCAAAAGAAAATACTTTTTGCCAGAAGCAAACATGTGCATATTTTATTGCATGGCAAAACTCAAAACCGTATGGTAATAAATTTACATGTTAAAAATGTTATCAATTAACAAGCAAAGTCTAGCATAATATAAAACAACCAAGAAACTTATGGATACAATCACCATCAGTTGTTCCTCGAGGCAGCTGTAGTAAAGCCTCATGAATATCTCCATCCACAACTTTAATCTTTTTTAAAACCACAACATGTTGATACCCACCCACTTCCGTCGTTAGTTCATTATCAGTGTCTGAGGAAATATCAACATAAAAAGAGGTGAGGGAGGGGCTCTAAATCAAATGTCACCACAGGAAAATGACATAATAAAGAAAACAAATAGCAAAGTATAAATGGGATTCTTCCATTGACACACAGCAACATGAATAGTTACTAGATAGTAACAGCAACAGCAAGAAATGAAAATGTAAAAACTCAGTGTAGTCAACAGGGAAAATATTCTATTTACAATCAGATTGAAAACAACAGAAGAAAAAAGAAATTCAAGGAAGATTCAATAATTTCTCAGTTCTTACTCCCCATTTCTGCATTACAGAAAGTTACCATTTTCAGTGCAAGCATACTCGGCAATAACATGACAAAAAATCAAATGCACATAAAAGCACCAAATCAACACGATTCATTGCATAGTAAAAATCAAAGTGAGTTAGTACCTTCAGCTCCAAATAAGACTATTCCCACTTCATCATTTTTGCTATAGATCATCTGCAAATAAAACAAAGTCAAAACACACAAGACTGAAATAACAACAATAAAAAAAATTTTAACTTTGAATAAGAGGGTGGGAACGATTAATACCTTCTTTTGTACAAGCAAGGAGCAGGCTTTCTCAATTTCAGGAAGAACAGAATGCATGGATGGGCCCACATCAAGCAACAAAAGCAACGCATCCTGTTTTCGTAACATCGTTGAGGCAATACAAAATTAAATTACAGATTCAGAAGTAATGAAATTCAGAAGAACAAAAGGAAAGATAATAACATTCTAAATGGGGTTTCCCCTGAAAATGAGTAATATTGAAGCAAAACCCTAAACCCAGAGAAGTGAAGTGGGGAAACATAAAAGGGTACAGAAAAACGAAGTAAAATCGAACCTTGACCGGAGGCATGGATGGAAAAGGAGAGAAAGAGGGAGATTAGGCTTGCAGAAGAAGGAGAGTTGAATGAACAGGCTTTTTCGGACTTCCCGCTTTAAGAGAAATTCTTGGTTTAATTTAATACACAATGTCAAGATAAGACATGTAAAAAAATACTCCTCAGCATTTGTTTTTTAATTGGCTGAATTTTATAAGTTTATAAAAAGATAAAAAAAGAATTATAAATATAAAAACTAAACAATAATTTAAACCGAAATTTTTCAATTGTATTTATAATAGTTATTTCAAAAGCAAATAATTTTTAATTAATTAATAAGAAAAAAAGTATACTAATAAAACAAGTAGTGTTTTCATCTTGACATAAATATTAAGAGGGTAGATTTTTCATATTAAACAAGTGTAATAATCTCATATGAAAAATCATTCTTGTCTCACGTTATATTAAACCAGATATATTTAATTAATAAAGTAAAAAATGTACTTTAAAACAAGTGTAGTGTTTTCATGTTAAAATAAATATTAAAAGTGTAGATTTTCACGTTAAATTAATGCAGAGAGGGATGCATATAAATCCATTTTGGTTGATATTATTCGAAAAATCTTCATATTGATTAATATTTAATTTTTTAATTTAGTATAAACATATACATATATACTTGTCCCGTTTTTATTTTTATTTTTGCATCTTGTTCCGTTTAAATTGTTAAAATATTGTTTTTATTAGATTCAATAGACAATCTAAAAAGTACAACTCATTAAGGTTTATTAAGTCTTTTCGTTATGGAGCTATGGTTATTATTTATGATGATGTATCATTATTTTATTATTAACTACATTATCATTATATGCTTGAAGTATTATTGCAATAAGAATATAAGCTGACAATCCAATATTGATTTTATAAATTCAACTAGTATTTTTCAAGGAATATTCACTTAATAATTACTTACTCACTATATGTATAAAAATTTTAAACTCTCTTACTAACTTGAGCATTAGAGAGTCTTTTGTAGATGGATCCCTTTCCCCTCTTAACAACAAGGAATTTCATTCTGACCAATAAGAGCTCACAAGCCACCGATAAGATCTTGCCACTTGTCTATAAATCCACGTTCAAGATCCCGGTAAGATCATTTGACGTCCACCGTGGGACTTTGGTAAAACCATGGGGCTCTAGTAAAACATTTCCCCGATTTCACCTCCTTATGGTCACCACCTGAAGGTCTATCCAAATCTCCCATGAGATAGAAGTCAATCAGGTGGTGACCCTTCACCAGTAAGTACAAACGCTTATACAATAACACAATGAACAACAGGCAATGCAATATCGAGTTGGAGTTCGAGGTCATGCACGTCCGACAATAAGCCGACCTACACGAACTCCAAAAGCTACAACATAGGTTGATTGCCTTGGAAAATGAGAGGTCATTTCTTCGACCTCGACTAAACCCCCGTGAAGAGGGCCCCTAGAATTCTCAAGCAAGGTACAACCTTCCAACCTGGCGATGTTCGCGAGGAAGTCGAGAATGTAGCCCATCAGCCCAACAAGGTTCTACTTGTTTTGCAGGTTTTGATGAATTTCGATAGTCAAAGTTGAATTATGGTACCCTAGTGGTGCAAATCTTTTTCTAAAAGGTTACAATGATTCTGACTTTGGTGGTTGCAAACTAGATAGGAAAAGCATCAGTTTCATATGTCACCTTCTAGGTTGTTCTCTAGTGTCTTGGCATTCAAAGAAACATACTTGTGTGGCACTGTCCACCACAAAAGTCGAGTACATTGTAGTAGGAAGTTGTTGTGCTCAGTCTCTTTAGATAAAGAGTCAACTAGAAGATTATGGCATACTTTTAAATCATATACCTTTGAAATGTGATGACACAAGTTCCATAAATTTAACAAAAAAATCATGTACTTCATCCCAAAACCAAGCACATTGAAATAAGGCATCACTTTATAAAGGATCACATTTTGAAAGGAGAAATCAAAATTGAGTATGTGGATAACTTACATCAATGGGCGAATAATTTTACAAAGCCTCTGAACAAAAAAAAATTATACTATAAGGAATGAATTGGGAATACTTGATCAAAACTGCATAAAATTACATTGAATATATCTGCTGAATGAGTTGTATGAGTGCAAATTGGAAATTCACTGTCATATACTTCTTTACACACTCACACTCAATTGATGATTCTATCATTTCACAATTGTACTTTATCTCTGTTCTAACACTAAACAAAGTTGAGAAGAATGTGATTTCTAGGTCTGTTACTGAACATAATATGCTTACTTAAAGTTGCATTGATCTGAAATGGAATATAAGTGGCTCTGTATATTTTAATTGATTGCAAAAGCAGTTAAATCGATTAATCCTTGTGAATGTGGTTTGAGTTTCTTTTATACTAAATCATATATTTTATCACATTCATTCTGATGACATATGATTTCATGCATTCTTATACTCATTATATCATATTCGTTGTTAATCATTTTGAGCATTTTGGATGTTGCAAACTAAAATCCATTGACTTCAAGCATTACTTATTACTCTGATACATGTTATTAAATCTGCTATATGCTTGAATCTGATTCTGCTGTTCTTAAGCTGTTACATACCTGATACATTCATTACTGTTAGCTCTGCTACTAAATGATAAGGGGAGAAATTAGTGAAATTAGAGCTATTGCATAATGATAAGGGAGCATCAATTTCTGATATTAATATGTAAAAATACATAATGGTGTATCTCTGGATGATATTCTGTTTCTAATTCATTATATATTTTTTGCTAATGCCCAAAGGGAGAGAAATTAGTGGCATTAGAAATTGGTAAAACTGAAATAACTGGTAGAACAATTTTTGGTTGTGCATCATGGTTGTGTTGTACATCATGGTTGTGCATCATCAAAAAGGGGGAGATTATTGATAGGGGGAACAATGTGAATGCTAAACCCATTCCCTAATGTGTTTGGTTTCTGATGATGACAACACATATATGTTTCCATGACAACAACAAAAATGTTTCATATATTGACTGCATTGTTTGGGTTGCATACTTTATTGTTTACATTTGTTGTATGCATACTCATGTTTTCATTTGTTAACACAAGTTGCACATAGTAGATCTGTATGAAGTAATCGATTACAGTGGTTATGTAATCAATTAAGTTAATTAGATAGCTAATGCTTAAACTGTGGGAAACTACAAAGTTTTAACCAATTACATTATATGTATAATCGATTAAAACTCGTGCCTTTGCTAACACCTATTTGCTGTGTGCTCTGATGAGTTTTGAGAAGAAAAAGTTTTCAAAATTATCTAAGTGTAATGATTAACCGATTACACTATTTACTTAATCGGTTAAGTGTGGTATTCTTTGAAAATTGTTTTCATGAGATGTTCTAACTATCACAATGGTCATATTTTCAAATAATCTGACTTACAGTTTATGTGTCATCGATTACATTAATTACTTAATCAGTTAAATCTGTTTCAATGTAATTCTGGTGTAACTCTATTAAAAGTGTAACTGATTACATTATTTTTGTAATCGATTAAAAAGCGTCAAACATAAGAAAATCTATATAATGACACATTGCACTCTACATTAACAACTTTTGATCATTTTAACTTTCATATATGATATCAGTGAGTCAAGAAAAGAATGTAGGTGCGTTGATTGCTCGAAGAATCAAGATACAAAAGATTTATAGATTTTTGAAGGGTTTTAGAAGGAGAGCTTTGGACATTTTATTGGCTGATCAACTACTGCACGTTAAGGTGTTTTCTTTCGTGATTAGAACTTTGTTTTGCAATCAAGATATTGTGGTTTCGCTGTGCTTGTTGCTAGCAAGAAGAATGCGGTGTTCTTTTGACTTTGGGAAGGGTCTCAAAGGGGTACTGTAGAGAAGAGGAATGTTCTTTCTGCAGGGTGTGTTTTCACTATATTAGATTGGTGAGTTAAAGAGGAGATTACATTTGAGAGGTGTTCTCTGTAAAGCCTTGTTGTAAAAACTCAAATCTTTATAGTGGAAGGTCTTTCAATCTAAGGTTGATTGGAAGAGACTGGATGTAGGCATAGAGGCCAAACCAGTATAAAAAGATGTGTTTGATTAAACTCCTTTACTGCATTATTTTCATTATTGTGTTATGAGTTAAAGATCATTCTAAAGATTTCCAAAAATATAGAAAAGAAAGTATTTTTATTGAAAACCAATTCACCCCCTCTTGGTCTTGAGAAATAAAGCATAATATTTCTTACAGTAATCGTGTGAGAATTATAGTGGAATCTTCTACGGAGGAGACTAGACGTAGCTTAGTTGGAGCGAACAATTATAAAATCTCTCATGTTATTCTCTCTTCTTTTTGTTAAACAATCCTCTTAGAAAACCTACAGTTGACCTTTATATTTTAAAATATAAGAAATTCCAGGCTAAACGATCCTTTATTTTTAAAGGAAGTTCTTACAAACATTGTAGTATATGTTATTCTGAATAACACGCTGATCTTTTCAAAGCCTATATTTCAAGTCGAGCGTCTAAGCCTCTGAAACATTTTTTTACACGCTTAATAAACGTGCTATATCAGAAGGATTGCGAAAAACATTTTCCAAAAACACTATTCAACCCCCCTCCCTTCTAGTGTTTTGATAACGGTTGAAAATACCGTTATATGTGATATAATTATGATACTAAATACACCCTTTTCTGGTTAGAAACTTGCTTGAAATCATGTTTTTCTGTTAAGTTGTGTGAATAAGAGAGTTGAGGTTGAATTTGATGGTTTTATGACTAATTCCCCTTGTTTTGGCAGGAAATGAGATAATATGGAAAGCAAAGATGAAGTGCCAAGGAGATGGAGCTCAGAAAGGCCTGGAAAAGCACCAAAAGGGAGGAATGCTTAAAGCTTGGGCGCCCCGTTTGGAGGCTTAAGCGCAGAAAGTGCCGCTCGCCGCCCGGGTGCCCCTTTTGGGGTACTTGAGCGCCAGCGACACGGGCTTGGGCTTTGTTTATGTTCTGCTTCCGCTCTATTTAAAGGACCCAAATGTCCTAGGTTTTGTATCTTTGGCTGGAGGAGCACAACAACACATTCTTTCACCCTCTGAAGGCATATTTGGATGTGGGAGCTTCCATCTTCTACTTTTAGGGTTTTTCTATCTCATTCTTCTCCATTGTTTATCTAGTTTCACCATGTCCATGGTGAACTAAACTCTATTTGTTGTTGGGGGATGATGTAACCTTGTGAACTCTCATGTATTTGAATTGATTCTTAATAATATATGCTTTTTCATTAATTGTTAGAGTAATTCATCTGTTACAACACTTGCTTTGTTTAATTCATTCAATAACATGATTTATGAATTGCATGAGTGTCGTGAGGTTCCTTACAATTCAGGTTCTTGTTGAATTACTCTCAAGAGTAATATTGCTCAAGGATGAGGGTATGAGTCTTGGTCGTCTTAAAGCTCTTGATCTTCACATTTAATTACTAGGAATGTTAGGAATTGCATGAACTGGTGATTAAGGACAAACTTATTTCGCTGAGGGATCAGGTTTAAGTGATTTAGTGAGTGACGTTAACATTAATGCATAAAGAAGAATTCTTACATACATGAGAGGGAACTTGGTGAAATCTAACCCCAACAACATACTCATCTCATATTACAAACAACATTCGTTCATCACTATGCTATTCTGCTATTGATCAAACTGCATTCATACTTAATTTTCTGTCTTTGCATCTGAAACCAATGATCTCGTTTTCTTTAAGTCTTAATTAATCGAGTTATCACACGATTGTCTAGTGCCGAGAGTCCTTTGGGATACGATATTTGGTCTTACCATCTGCTCGCTCCTTGAGTTCCAACTCCTTCATACTTTGACTCCTCTTCCAAATCACTTCATACTTTGCATCTGAAACCAATGATCTCGTTTTCTTTAAGTCTTAATTAATCGAGTTATCACACGATTGTCTAGTGCCGAGAGTCCTTTGGGATACGATATTTGGTCTTACCATCTGCTCGCTCCTTGAGTTCCAACTCCTTCATACTTTGACTCCTCTTCCAAATCACTTCATTAACCTACTAAAACAAGGGAATTTAGTTATAAAATCATTAAGTTCAACCTCAACTCTCTTATTCACACAACTTAACAGAAAATCATGATTTCAGGAAAGTTTCTAAGCAGAAAATGGTGCTTTTAGTATCAAAATTACATCACAGATAACGGTATTTTCAATCGTTATCAAGTCACCCCTTTGAGACCCTTCTCAAAGTCAAGAACCACGTTCTTCTTCCTGTATACAGCACAGGGAAACAACAATACTCACCATTTGCTAAAGCTCTTGATCAAGCAGTAAGCCCCTCTATTGTTGAGCTCGGTTGATTTTACCATTATCTATGATGAAATTTTGATACTAAATCAACTCTCTTTGATTGTGAAGCTTGTTTAAACTCTTGTTTTTAGTTGAATTTTTTGAATAAGTTAGTTGAGCTTATACTTAATGATTTTTATCACTAATTCCCTCCATTTTATAGGTTATTGGTATGTTTTGGAATATGAGCAAAGTATCAAGTTGAAACCCAGGAAGGACAGCAGAAGCACTAGAATAGAAGGCTGCAGAGGCTCAAGGAAGCTTGATTGCCCTTTTCTAGGGCCCTGGGTGTTGGTTGCCACGCAATCATGCTTGGTTGCCCTCTTTAGAGGCCCTCAACGCTAGTGGTCGCGCAAGGACGCCTGCTTGCCCTCTTCTACGGTGCTTAGCGGAGAAGGCCACACTACCACGCCTGATTGCCCTTCTCTGGGGCGCTGAGTGCTAGTTACACCTACCATAGGACACATGGTTGCCCTCAGCTAGGGCGCCGAGCGCCACTCTTCGCACAGTTCTGCTTGTTTGCCCCTAGTTAGGGCGATGAACGCTAGCGATGTGGGCCTATGTGATACTTTGGATCTATTTAAAGGCTTTGGCGCATTGGGGTGGGCATCTTTTGACGACTGAAGCACATAAACCCTATTTTCGACGCTTTGAAGGAAGATTGGGCATGTGGGAACTTTCATTTTCTCTTTCTAGGGTTTTCATCTCATTTACATTCTTCCATTGTAAGCGAAGGTTCTCCATGACAATGGAGAGCTAAATTCATTTGTTGTTGGGAAAAGATGTAGCCTCTGAACTTCATGTATTTGAACATGTTTTGAATATTTTATGCTTCTTTCATTGAATGTTAGTGTTTTCTCCTATTCTTAATGCTTGTTATGTTTTGGCCATTCATAGCTTGATGTTTGGATTTCTTTGTTATTGGGAAATACTTAGGAACCATGATCTAGAGGATTTCACTGAAATGAAATATTATCTAGGGATAAAAATAGGACATTTAGTTGTCTTAAGCTTCTTTTCTTAATGCAGAATTGATTATTAGGGTTTAAAGGGATTGTTGTGTAATAATCAAGGCTAGACTTTTTACGCCAAGGGATTGAGTTCTAAGTAATTTTGAAAGTGACATTAGCATTCCAATGAAGAAGATGAGTTCTAATATGCATGAAAGTGAATTAGGTGAAATCTAATCCCAACAACATCATCATCTCATATCATCTAAATACCATTCATTGATTCTTGCTTTAGCTTCAAAAGATCAATTTTACATTCAAGTTATTATGTTTACTTTTATTGCGTTAAATTTCATTCAATGGAATCGTTCTTTAGTCTTAATTAGTTAAGTTATTATACGATTGTTGGTGACACGAGTCTCTTGGGAAACAATAATTGGTCTTGCCATTTTATATTACTTAATACGATTTGGTACACTTGCCAATGAGTTAACAATTGTGCAGAATGACCAGACTTTACGAATCAATCAATCTTGCTTCTCCAGAAATCTTCAACACTTGCACACCACGACAATTCTAGTTTCTTGGAGCGTTTCTCTCTTTTGTAAAACTTCAAAGCTCAATCTAAAACTGATATGAAAATTGTTAAACTCAATTGTCTTTCATAATTTCAAATCATGCGTCTATATATAGTGTAAGTGATGGGTGTCGCACCCCATACAAATTTAATGTGCAAATAAGAATGCAGTATAGACAAGGAAGTGACTCCTAGATTGTCTCTCAAGGACCAAATGAGGTTCGAGACTTAGGTCAAACACGAAGGGGGGGGGTTTGAAAGGGTTTTTGTGACTAGAAATGAACTAAATTAAAGCTTGAAATTAAACACAACCAAACATAATTAAAAATGTTGAGGAAAATGTGGAAAACATGAAGACCGAACGGTTCTACTAACCAGGCTGATCGGCTCTAATAATAAGTGTGTTGGAGACCGAACGATTATGTTCCTAGATCGAATGATCCTGGAGAGGAGACCGATTGGTATTAAAACAGTAAAATGGAAATTCAGACTAAAGCCGAACGGTAAAAGTAAAATTCAACAGCCTAAATAAAAGTCGAACGGTCCTAACGATGGACTGAACGGTAAACATAAGCAAAGACGACGGGTCATTCAGTCCTGACAGACTGAACAGTAGCAATGAAAAACCTAATTGTAATTTGGTAAATGCAGAAACAATAAATGTGCAGAAACAAAAAGCAGTAGAAACAAAATGCTGGAACAGTAAACACGTAGGCAGAAATGAAATTGCAATAAATTAAAATGCATCAATTCAATTTAAACATAAATTTCAAATCTAGAAACGCAAATGATAACGAAGTGAAAAATAAAAACGGAAATGCAGAACGCAGCATAGCATGAAGATAAACGCGAAAATGAACAGTGAAAAGCATAGAACATAAATGAACAAGAAACTTGAGTGCAACAACAAATTCAACCATGAAATTGTAAAGATAATGATTTCAATACATGAAAAAGAAAAGAAAGCCAAAACCTAAACCTCCTCCAAGGGGGAGGAAGAAGAAGACGCTCCAAAGAAATGGAAAATGTGATTGGCGGCTAGGAGACTTCGGTCAAGTGAAAGTGATTTTGGGGTATATAGACCCCAAAAGACCAAACTGCCCTTCTAATGGGCTTGTCCTACAAAATGACCTAAAATTGGGCCCAAAGTCCTAAGGTTTGACCCAATGGCATTCTAAAACGAAATTACACTCTAACAGTGACGTGGCCACCCTCTTGAAGTCCCAGAATGTGCTTCCAGCATTGTTGTTGAGTTCCTCTTGTCAGCTCATTTGACCGATCGGTCATGAAAGACTCACACCGTTCAATCAGCAATGCTCAACAGGCTCAGGAACTGGTGCGGTACAGTCTCTATAAGACCGTTCGGTCATGCAACACTGTTGAGACCGTTCGGTTCTGTCGTTGTGCTCAGTCGTTAAGTGCAAGTTCAGTCTGTGCTTCTTTGCCATTCGGTTCTCTGGTGCTCGTCCATTCAGTATATGCGCTCGGTTAAGATGTTCGGCCAAGACTCTCATGCAATGATGATTTGTCGTTCGGTAGAGGCTTTCACAGACCGTTCGATTTTGTAGTGCTCTGCCATTTTGGTTAGGCTTTACAAACCGTTTGGTGTAGGCATTTACAGGACGTTCGACATATGCTTCAACAAACTGTTCGGTCAAGTCTTCAGCAAACCGTTCGGTCAATTCTTCAACAGACCATTTGGTGCTGAGCAATACTCCCAAATCTTTTCTCAACCTCAGACAACGATTGACCTGCACATAATGATTGAAATAATTAAGCTCAAATAATTCAAATTAATTAAAATAAGAATTATCTTGAAATTAAGCCCAAAGAGTGAAAATGAGATAAAAATGGAGAATTAAACACAATATGGTGCAAAAAGCTAAGTTAGTAGTAGAAAATAATGACTCATCAGTAAGTCAAATCAGACGCATTTTAATCAATTATGCTATTAATCTAATATGTTACACTACATAGTTATAACATATTAACAACAGTCAAAGCCATTAATTGAATGCTCAATTAATGTAATCGATTTGCAATAAATGTTTGGTCAACATATTTAATAATATGACCTTTGAGACAGTTATGTCAAGCAGTGAAACAATTTTCAAATCTTTAGCAAACTTAATTGAATACAGGATCCATGTAATCGATTTAATCACTAATGTAATTGATTCAAAACTTGTTGTTTTGCCACAGTTCAAAAGTTAAGCTGTCTGATGACTTTAACTGATTAACACACCATTGTAATCGATTAAGTCATAGGATATGCTTGGTGCATGTGGTTTTTCCATTTCCAAAACTCATATTATGCATACATAGATATAATTACATTTCAAACACAGTAGTATGCAATAATCAACACAATATGTCCACAACTATGCTTGTACAAATTTCACAATAAGCAGAAGCATATATAACACAAATAACACAGTACACACACATGTGTTTTTATTAACAATGTGTTGTCATAATCAAAAATAGATATCACAGAGATTGTGGGTTCAGCTAACACTGTGCTCCCCCTATCAACAATCTCAACACTCTTAAATATTATTCTCTTTTAAAACAAATTCCATTTTTCTCTCACCAAATGACCCACTTGAATTACTCACTTTTACGTAACCACTCTTACTTCCGTCATTCTCTCTTTTTCTTTTTATATTCAATTCCACAAAACCACTCTTAATTCTTCTTTTCTCCTTTTACTTTTAAAACTAAGTTCTCTTTCTCCACTCTTCTACTTTTACGTAACTTGGACACATACACACTACACACTATAATTTTCTCTTCTCTCTCCCTCGTTAAAAGCTCACGACCCCACACCATTTCATCCCACACACTTTTATATTGGTTTCTAAACACTCTCTCTACCTACACTTACATGTAAATTTTCACACACATAACCTACTTCCATTCCTTTTATTTCCTTTTGACTTTTCAACTACACCTTTCCTCTTTTCACTTTTTCCTCTACACATAACGTAAATAACCACTTACTCTCCCCCTTCTTTTCAATTTAGCAAACCACTAACAGACACATTCCATTTTTCATCTCCTTTAACTTTTCAACACCAATCTTCTCCCCCTTCGTTGCTCGTAAACCATCTTCCCACCATTCTTTCATATTTTTCTTCCCAACCTAAAACCCAAAGACTACCTTTTTCCTCACCATGCTACATCAACCTCTACCCTTGCTCTCTTCTATTTTTTTCTTCTTCTTCATCCTCTATGTAAAATATGCAAACTCCAAGAACTCTTTTTTTTTTTAATTTTGTTCTTCTTTGCTTTCAAAGACCATCCCAAAGCTGCTTCCTTCACGATTTTTCTCCTCTTGCAACACCTTTCTTTTTCTTTGCCACTTTTAGATCAACCAAGCCATGTCCATGTCCATCTTCCACTTTTATTCTTCTTCCTTCATGCTCTTCTTCCATCCATGGTGGCAACTCCATCTTCCATCAATGTTTTTCATCAAAACTATGCATCTCAATTACCAAAACCTCACCTTTACTCTTCTTATTCTTCATAACTCATTCCTTTCTCTTCCAAAAGTGGAAGAGAACTCTCAATTCCCTCCTACCCATAGTCTTGGTCAAAGAGTATAGATATGTGCCCCTCAAAATATATAATTCATGTAAGATAACAATAACCAAGATACACACATTAAAATCATGATTTTAAGTGAACCCATTCATACACAATAAACAACCCAATACACCCAACATGTATACCCATTACAATAACAACATTTTTTCATAAAATATAAACATGTATAGTCCATTATATACCCCATATAATAGCAAAACGAAAATGAACATGTGAATACCCATTTTCCATGTAACAACACATGAAACTTAAACACAAAAGAAGAACACATGAATCAACATGTTATTTTTAATCTCAACACAAAAGAAAGAAAGCATGTAATAACATGTTATCTTCTACCTATCATACACCATGTTATATCCCAAGTTAAATCCCTTACCTCTAGTTCCAAGCAATCTTCCAAGGTTCTTAAGTTTCTTTCCTTCACTAAACTCCAAGCCCTTCCCTTCTCCAGTTTCCTCTTCAAGTTATATCCCAAGCTCCAAGGTTCTTAGGTTTCTTTTCTCTCACCAACTTGGTTGCTCTCCCAAAGTGTCTCTTCAACTCACGATTCTCTCTCTCTTTTCCACTCTCCAAGTGTTTGTAATGCAACATAACAAACTTAAAATTACACATTTAAGTAGAATTAATCCTAAACCTTACTAACCCTTCACCACCCACTCCTAGTCACTCCAAAGGACACCCTACACAACTGATAACGGTTGAAAAACCGTTACTTTTATACTTAATTTTGATCATTAATCAACCCTTTTTGACTTAGAAACTTGCTTTAACTCATGTTTTTGCTTTAGTTTTGTGAATAAGAGAGTTGAAGGTGAATTTAATGGTTTTGTGCTAGATTCCTTTGATTTTGTAGGTTATTGGATTGATTTGAAAGAAGAGCTAAAGTACCGAATGGTTGGAATGCAGAAAAGTCAATCAGAAACCAAAAAAGTCAACCAGTCAACTAGAAAAGTCAACAATCAACCAAAATGCAGAAAAGTCAACCAGAGTGCAGAAAAAGTTACGCTGAGCGGTAGTTTTGAAGTGTCGAAATCACCGCTAAGTGCCAAATTCCGCTGAGCGCCAGTGCCGCACTTAACGCTGAGCGGCAAAAGTGCCGTTGAGCGCCATTTTTATGGGCTTGGACCTATTTTCTGTTATTTTTATGGGCTTGGACTAGTTTTCTGTTATTTTTGTGTTCTATTTAAGGACTTGAACATCCTAGGTTTTGTATCTTTTGATGGCTTAAGCACAGAAACACACTTTTCACCCCTTGGGGGGTAGATTTGGAGATGGTGACGACTCTCCTCTTCTCTTTCTCTGGTTTTTCTATCTCTTCCATTCTTTCATTCCATTGTTCATCTAGTTTCTCCATGACGACGGAGGGCTAACCCTTATTGTTTTTGGGAAAGATGTAACCTCTTAAACTCTCATGTATTGAATTTGTTCTTCAAGATCTTTTAAAGATACATGCTTTCTTTCATTAATTGTTAGAGATATTCTTCTTTGCTCAAATGCTTGTGATTTTTTATTCATGTACGGCATAAATCTTATGATTTGTAAGTATCAGGAGATTTCGTACTCCTAGGGTTGGACGATTTGGGGATGTGACAACTCTCCTCTTCTCTCCCTAGGATTGTTATTGAGAGATATCTTACAAATCACGATCTGGGGAATTCTCCCAATAGTAATATAAACCTAGACATATGAGTATGATGGTTGGTTGCATTTAAGCTTCTGTTCACTATAATGCATGATTAATTGCTAGGGAGACAAGACATTGTAAACTAGTGATTATGATTAGGCTTTCTTCGCCGAGACATCGGGTTTAAGGTAAATTAGAAAGTGGCATTAACATTAATGAAGAAAGATGAATTCATATATGCATGAGAGTAAGTTAGGTGAAATCTAAACCCCAACAACAATATCATCAACTTCATCCATTCTTTCTTGTGTTTATACGCATCTGTTCGTGGTAAAACTGATGTAGATAGGCCCTATGGCATCGGTTCTGCTCTGAACTGAGGTAGTAGAGGTTGGAAAAAAGAATTTGGAACGTTCCATGTAGAGGTTGTCAGCCTTTAGCAGGACATACTACCTCGATTCCCTAGAGAACCGATGTTGTATCTCCTATTCCGAAAAGCCCTTCATGTGAAAAGTCTGATTTGCAGGGGGAGACAAAGCTTTCTGCCTTGGGTTGGTTAGAGAACTGAAACAGTATACCTGTTTAAGCATTGGTTCCTGGGCAACCGAGGCATATAGTTTGGCTAAAATTTTGAAAATGCCACGGCGTTTTTATACGCTTCAATTTTTATATAACATAAGTGTATATGACGCATTAGAAAATGCTTTTTTACTAACGCGTAAGGACAAGATCATATCATAATCTGTCAACAACTGCTCGCATATCCCAGATTGAGCCATCAAACGTCAATCAGACTCTTGAAGACAATTCTTGGATTGAAGATATGAAAGAACAAACTCGATCGATTAAAGAAAAATGAAGTATGGGAACTTATTGAGTTACCCAAAGGAAAGCATGTAGTCAAAGCTAAATGGGTCTACTGTTGCTCTGGTTCCAAGAAAGCTCTTCACGTGTAATGCCTGAATATGTTTCCATCAACAAGCATTTGCATCCACTTAGCAAGCTAAGTCAACATATGTAGACGTCATTTTAAAATTATGACAATAGTCGCTGATTTGTTTTTGTTATCACGATATGTAGATGTTCTCTACGCAATTTCTTAGGCTTGTTCCTTTTATTTTCCGTTTTTTAGCATGTTCAATACTTTGATTGGATTCATGAATATTATTCCCAACCATGATTGGAAATTGAAGTTTTTAAACTTAAATTGTTCTCTTTTATTAAGCCTTTTGCTTTTACTTTATTTGGCATGTGAAATACTTTGGACTGAAGCATATTATTGCCAACCATGATTGGAAATCAAGTTTTTTTTCAATATTTAAATCTAATTTCTTTTCTTTTATGACGGTTATTATTGTTTCTAGGTTATAAACAAATTGAATTTTAACTATTTTTAGGTTTTAAACTAAACATTAACGCTTCACATTTATTTGCTTCTTTTCTCTATGGGTAAATTAACTAAAGCCAAGTTGTCCCGCCAACTATAAGTTTGAAGTGATGGATTTGGCTGAATTGATTGACATAAAAGATATATAAATGAATGTGCATTGCCGATATATATATATATATACCTAAAACCAAGTTGTCCCTCCAACTATAAGTATGAATATATATTTTGAAATTCTCTCATTATTCCACAAAGGCAATTAAACAATTGAAAATGGCCCGGTAAACCCAAAGCGTTCTACTTCTTTTCATAATTGGTGTCATCATTTTCATATCTGGTAAACTCCTTTTTTATGATTGAATAGGGGAATAAAAAGGTTTTATTATATGTTTTTATGTTGAGTAATACATTGATGAGTGGAATTAGGATGAAAATTGAATCTATGAAATACATTTTATTTTGAGTCGAATAAAGAAGTTATTACTCTATTTTATTTTTTTCTTAAATTTGATTTGATTCAATTGGTTTAAGTAAAAAATGATTTATCTTATTTACTAATAATTGTTTTGGGATGGATGCTTGATCGATCCATACAAGTAGTATTAAAAACAAATTAAAAACAAATTAAAAACCAAATATATATTTAGAAGAGAAAGCTATGAATTTGTAAATATTACTAAAAAGTATTTAGAATTGATTTTACCAATTTATATTAAGGTCATGCATTGATGGATGAATGTTTATCTTAAAACGTGTGGTTGCATTAATCATTCATTCATGTGAGAGGAGTTGATTATGAGGTTATAAATGAATAATGTACCTATTGTGTTGTTGTGTAAGCATAGTTGAAGCAAAATCAAGGTACGAGAAAGCGGTGCAGGAGAGTGAAATTATGGATTTGACGGAATTGATTGACACAAAAGATATACAAATGAATGTGCATTGCTGCTATGACAACCAAGTACAAAGTTGCAACCCAGGAGCGAATGACGAGAAACGTTGTAATTCCATTTGCCTAAATCATCCCTGCGGAAAAGGTGGTCGTTGCAAAGTCTATGGCCATAGACACCAAAAACATGTTTGCCATTGTTTTTGCTAAATATATGAAACCCTAAACCCCAAATGTATACAACATATAAAATCTGTATTTTTCATTGTTCATTACCGAGTTTGGTCGAGTAGACTTTGAGGTGGGTTGACCAATAATTGACATGTGAATTGGATATAAATCACAGAGAGGGCAAGTCTACCTACAAGAACTCTCTGAATCTACGCCTCCTAAGAGCTTTATGAATAATTATTGTGAGCATAAGTAATAATGTGATGGATCCTACTTCGTGTTATGTAAACATATTATAATAGCCCTATTAGGCCAACGAATTAAAAGTATATATCAGCATAGGTATATTGGCTTATTTTGCTTCTATTTGTAAATCATACATCATATAATTATTATATTTGCCCTATTTCCGAGTGGTTAAAATGTAATTGGTATCTCTTATTTCGATCCCAAGATGATGAGTCTATTTTGGTAACCGCTAACATGCAAAATTAATTGTAACAATGATGTGGACATGAAGATAAGCCTCATGAGCACAAAAATTTAAAGACTAAACGCAGATGGGTCGTCTTGTTAAGAAAACGAGCTTAGACGTTATGCACAACTCATTGTCGTGTTCGAAGTCGATTTAACTATTTACCAGGCACAAGATCATTATTATATCATAGCATATTGTCGACTACAAGAATAAATCTTTCGCACTTAATTACTCTTTGACTTATTAACAAGTGATTTTGGAAGCCACAATTGCTCACTCTAGGGTTTTTGGCAGTACAAATAAAAACTATTTTTTAGCAGTAGTTAAGTCGATTGATTTAAAGTATCACAGAAAAATCAATTTTCGTACCCACCGATATAAAGTTTGGCATCATAAAAGTATTATAGCCTCAAATGAATATAACCGTCCGAATAACGACCATTAAAATTATTAGAGTCCCTTTTGAGTGCATCTAATTTACATTTTAAAAGATCTCATCTAATATTTAACGACGATTATAAACGACAATTATTTATTTAATATTTTGTGGCCTTTTTAAGCTCTACTAAATTAATTTGAAATAAGTTTGTAGTGTTTATTGGCAATTATAAACCCAAGAAAACCATTTAGTTTTTCAGTGGAAAGTTATGCAATATTTAATGATGGTTGTAAATGTTAGTAAAATCACTATTTTTTTTCTAAAATAAAAATATAAAGACCTTAACTAAACTACAACTAGAAAAAAATCAATTAATTTACATAGAACAAAATATAGTAAACATATTTTAAATTTCAAGTTATGTCTATTACTCTTAGATACATCATTATAATAGTACGCAATTTCTAATTTCTGAAATAGCTAGAAAAAATCTTTTGAAATGTCGACAAACATGGGATACCAAGGATTTTAATTTTAGTTCTGAATTCAATACTAGGCAAACAAAACTAATATTTTCGTGATTTTTTATGTTAGGTAGTCCCTAAAGAGTTTGATATCATAGTCAAAATAATTTGAAATCTTTTGAAATGTCGATAAACATGGGATACCAAGGATTTTAATTTTAGTTCTGAATTCAATACTAGGAAAACAAAACTAATATTTTGGTGATTTTTTATGTTAGGTAGTCCCTAAAGAGTTTGATATCATAGTCAAAATGATTAATGTAATAAGTTTTTTTAGCCATTACAGGATTAAGTGTTATGTTTCCTAGAATACACTAAACAAACAAAAAATAATAATATAATATGATTTTGTTGTTAATTTTACTGTTATCTGTGAAAAGTTACATAATCTACTACAACAGTTTTTGATATCAGCCATTGTTGTTTTACCTCTTTAACCATAACGAAAGGTTTCTGCATATTTTCAATGCGTATGGATCTTATGTGATAATAATTGATTGGTAAACTCATAAAAATTTTGGAACTACATTGCTTTATGATGATTCTTCACATCTTGACCATTAAAACATAACATTAATTGTATTATCTAAACTAAAAACTCTAAATTTATTCTACACAAATGATATGAATGACTTTATACGTAACGCGTTGATCTATAATCTACACTCCTGCATTAGCACTTGCATCACCATTCCTAGCCATTAGCAACCTAAATCAACATATGTAGACGTCATTTTAAAATTATGATAATGGTCTCTAATTTGATTTTGTTATCACGATGTAAATGTTTTCTATGCAATTTCTTAGTTTTTTCCTTTTATTTCCCTGTTTTCAGCATGTCAATATTTTGATTGGATTCATGGATATTGTTCCCAACCATGATTTCAAGTTGACGTTTTTTTAGATATGTAAACCTAATTTGTTCTCTTTTATTAAGCTATTTGCTTTTATTTTATTTAGCATGTCCAATACTTTGGATTCAAGCATATTATATTCAACCATGATTTTGAATCAAGTTCTTTTGAAATATTAAATCTAATTTGTTTTCTTTTATGACGGTTATTGCTTTTTCTAGGTTATAAAACAAATTGAATTTTAACTATTTTTAGGTTTTATACAAAACATTAACCGTTTAAAGTTATCAGCCAGTTTTCTCTACGGGTAATTAACTAAGGCCAAGTTGTCCCTCCAACTATAAGTATGAATATATATTTGGAAATTCTCTCATTATTCCACAAAGGCAATTAAACAATTGAAAATGGCCCGACGAACCCAAAGCGTTCTACTTCTTTTCACAATTGGTGTCATCATTTTCTTATCTGGTAAACTCCTTTTTTATGATTGAATAGGGGAATAAAAAGGCTTTGTTATATGTTTTTATGTTGAGTAATAGATTGATGAGTGGAATTAGGATGAATATTTGAATCTACGAAATACATTTTATTTTGAGTCGAATAAAGAAGTTATTACTCTATTTTATTTCTTTCTTCAATTTGATTTGATTCAATTGGTTTAAGTAAAATTTGATTTGTTATTTACTAATAATTTTTTTTGGATGGATGCTTGATCGATCCATACAAGTAGTATTAAAAACAAATTAAAAACCAAATATATATTTAGAAGAGAAAGGTATGAATTTGTAAATATTACTAAAAAGTATTTAGAATTGATTTTACCAATTTATATTAAGGTCATGCATTGATGGATGAATGTTTATCTTAAAACGTGTGGTGGCATTAATCATTCATTCATGTGAGAGGAGTTGATTATGAGGTTATAAATGAATAATGTACCTATTGTGTTGTTGTGTGAGCATAGTTGAAGCAAAATCAAGGTACGAGAAAGCGGTGCAGGAGAGTGAAATTATGGATTTGGCGGAATTGATTGACACAAAAGATATACAAATGAATGTGCATTGCTGCTATGACAACCAAGTACAAAGTTGCAACCCAGGAACGAATGACGAGAAACGTTGTAATTCCATTTGCCTAAATCATCCCTGCGGAAAAGGTGGTCGTTGCAAAGTCTATGGCCATAGACACCAAAAACATGTTTGCCATTGTTTTTGCTAAATATATGAAACCCTAAACCCCAAATGTATACAACATATAAAATCTGTAATTTTCATTGTTCTTTACCGAGTTTGGTCGAGTAGACTTTGAGGTGGGTTGACCAATAATTGACATGTGAATTGGATATAAATCACAGAGAGGGCAAGTCTACCTACAAGAACTCTCTGAATCTACGCCTCCTAAGAGCTTTATGAATAATTATTGTGAGCATAAGTAATAATGTGATGGATCCTACTTCGTGTTATGTAAACATATTATAATAGCCCTATTAGGCCAACGAATTAAAAGTATATATCAGCATAGGTATATTGACTTATTTTGCTTCTATTTGTAAATCATACATCATATAATTATTATATTTGCCCTATTTCCGAGTGGTTAAAATGTAATTGGTATCTCTTATTTCGATCCCAAGATGATGAGTCTATTTTGGTAACCGCTAACATGCAAAATTAATTGTAACAATGATGTGGACATGAAGATAAGCCTCATGAGCACAAAAATTTAAAGACTAAACGCAGATGGGTCGTCTTGTTAAGAAAACGAGCTTAGACGTTATGCACAACTCATTGTCGTGTTCGAAGTCGATTTAACTATTTACCAGGCACAAGATCATTATTATATCATAGCATATTGGCGACTACAAGAATAAATCTTTCGCACTTAATTACTCTTTGACTTATTAACGAGTGATTTTGGAAGCCACAATTGCTCGCTCTAGGGTTTTTGGCAGTAACATTAAAATCTTCCTCTTGGAATACCAACCTTTATATAATAACAATTCTTTATAGTATGACCAATTGTATTGCAGTAAAAGCAAGCATTGGTTACAGGTTTGCTTAAGTCAATAAATTTCTTAGAATTTATTCTTTCACTCTTAGCCTTATAATCAATTACATTCCTATTAATTGCTCTTCTGTGTGACCCCAATACAACATCCAAATTCTCTCTACCAAGTATGAATTTTGCTAAAGTACTGGTTAGATATTCTATTTTTTCAATATGAGCGTGGCAATTAACACAATCCTTTTCTACAATCTTAATTTCAGTTTTAACATGTTTACTAGATTGTAAAGCAAGATCAAGTTCCTTTTCAAGTTTATCATTGTCACCCACAAGGTTATTAATTCGATATTCAAAGTCTTTTCTTTCATAGTTTAATCGATTAACCTTGTACTGTAGCCTCATTGCTTCAGCATGCAATTCTTGAAATGCATCTAGCAGCATAGCATACTTGACTTCAATTGGCTCACTCTCGAAATCGCTATCACTACTTTCAGAGCATACAGAATCAGCCATGAAGCACAAATTTGTTTCCTCCTCTAAACTTTGATCATCATTGCTGAATGAATCACCATCACTGTTCTCCCAAGCAATGTAATCCTTCCTCTGCTTACTTCTTCTCATGTCCTGAGGATACTTTGCATCAGTTTTTTGTTTATTTTTCAATTCTAGACACTCTAGCTTGATGTGACCATCTTTTCCACACTCATAACAAGTAACAGTGCTGATCTTTGAGTTTCTTCTGCCTCCTTTGGAGTTACCTACAAAGTCAGTTGCACCATTTCTATTTTTCATAAATTTGGTAAATTTTTTTACCATCATGTTCATAACCTCTTTTCTGAGATGTCTGCATCTGAGTCTACATCACATTCAACCTTTCTGGAGGTCTTCTTGTTGATAGCTTTGAGTGCAATGGATTGTTTATGTTCAATCTCCTCTTCTTCTTTTAATATACCAAGCTCGAGCTCGTGTTCCCTGAGTTTACCAAATAGTGTACCCATATTCATGTTAGTTAAATCTTTAGATTCAGATGTGGTTGTTACCTTTGGCTTCAAACTCTTGTTAACACTCTTTAAGATCTTGATGTTGATTTTCTCCTTCTCAAAAGCTTTGCTGAGAGCCATCAAGTGATTGACAATGTGAGTAAACCTCTTTTGCACGTCATATATGGTCTCTCCAGCCTTCATCCTGAACATTTCGCACTCTTGTACCAAGGAGTTCTTTCTTACTCTCTATACCTCATTTGTGCCTTCATGTGTAACTTCGAGTACTTCCCACATCTCTTTGGCACTTTTGCATTGAGAAATCCTGAAAAACTCATCCATAATAAGAGCAAAAGCAATAACATTCCTAGCTTTAACATCATATTGTGCTCTTCTATTTTCCTCTTGACTCCACTCAGAAAAAAATTTCAAAACAGATTTTCCTTTAATCACTTGAGTGGGTTCAAAGGGACCATTAAGAGTCGCATCCCACATACCTTTGTTCACTAACTCAAGAAATATTTGCATTTTGATTTTCCAAAAAGCATAATTTTTGCCAGCAAATAGAGGTGGTCTATTTGTGGATGCACCTTCACCGAAGGTTTGAGAAACAAAAGTCATTTCAGGATCGAGTAATCGATTATACAAAAAGAGTAATCGATTTGTTTTTCAAATAACTTTTGAAAACCAGCTCTGATGAAAAAGTATGTGTATATGCAATGATAATGAAAATGTAAAGAGATAAAGGAGAGAAAAACAAACACAGTTTTTATATTGGTTCGACCTTAATGCCTACATCAAGTCACCCTTCCAATCCACCTTAGATCGGAGAGTAATTCACTATAATGATCAGAGTATTGTGGCTAAGGCTCTATAGAGCAACTCTCAAATGTAAACACCTCATAAACTCTCAATCAAATATAGAAACAACAACACATGCCAACATAGAACAACCCGTCCCTGTTGCAGCAAACCCTTTGAGATATCCCCTCCCAAAGTCAAGAGCACACCACTATTCTTCCTGAAGATCACGTACAGGGAAACAGATAATCCAAGATTGCAAGTCTTCTCTCCTGATCAATCAAGATGCACCTTTAGATGTGCTAAAGCGATCAGTCAATGTAGCCCAGTAAATTACTTCTCAAGAATGCTTCAAGATGATCCAATTCTTCTCGTTCTTGATTCTTGGAGCTTTTGAGTAATCTGTAAAACCTCTCAAATGAAATCAATCAAATATGAAAATGTAAGTATGATCAATCATTTTATATTTTCAAACAATGTGTCAATATATAGTTTATATCAGTCCTAACGCAAAGCAATCGATTACTAAACTTATGTAATCGGTTACATTAAACAGATCTAATAGAATTACAACAAACTTAGCTCTTAATTGAATACATAATTAATGTAATCGATTCTCATTAAATGCTAGTCAAACAAATTTAAAAATATGACCGTTATAGGAGTTATAATTAGCAAAAAATTAGTTTTCAAACATAACATACTTAATTGAATACACAAAGCATATAAATGATTAAACTTCAACACTTAAGAGAATTTTAAAAATTTTTCTTTCCAAAGACTCATCACAGCATATTTGAAAATGATATATGCAAACACACGAGTTTTAATTGATTCAACAACTAATGTAATCGATTCAAATTAGTTGTTTTGCCACATTTCAAAACCATAAGTTGTCTAATGACCTTAGTTAATCACTACAACATTGTAATCGATTTTGTCATTCAGATATGCTTTTTTTGCATGTGGTATTCATAACACAGAATCATACATTATGCATACACAGATATAATCACATCATAAACACGATAGTATGCAGTCACATTAGTATGTTCAACATATGCATTTATCACACATTTTATGCAATTTCAAATCAGCATATGCATTGATATAACACACAGAAACTCCTTTCTGTTATGAGTTGACAACATTCATGTGTTGTTATTATCAGTGTGTTGTCATCATCAAAAACCAACATAACAGGAATTGGGTTCAGCTATCACATGTGCTCCCCCTATCAACATAATCTTTCAAAAACACTTTGTTGTTTTAGATTCATAAATAAATTCAAACACTCATAAGTTTAACTCATTCGAGTTAAACATTCTACTCATTTGGACTAATGTTGATACGAGGAGTGGTGAAACTCGTTTAACCAATTGGTTAGCTAGTAAACCAAGAAATGTTAAACTCATACGTAATCTTTGTGATTAGTAGAACCCCTTAAAGAATTTTACGGAAAAAATTAAACATAACATAGTTTGGAACGAGCTAGTATAAAAACGAAGTGTACTTTAGTGTTTTTATTTTTAAAAGTTTTCCTTTCAACACTCTTTGTTAACTTAAGTATTTAAGTATTGTTAAGGCCATATAATAATTTAAATCTCTTTTTCTAATGTGTTTCACTAAATAAGCTTAAAATATTCAAATAAAAATGTTCATTCTTTATACTTCACTCTCCATTCATTTTCAACCTAAAATATCAAACAAAGTGTAATATACAGTTTATTTATCAACTATTCAAGTTTTATTTTATCAACAAGTAAAAGCATATCTAATTGAAGTACAACAACAAATATAAATTAGTTTATCAAATTTTTGAACGACAGACAACCAAATCACCGTTTTAATCTGATAACTCTCATGTTAATATATTTTTATGTTTCAAAACACAACAATCAAGAAAATTCACATAAATATAATATCTACAAATTAAGTCACATCCATCTAGTTCAAACTTTATACTTTCTAAGATACTATCAAATTTTAATCCATAGACACTAAGAAGAACTTAAAATCTTCAAAAAGTTATACAGATTTCTCAAAATTCTAAACAAAAGTTGAAGAAAATATATTTTAAAAATGTTATTTTAATAAAATATATATAGTTTGCATAAGTATTGTTTTATGTATACGTATTATTAATTTTCCTAATAAAACATTTAAATTTAAATATAAAAAACTAAAATCATATATTTTAAAAAATCGAAAGTGAGTTCATCAATTTAAAGTTTTATAATTTAAAACAAGTTTAAAATAATTCAAGAATAAAAAACCTGTTCCTTTCTTGATCAAACATTCCAAATACTTTGTCTTTGTAAATATCCAAATCATAAAAAATGGTGCTAAAAGGAAGATTCCCACCGTCCACCTTCTTGTATTCAACACGTGGTTCACACCTCATTCTCAAATATTTAACATCACATTCTTCAACGTTCATAAACAGTCCAAGTTCTTTAATTTTCTCACACCTTCATTTTCACCTCCCGACAACAATGGCTTCATTGACTCCTGCAAGCTCTTTCTGTAGCTACCGCAAGTTTCCCTCCAAAGCCAACAATGGTAGAAGCAGCTTTTCCTCTTTCCCTCGCATTATGTTCTGTCAGAAGCACCACGATGATGTTCCCACCGACCAAATCCACCGAAGGTTCTTCACTCTCTCGCTTTTCTTACTCTTTTCTTTTGATTGGTCATAACCATCTTATGAAATTTATTCACATTCAATTTTGCTTTTCTATATTGAAGAGAAATCATTTTGAGAAGCAGTGAAATGGCGACCATTGGTGCTATCTTCAACTTCAGGTACCTCTCCTCTGTTTTGGGAGAAGTTTCAATTTTTTTAATGTAAATTTAATCCAGGATTTGATTTTGTTAATGGGTGTTGAGACCCTTTTGGTTTTCAGTTTTGGTTTTGCTTTATGCTGGAAATGGGTGGTCGTTAAAAAGTAGAATTTGGTATGGGTTGTGTGTTTTGGTGGCGGTCTCTATCAGATATCTATATGTTCTTCTGTTCAGTTAGTTGTTTACTGATTTGTTTCTTATGCTGTTGTTGTGTTTTAGTGTCCCTCCTCTGTGTATATAAGTCCTCTGCTGGACTGAGTTTTTATCAAGTCTTATTTAATCAAATAAAACTGTTTTCTTCTTCTTTCATGATGGTAGTATGGAATCAGCAGAAATCGTCCTTCTCCTTCTGTGATTAACACTCTGATTTGCTTTATCTAAAACAGTGGCAAAAAACCTGATTATCTTGGAGTGCAGAAAAACCCACCAGCATTAGCTCTGTGTCCAGCAACTAAGAATTGTGTATCAACCTCTGAGAATATCAGTGATCGCACACATTATGCTCCTCCTTGGTAAAACTCCTCTTTTCCTCATTTTAATTTTAGTTTTGGTTTTATGGGATTCTATGAATAAGTGAAGTAAATGCAATGTTTTATTTGTTTACTGATTATGTTCTCATAACGAGAGTAATTATTTATGTATGTGTTACCAGGATTAAAAAAATATGGTTAAATTATTTTCATAAAGTTCTAACCTATTTTCACAACCTATGAAAATCTTGTCGAAATAATGAAAACAACTTATAAAGATATCATAAGTTATTTTAAATACCATGACTTGCAAAAATACTTATAAGTCTAACAAAGTCTTTTCAAACATGTTGAAAGTTGAAGTATTTTCATTACGTTGTTCTTGAGTCTTCGGGTAAGTATCAAGTGGTGTCAAATTTAGGTATTGAGGAGAATCTGGTAAACCAAATTTAGGAGATAACTTGTGAAGGTTTTTTTATTTATTTTTTGGATTTAGTTCAAAAGGATGTTATGGAATATTTGTGAGAATCAAGTTGCAATAGGAAAGTGCACTTTGAACAATTTATCACAATTTAAACCACCTGAAAATTGTGCAACTGGCGGCTTTGGACTATAGACTGTTAAACAATGTTTACTTGACAGAAGAATTGGATTACTGGTCACACAAATATTGGCCGGTGAAGTTGTACAATCTTTACTTTTACTATTTATTTGACAAAAGAAACTTTTCTCTAGCTTGGTCTTTGTATTATTGAGTATGGACCCACCAAATTCCTAACTTTATTATTGGAGATAGATGAATCATGATGTCACTTTGTTTTAGTTTGTTTCCTTCTTTTTCAGGAACTATAATCCTGAAGGCAGGAAAAATCCTGTGAGCAGAGAGGAAGCCATGGAGGAACTGATAGACGTGGTAAAAAAAATCTAGCTGAACTGAAGCATTGAATTATATCACTGGATTGCAATTGTTCTTTCCCTTCCCTCACTCTGTCAACATTGATTATAATTTATAAAAATTATCAGACTAGGGTTAGTAGTACACTTTGCAACACAGTCTTTCTATTGCAATTTCTTTTCTGTTATTGGTTAAAATTTATTGAAAATTATAGTCACAAAAGAAACTTTAGGAGGGTAACCTACATAATTGGGTGGCTTTTAATAAATTTTTACTAATAATGAAGAGTTATTTAAAAGAGCGTTCAAGATCCTTCTTTAACTGATGTAGTCAAATCAAAATATTTGAGTCGAGATAACCCTTATTGCTAGTCTGTTTTGTAGGATCAAATCAGATCTAAACTTTAATTATAGTGCTAACCTTTTTCTAGTTTGTTATATATAATTGGGTTGTAAAAGCTGGATATTTGCACTTTTTCAATCATTTATGCTAAAAACCAGCTCCCCGTAACTTTTACAGATTGAGTCAACAACACCAGACAAATTTACTCCAAGAATAGTTGAAAGAAAAGAAGACTATATCCGTGTGGAGTATCAAAGCTCAATCTTGGGGGTATGCGTAACTTATATCTAAGGAAACTCCTCATGAAAAAAAAAAATAGTCATTTTATATATTTTAGTTGATATCATCAACCATCTCTAATTTCCTCTTTTTTTTGTGTCATGTTCTAACAGTTTGTGGATGATGTCGAGTTCTGGTTTCGACCAGGCAAGGGTTATACTGTGGAGTATCGATCTGCATCTCGAGTGGGAAACTTTGATTTTGATCTGAATAGGAAAAGAATAAAGGTATGGTTTAAGTCCTTTCTCTATAGTTGCATAAAGAAATTATTGGTTTGCAGGGAAAAACCTTTTTCCCTCATATCATGTCTTGACACTTGTTAAAGTTTTTTATATGATTCACTAAATTTGTGTCTAAATGATTTTCTTTCTTTTTGTAAATTAGTCACACTTTAACTGAAGGTAAATTTAGTTAACTGTGCTTTGGTCAGAAATAAATTGACATTTTTTAGATGGTAGAGAAAAAGAATATTTTTCAGATGGATGTAAATCCTTACCTTAAACATTTTTGTGATGAAAACATCTTGGTTGGTGTCAGGCACTGCGACAAGAGTTGGAGAAGAAAGGATGGGCATCTCAAGACACAATATGATGAATAAACTAAGGCCAAAGTCATATTATCGTCATCATCTAAGAAAACATTATTTCACACCTTGGACCTTCTATACTTTAGTAATTGAAAAAAATCTCACAAGATCATCAATGAAAGCAATATTTTATTTGATGATTAGAATTGTGGAAATCATTGAAAATAGTACTCCAAACTCTCGGGGAAGAAATGGAACGAAGATGTAGATCCATATCTTCTTGAAGTTCATTGACTTGTCAACTTGTTTACAGTGAATCATTCTTGTTTCAAGAATTTGATTTGTTGTGGAAAGTTTGTCTTTGCTTCTTCTTGTATTAGAAGTGACCTTTGTAGAGTGTGTGAGAAACACCGAATTAATCACAGCATCCTTATTACATAACACACACCTCACAAAAAAAGTCTCTATATTTATCTGTAATTATAGTTGTGTTTTTTATGACCATTTTACAACTCCAATGGTAATGTATTTATACTAGTCTATAGAAGGAATGGAAGCCACGTATTAAATGTAGGTATTATTCTACCTTTGAGCATATAAATATGTAGGCATCTTATCCTTTGGCTTTCTTGCAGTTACATATAGTTGAATTTATTCAACAATTCTTCCTCTTTAATTACATATTGAAATTTATCATCTTAGAGCCATTCCAATAATGTCTTTACACAATTTCAGCTTTTCTCGAGTAACTATTTTGGTAAACATGTTTATTGCATTATTATCAATTGTGATCTTCACCAAACTCAACATTTATTGAGCTCGCATATCGTGTATCCATTGATAGTGAACATTGGTGTGTTTTATGTGAGGATGGTATATTGAATTCTTACTTGAGTCTAAAACATTTTTATTTACTACCTGATAGGACCTTAAAGGTCTATTTAAGGACGAAGGGAATTAAAAACAAGACATAATGGTTAGGATGGGGAAGTTAGTTAGGCGGTTTTGGTAGGTGGGTTTGAATTAGGAGCTAGTTATATAAGGGGGAAGAGTGTCTCGGAGGAGACATGTTTGTTGTTTGACAGGAATATTACATCATGTGTGAAGGAAGAATATCTTCCTTAGATGCTACATTTTCTTTGTATCTCAAATATCAATACGATTTACCATTTGTGTGTTTGTGTGTTTGTGTGTGCGTTGTGTGGTAACATGAAGGTGTCCTAGGTTTCTTGCTACCAAGAAACTTATCAACTGGTCTAACCTTTCAAATCTCTAAAAGGAGAGAGTTATGCGAAGGAGAATTAGCTCACTAGAAACATTGGTCAGCGAACAAGGAAGAGCCTTGGAAGATCTACGGGAGGAGACTAGAGAAAGTCATCAAGAATTCAAGTATATGATCAAAGTTCTTATGAAGAAAACAAAGAACACAAATAGGAGCTTGGAAGGTAGTTAGAGGTTGGTTAATGGGAAAGAATGGGTAGGAAGGACAAGATGGAGAAGGTGATGCAGGAAGAGAAAGGGGAAATACAGAAAGGTTGGATGAAAATAGTAAAGTTACCTACTTTTGAAAGGGGAGACCCAGTATGATGGATATCTACAACTGAGAAGTTTTTTTCAAGTATTGGAAAAAAAAGACTAAGAATCCTTCTTGGGAAGAATTAACGGAAGCCTTAACTAGAAGATTTAGAGCAAAGGATAGATGCTCTATGTTTAAAAAATTGTCAACAACGAGGTAGAGAAGGCCAATGGAAGAATATATACAAGAATTTGAGATGTTGGTGGCACAGACTACAGAGTTAACAGAGGAACAACTATTGGGGTACTTCTTTATTGGTTTGCATGGGGATATTAGGAGCCGAATCAAGCCCCATAATCCCAGGGAGTTGTTAAGGGCTATGAAAGTAGCCAGGTATTTGGAGGAGGTTACAAGAGATTCCATAATGGGAGGAGGAGTAGCCAATAGGAATAATCAATCGATTGGAAGGTATCAAGGGGAATTGGGGTTGTTTCCAAAATAGAGACATTTAAGGGGGCCACTAGTGGAAAAACAGCGTATAATGTCACGCGTTTAACGTCTAACCACTAAATAACCAACGTTAAAAATGACCGATGGCAATTTTGTAAACAAATGCAATTATTAAACGTCGTTTAGAATTATAATTGGGCGTAAGACGATATAAAACGTCGAATGCCTCAGCATTAGACGTCAAAAGGCTAGTGAATTCAATAAAAATTTGAGCGGGAGATTGAAAATTCATTCATTTCTTAGCGCGCAAGATCCTCTTCTCTACTCAAACTTTTCTCAAATGAAGTTTGGCGACCATCACATGTAATCTTTCTTTCATTTGATACAAATGCATGTTAATTAACTACTTTAGGTATGATTTTCGTTTGTTTTCACCGATTATTTTCGTGTTCTTGTCCTTCATAGGCGCACTTTGCTTTCTCTCTCACTGGTGGCAAAACTTTATTCCAATGAACTCACCTTTTAAAGGTTAGTTTTCGTTTTCGTTTTGAAGAACTTATTTGTTAAACTTGTTTGTTGTTTTTTTTGTTGAATTTGTTTGTTGTTGTTTGGTTGAACTTGTTTGTTGTTGTTTGGTTGAACTTGTTTGTTATTGTTGTTTGATTGAACTTGTTTTTTGTTTGATTGAACTTATTTTTTGTTTGTTACTGTTATTTTTTGTTGATCCTATATTATCGTTCATAGTTTTGCTTTTCAGGTTTCGTAGGATTGTTAAAAAGGATTACAATTAATTAAAAAAATTGATTAACATCGTATATGTTCAAAATTCGATGTTAAATTAACGTCGTATATTGACAAAATTCAACGTTAAATTAACGTCGAATTTTTTAAATTCGACGTCAATTTAATGTCTCCCGATATGACGTCGTTCTCGAATTCGACGTGAAAGGCCAAAAATATTCGACGTTGTGCGCTGTTTTTGTACTAGTGGGCCAAAAGTGGACAGAGGACTTTGAGTAACATGAGCATCACAAGGAAAGAAGGTGTTAATACCACGATAGGTTCCAAGATACGGAACAACATGATAGAAGATAATAGAGGCTTAGGGATAAGGAATCTGCCTTACCTAGAATATATCTGGAGAAGGGAAGAGAGGAGATGTTTTCATTATGGTGGTCCTTATAGCCCAAACCATAGGTGTCCAAAAGGAATATTACAATACTAATCATGGTTGAGGATGAGTAGGAAGGTGAAGGGGAAGGGGAAAAAGAAATGTAGCAAAGGAAAATGGAACTCTCAGTCTTCTCGGTAAGGGATCTAATGTAGTTAAGCACAATAAAGTTGCAAGGTTGGTGGAAGGGAAACACATCTTAGTGTTAATCGATAGTGGTGTTTGCCACAATTTCATTTCAACTAAATTGGTGGTTGAACAAGGCTTGGTGGTAGAAGAAACCCCTCCCTACAAAGTTGAAGTACTTGAATAATGTTAATTATTCTCTTTCTAATGCTTCTTAAAGGATGAATTTTTTGTTGTGTGCTATCCTCTTTCTATTCTCTTGTTATCATCTTGATTCTTCATTATAATGATCTTCTATTTAAAGGCTTTTTGGATAAGTGTTCGTTAGACTAAGTTTTTAGCCTTGTTTCTTGTGTCTTCTCTTTCTTCGTGTTCAGCAATAGTTGGTTAAAGTCAACTTGTCAGAACAGACATGCTTTTTCAATACTTTGCTTGAAGTAGGTTGTACTTTCTTTTAGCCACCATTTCAAATGAAGAACATTCTGTGAATATCTCTTTTGTCTCTAATGTCCACTTCTGATTTTTTTAATTTGAAGCTTGTGGATGAGTGTAGAGTAGCTCATCTGCAAAGAATAGAGTAGATTGTGCATGCAATAAATATGTTTTTTCTCTTATCACTTTTTTTGTTTTTGAATGTTAACCCTTTAATGACATTTAATGTTTGCTCAGAAGAATAAAGTATTTTTTGATTTCGTACCACTAAGGTAGCGTTTAACAATTAAGTTTTTCTTCTAAAGATACTAAGTGTTGAATAAAGATTTCATCATTAGACAAAGTGATAATTTAAGTGGTGTGGATTTGATCATGGGGGTAACATTGTTGATGTCACTAGGAGAAATTAAGATCAATTAGAGAAATTTAACTATGATTTTTGGCCATGGATAGAAGGAGGTGTTGATTAAGGGTGACACAACAGTTACCAAGAAAGTTGTGACCCCAGAAGCGTTGTTGAAAGAAACAAATATTGAGGTGGTTTAATTAGTTTAGAGTTTAGGAAGGACTAAGTTGGAAGAAAGGGAGGAAATGGTGGAGAGATTGACCACAAGGCAATATGCAGAACTTGAGGAAATCTTGGGAGAATATGGGGAAATTTTCAAAGAACCCGCAGAGTTGCCACCCAGGAAAGACTCACATAATAAGATTCCCATAAAAGTCAAAGTGGAGTCGATTAATGTGAGACCTTGTAGATATCCTCACCTCTTTAAGTCTAAAATAGAGAAAAAAAAAGTGGTTGAAATGTTGGGAATAAGGAAAATTAAGCCCAAACATTACTCTAGCCTAGTTATTTTGGTAAAAGAAAAAATTTGCTAAGCCTAGGCCTTACTCTACCCTAGAAACTGGAGGTTTTGCATGTCTGAGCCTTAAACAAGGCAACCATTATGGACAAATTCCTATTACTCGTGATAGAGGAACTGTTGGATGAACTACAAGGGACAAGTTTCCTTCCAAAAGAAGATATAAGGGTAGGTTACCATCAAATAAGTATGAAAGGAGACATTTGCAAAACAACTTTTTGCACACACTAAGAGCATTATGAATTCTTGGTCATACTCTTTGACTTATCTAGTACCCTAGTCACTTTTCAGTGTGTGATGAACACGATATCGAAGCAACATTTAAGGAAGTGTATCTTTGTTTTTTTCTTTTTTATGGCATATTAATATAGTCTCTGAATTTTAACTATCGAAGAGGCTATTACCTCGGTTCTAAAGACAACCATTACGCAAACCTTTCAAAAAAAAATTTAAATAAAATTGTAAATAGAAAATTTGAAAATATCTACTTACTACATGTCTCGGTTCACGGTTAAACCGAGACAGTATAGGACATACTACCTCGGTTAGTCAGAGAACCGAGGCAGTAGGCCTATTTCGAAAAAGTTTTCAAGGTTTCTTGCCTCGATTGGTCAGAGAACCGAGACAGTATGCTTATTTCGAAAAAGTTCTCAGGGTTTTTTGCCTCGATTGGTTAGAGAACTAAGGTAGTAGGCCTATTTCAGAAAAGCTATCAGGGATTTTTTTCTCGATTGGTCAGAGAATTGAGGCAATAGGCCTATTACAAAAAAGTTTTCAAGGTTTTTTGCCTAGGTTGGTCAGAGAATCGAGGCAGTAGGCCTATTTCAAAAATGTTATCAGAGTTTTTTGTCTCGGATGGTCAGAGAACTGAGGCAGTACGCCTATTTTGAAAGAGTTGTCACGTGAAAAGTCTGATTTGGATTGGGTTAGTAAGATTTTTTGCCTCGATTGGTCAGAGAACCAAGGCAGTATACCCTTAGACATTGGTTAACACTGAATTGAGGTATATAATGTCGCCAAAATTACAAAATTGTCACTACGTTTTTATATGCTTTATTTTTTGTTAAACCAAAGTGTAACGTGCAAGTTAAATAGTTATTTATTTATTAGTGGGAGCATTTTTAGTTGAGAGGATTGGTTTGAATAAGCTTTCAGTTTCAACAGTCTGCCTATATGAAAAGTCAATAATTGTATTGTAAGGGCATATGAGCAAAATTGAATGAATTTTTGATTCAAAAGTTCAATAGCATCAATGAGAACATTCTATTTAACTGTTAAAACATTTTGAAATAGAGGTCTTAGTGGGACATTTGTTTAAGAGCAAAAGCCAAACAACAGAATTTGATAAAGGTGTGGACAACAATACTAGCATATTTTTTTCCTGTCACTTGACTGACATATCTAAAGACAACATGTGAATTTACAACCGAGGGTTAAAAAAAAAGGTTTAACTAGCAATATCATTTATAATACTTATTACCAATATTTTTTGGTTTTTAAGACAAAATATTGGCAATAATCCTAATTCTAACTAGTTTTTCTTTCTATTTAAACTTTTAGGTGTTATTATGCATCCATCAACCTTTGAGGCAATGTTTGGTACAAAGGTTAAGATTGAAAACTCAATTGAGCTTGAGTTGAGTTGGACTTATATCAACTTGGTTCGATTTGGATCAATTTAGCTAGAGATAGGTTAGATTCAACTTAGTCCTAGAGCGATTTCACTCAACTCAACTCGAGATGAGCCCAAAATGGAGACATAAATTAACTCTACTTGACGTGGTTTAATATAAGCCTAAGTGAACTCAATGCAACATGAACTCTACTCTACTTAGTCTAATATGGATTCAATTCAACCGAACCTGACATAGATCCAACTTGACTTAACTTAATACAATCTGAATGAGTCCAACTCAAGTTACTTTGATATGAATTTAACTTGTTTCAACTTGATCTCGTTGCTAATTCAAGTACATACATTACTGCTATTCACAAAACATTAATTAAATTCAAATTTAAAAATAAACTAAATTTAATCAGAGAATTATTATCACATATACTTACTTTATAGCCTAAAAACAAATTCTTACACTATTATACACAAAAAAATTAATTAATTCAAATTTAAGCATAAACTAAATTTAATCATACCGGAAAATTATTATGACATATACTTAGTTTATCGCCTAGAAACAAATTCTTACAAGTATATTTATAAAAAAAATTCAATTCATTTATCAATAAAATTTGACATGATAAAGTGAGATTGAAGAAAAATGCATAATAACAACTTTAGAAACTTGTTACTAAATATTATTTTATAATGACTCAATATATTATAAAAATTGATTAAGCAAAGTTACAAAATATTAAAAATTAAAAGATGAAATTCATAAAAAAAGAATTAAAATTACATATAATTACAAAATTATAGGAAAAAATAAAACAAATTATAAAATTTACAAAATATAGGACCTAAATTATCCTACAGCCTAGAGATTTTGAAGTCATTGGTGGTGGAGAAGAACCAAGGGGATGAAAGAGAAATGGCATGTGTACCATTTAGCAATTAGAATGTATTTCAGAGGTGTTAAGAAGCACACAGGCAAAATAGAGTTGTCAAAACGAGCCACTAGGTCGAATCTGATCCGGCCCACCACGGGTTGGTCACTTAGTGAGTCAACCCAAACCTGATTCATTTATTAGCGAGCCAAAAAAATTTGAACCCGACCTGACCCATTACAGGTTGGTAGGTAAACTAGTTGGCTCACTGGCTCACTTAATTACATTCTTTTTTAAATAAAAAAATTACAAAACTTTCTATAATTTAAATCTAAACAAATTTCACTCCCAATATAGGTGTTTAATTAATTTTAAAAATAAGGAACTTAAATAATTTTTTCAAACAAAAACAAAATAGTAAATAGTTTTTTATAAAATTAAAATTAAATTTTAAAAAAATAAAATTAGGTATGTAGGTTGGTGGGTCAATCCGGCCCACCACAGGTTCAACCCGCATGAGCTGGGTTTAAATGAGCCTAGTTAAAATCTGACCCACATAAAAAAGTTCAATTTTTTCAAACCCAACTCGACTCAAACCCGTGTTGGACCGGGTTGGCCCGCTGATTATGACCCATTTTTATCTCTAGGGAAAATCTTTACCTATTGATTGTGTACTAGAAGGGTTATGTTTGTGTAGATCCAAAAATTTCTCAAAAAACTACTGAAATATGGAATAGAATAGAAAAGAAAAATCCATTAAGAAAATATAATAAGTTTAAATTTTAACATCATTATTATTATTATATATATACCTTTCATTTGAGAAAAGAAGAACTGCAACGAAGCTTAAAACTAGTTTTGTGACGTTTTCTTTTATTATTTGATTTTATACGAAACTAGTTTATATAACATGATTTAAAATGGAAAATATTATACTAATATATTGTACATAATTTGTTAAAATTGATAAACATATAATCTCGTTAAAGTTCTTTATCCATATAAGTGTTTTTGTTAAAGAACATTGGAGATATAAGAAGACTTACCTAATTAGACCTTTGACTAACTTCTTTAGCTTTAATTGAGTATGATTGTGATCCTCTAGTTTTCTCTGCTTCTTTAATGTTTAAATATTTCGTATTCTAAATTCATCGTAAACCCTTCAATAAAGAAACAAAAATGAAAATTTGGGAGTATTAGATAAAAGAAAATAAATAAAAAAAGTTTCAAATTTGCTTTATTTAAAAACTAAAATTAGATTGTGCCAAAAATATGAGCCATGAAAGAGAAAATGCAAGCTAAGCATACAGTCACGACAACTCATTCTGCTACCATGTTTTCATGCTACAAAAATGGGCTATGCTTGGCCATTTGAGCCTGATCATTACCTTCACACAGAGAAGAAAGAACAGAGGGAAGGGAAGAATAGGGAAAGAGAGCACTATAGAATCAACTATGTATCCTTCTGTATACCTTATTCTTCCTTTCCCTTCTAAACATCAAACAAATATTTTTCTTCTTACTTTCTAAAGCATTCTGGGTTTAAGACATTACAAACAAACACTTTCATCATAATTGTTGCCCATCCTCTGTTCTTCAGGTAGCATTCTCTCCTTTTTCTTTTTTTTTTTTTTTGGCATCACCCTTGTATCCCTTATCTCTTTTCAAAAATATTTTAAAAAAAGCAAGCGACCCTTTAGGTTAAATTTCAAATGCATCTCCATGCATATAAACTTATGCAGGCCATGTGAACAAGGTGTGATTTTGTAAATTGCAGGGAGGGAGACGTTTTTTGAAGGGAAATTTAAGGAAACTGAGAAGTGGAAAAGTAGAAGATTTAATAGTGTGATCCAGAAGCAATTGGAAAGAGTAAAAATCCATGGCTCCAGGGTCATTAAGAAGAGCCATTGGAGCAGTGAAGGATCAAACGAGCATAGGCCTGGCAAAGGTGGGAAACAGCACCTCACTTGCTGATCTTCATGTGGCAATTGTGAAAGCAACGAAGCATGATGAGTACCCAGCTGAAGAGAAGCACGTGAGGGAGATTCTGAGCTTAACATGCTACTCTCGGGCATTCATCTGTGCATGTGTAAACATCCTCTCTAGGCGTCTCAGCAGGACCAATAGTTGGACAGTGGCTTTAAAAACACTTATTTTGATTCAAAGGTTGCTGTCAGAGGGTGATCCTGCGTATGAACAAGAAATATTCTTTGCAACTCGTCGTGGGACTCGCTTCCTCAACATGTCTGATTTCAGGGACAACTTAAAGTCCAATTCATGGGAATTCTCTGCATTTGTGCGCACTTATGCATTATATCTAGATGAAAGACTCGAGTATAGGATGCAAAGCAAACGTGGCAAGCGCAGCAGGTTTGCTTCTGATGAGGAAGAAGACGAAACCATGGAGAAAGAAAGTGAAAATGGTAGACATTCTAGAGAAATGGTCAAAGCCACCCCAGTTTCCGAATTGAAAACTAGCAATCTATTTTCCAAAATGCAACACTTGCAATTGGTGCTTGAGCGCTTCACAGCTTGTCGTCCCACAGGTTTATAATATTACAACTATTAAGTTTGTTTATTATTCCTCCACATTTTCATCGCAATGCATCTTATAACAATTCTATGATTAAAAGATTTGCATCTTGATTACAGCTGGTCATGAATTGTGGTATTTAAAACATAAAAGCATCTCATCTCACAGTTGTTTTGAACTAACAGGGAAAGCAAAGACGCATCGACTTGTGACAGTAGCTCTCTACCCCATTGTGAAGGAGAGTTTCCAAATATATTACAACATCACAGAAATATTGAGTATCTTCATTGATCGTTTCGTTGGCATGGAGACACCAGAGTGCATTAGGGTGTATGACATTTTTTGTCGCGTTGGGAAACAATATGATGAGCTAGACTTATTCTACAGCTGGTCCAAGAATATTGGAATTGCTCGCTCTACTGAGTACCCCGACATTGAAAGGGTCACAACAAAGAAGCTAGAGGTCATGGATCAGTACATCAGAGAAAGAGCACAAAATAAGAAAAACCAAATCCAAGAAGAAAACAAAGAAGAAGAACAAGAAGAAGATGCAGAAGAGGAGAAGAATGAAATCAAGGCATTGCCAGCGCCAGAACATTTATGCCAAGAAGCAGCAGAAGATGTTGTGAAGGAAGAGAGCAAGGAAGAAGAAGCCAAAGAGGGAAAAATAGTGCAAACAGTGGGTGATCTATTGGATTTAGGAGATGACATGGTGCCAAGTGAAGAACATGAAGACAAGCTAGCCTTGGCATTATTTGATGGTGCAACTGCAGCATCAAGCCCAAGGCAAGCGCTTCCCTGGCATGCATTTGATGATGCAGCAGATTGGGAAACAGCATTAGTCCAATCACCCAGCAGCTTACCAAACCGAAAGCCATCATTAGGAGGTGGGTTTGACACATTGTTGCTGGATAGTATGTATACACAAGCAGCAACAAATGCAGCTATGCAAGGACAAACTTATGGCATGAATGGCAGTGCTAGCAGTATGGTTCAAGGGTTAACAGGTGGGCCTGCAATGCTGGCATTACCTGCACCACAAACATCAGCTGGCAGTGCAAGTGTAGATCCGTTCGCAGCCTCATTGGCAGTGGCACCTCCAGCTTACGTTCAAATGTCAGAGATAGAGAAAAGACAGAAGCAATTAATGGAGGAACAAGTGATGTGGCAACAATATGCAAGTACCATGCACGGAAATGCTGCATTTACAAAACTACAACCTAACAATACTTATCAAATGGCTCAGTATCAACAAAACTATGGATATTATTATTATTAATTAGGAGAACTTTTCCATTAGTTTGCAGTTGCACTTGACCCGGGTAGGAATACTTGAGTCTAAGCTCCTTGCGTCTGCTGATCACCAAAAGTGTAATGTAAACCCACACATAATTTCTCACATTCATTACTACATTTTGTTCCCAGTGTACTTTATTTGCCCAAGACTTCGTTGTGGTTTGTCCCATGGTGGTTAAATCCAGATACAAATATTGTGTGAACCATTTCTCGTGAATAGTGTACGATTCATGAACATTATACATAAAACATTAAAAAAATGACATAAAAATATGTAAAATTTATATATACAAAATGCATTTATTAAATAATTTATTACATAGTTTTTTACCTTAAATACAAATATGTTTTATTATATATAGTATTATACTGTGAGAATACCAATAATGCCTCAATACCAAATATAATTGAAAAGTTTCGAAATTCATATACTCAACAATTAATGAAATTTGAATTTTCACAAGCCTAGAATTCCTCAGCATTTTCACTTTCTCCTTTCTCCGATGGACACCACAGCATTCAAATCCACCACCAAGAGAACTCCCATGGGAACCTCTTCGGTAGCCTCAACCGCCCCTCCCACCACTCTGGCGACTAGGACGACTGAAGCGAAAACAAACCCTGACAAAAAGCGATCTAAAACTCAATCGACCCAACTCACTTCTATGGAACCCTTCTCTTGCCCTAAACGAACGACGATGAGACTTTTTCCTTGTTCATTGATTCCAACGAACTTGAGTGTGCAAAAGAGAAAATAGTGTAAATTCACTCCAACCATTATCAAATAGTGGAAATACCAAATTTACTAGATTACAAAAATACGGAACCACATTCCAAATTCGACAATTAACTCATTTGCCAAATTCGAGAGCCACGGTAAATCTAAAACAACTTCAACGCAACGAAAGTTAAACAACTCCATTTTAAAACTAACAACTGCATTGTTCTATTCCCAAACAAAGTAAACCAAAGAGCGATTCAGTAATGCGCTAATAGCATAGATAGATGAAGCCAAACTACGAAATAGCCACAATTCAAATTCAAGGAAAGGAAAAAACTAGTCATTGATACTATAACAGTTCTCAAAACAAAACTAAATAATATCCCCAAACACAAGGTATTACTCCAAAATTAAAATGCCAACGACGGAACGACGGCAGACAAAACAAAAAAAAATGAAAAAAAAAATGAGTGTGTGAAAAAGCAAATTCCAACTAAAACAGAGAGGTTCCCTTTCCCTTCTTGTCGCCGCCTATTTCGAAGTGCTTGCACCTCTGCAGAATAGAAACAATGCAAAACAAGTAGAGCTACGAGTTCACAACGACAACACAAAAAAAGAAACGACAGAAAGAGATTATGATTACCTTGATTGGATGTTGGGACACATGTTTGCATCCCTGGCACTGGAGCCTCAGCACAATTTTCTTGGTGGTTTTGGCCTAATTAATTATAAAAAACCTGAATTTAGTGACAACAAAAAAAGGATAAACAGCGTTTGGAGTGAACTGTATTGTATTGTAGGGTTATGAAGGTACCTTTTTGTGGAAAACGGGCTTGGTCTGTCCACCGTAACCGGACTGTTTACGGTCATAACGGCGTTTTCCCTGAGCGGCGATACTGTCCTTACCCTTCTTGTATTGGGTGACCTTGTGGAGGGTGTGCTTCCTGCACTCCTTGCTCTTGCAGTAGGTTTTCTTCGTCTTCGGAACGTTCACCTTCCGAATACAGTTACAAAAAATTATTCACTGCTAAAAGAGATCGATGAGAGCTTAAGGAAGAAGAAGATGAAGAAGAGCTTACCATTGTTGCAGGGGTCGGTGGAGGAAAGGCGGGAGCAGCGGGAGCAGCGGAGTCGGGTTTAATGGCTTCTGTGAATTAGGGTTAGTTAAATGTTCTTTCTCTTCTCCGAGTTGGGCTTTCCAGTTCTAAGGAACTAAGCCCATCAGGTAATGTCGGGGGTGTTTCACCCTGCACCTCCAAATTTTCAAAGTTTCATCCTGCACCTCAAATTTCCAGAAATGTCCTGTAATTAATAAAGTTGGTGTGGATTAAAATTTTTTTACGGAATCTAGTTGAAGATTATTTCAATGAATGAGTGCGGAATATATACTTCTTTCATCTATGCATCTTCTTTCATTTTTTCAGTATCTTCCTCTACCATTTTCAGTGATTTTTGAGAGAGATTATTGATTACTGTTATGTTTCTGTTTGGTAAATTTCTCACATCGAACAAGTTTATAAATTTATTTTAAAAATCTATGTTCATGATAGAAAATCAAAACTTGATAAATAATAAATCGGATATTAAAATCTTATTACCTTGCATCGGATCTCAATATCCGATATTATTTATAAATGATTTTTGATGTTTCAGACTTATATATTGTTTTAAATATTTTTTTTCAAAATTTTAGTTATATTATTTATAAATATTTATTAGATTATTTTAAAATAATTAATTAGATTATTTTTAAATGTTTAATTTAATTTTATTGTTTTATTAAAGTATTTGTAAATATTTAATTTATTGTATTAGTTTTTTATTATAATTTAATTATAAATATTAAATTTATTGTATTACTTTTAAATTTTCTTTAAACTTTTGTATAAAATAATCTGTATGATTTTTTTAATTTATTAAAAAATATATTTTTAAAATTCATATGAAAAATTTATTAAAATATTAAAATTTATATGAAAAACATGTATCGCATTTTCATATCCGATAGATGGTTTTTGAAATTTTTGTTTTAATTTTTTATTATATCATTTATAAATATTTATTGAATTATTTTAAAATATTTAATTAGAAAAGTTTTATTAAGTTTATTAGATTATTTGAAAATATTTAATTTACTTCATTAGTTTTTAATTATAATTTAATTATAATGTTAAATTTACGGTATTAATTTTTTATTTTCTTTAAATTTTTGTACAAAATAATTTGTATAAATTTTCTTAATTTATTAAGAAAATAAATCTATTTAAAATTCATTTTAAAAATTTATTAAAAATTAAAAGTTCATATAAAAAACATGAATCGGACTTCTTTATCCTACGGTTTTTGAAGTTTAACTTTTAATTATATTATTTATAAGTGTTTATTAGATTATATTAAAATATTTAATTAGATAATTTCTAAATGTTTAATATAATTTTATTAAGTTTATTAGATTATTTGTAAATATTTAATTTATTATATTAGTTTTTTATTGTAATTTAATTATGAATGTTAAATCTATTATATTAGTTTTTTATTCTCTTTAAATTTTTTTATAAAATAATTTGTATGAATTTTTTAATTTATTAAAAAAATAAATTTATTTAAAATTCGTGTGAAAAAATTATTAAAAATTTAAAATTAATATGAAAATCTTGTATCGGATTTATGGTTTTTGAAGTTTTATTTTTAATTTTTAATTATATTATATGTACATGTTGATTAGATTATACTAAATACATACAAATAAAATTATTTAACTTAAAAAAATTTAATTATTTCAAAACAGCTTTTATTTTCTAACTCTTCTAATCGTAGAAAACTGAGGAGAAAGCAAAGTAAGCAAAGAAAACAGGAAACAAACTGAGATCCAAAAAGAGAAAGAGAAATGTGAAAGAAATGAGCTTCAAAGAAGGATAAAACTGTTAAAAGAATCTGGTCAAAGATTCTTTTCATTTTATTAAAATTAATAATATTCTAATTGGTTTTAATTGGGGCGTAATAGATATTTTAAACAAATATGGAGGTGCAGAGGAAACACTTGGAGGTGCAGGGTGAAACACCCATGTCAGGGTCGAGTTTCGTGGCCCAATAAATAGTCTTCCTTCCTACGTATTGGGAATTTCTTTCTGCACTTCCCTTCTTTATTCCTGCATCTTCTTAAATCTAATAATCCAATTTTATCCCTCGTTAAAATTATATACTTAACCCTAATTATTTTCCTCCTTCCTTAAAGAAGAAAATGTTATGAAAGATTTGAAGGGATCTCTCTATTTCTCCTCCATCATAAGCCAATTTCAAAGAATTGTCACTGGCGCATACATAATCAAAAGGTAATGCATTCCGAATTCATCCTTATTCTTTTAACACATTCTGTAATATATATTTATGAAGATATTTCCCGTAGAAAAGTTTTCAGAATATATATTTTAAAACATATTATTAATACATTTCGAAATGTAAAATTTTTGAAATGTATTTCTATATTTGAAAACATAATTTACTTAAATATTTATTTATTTAAATATATATTTTAGAATGTAATTTATTTAAATTAAATTTCAATGTATTTAATTGGAATTCAAACGTGCATTTATATATATATATATATATATATATATATATATATATATATATATATATATATATATAACCCTTAAATTATATACAGAAAAGCCAAGAGGAGGGGTGAGAATTTAGAAATTTAGAAAGTGGAAGATAGGTGTGAGCAGCAGGGTGGACCAATCTTACAGTAGTATTTAAGTAAAAATTTCAAATCTGGTGCCACTTTCAACATGCACTTTCTTCCCCAACTTTCTAAACTCTCATTTTCTCCTTGTTCTCTCTAACTTCTCTCTAAACTATCCTCCTTTTCTCTACAAATTCTCACATTTTCCTTCATTAGATTGTGTCTAAGATTGGCTGGTAGGAGGAGTACTCTTTTCAAACGATCAAGTGGTGGTTTGAGCTGGTAGGTCTTTCTATTTCTAAGAAAATCTAGTTTTTGGCACATGCAAACCAAGTTTTTGTTTGCATGTGTTTATCTTCTTCTTCTTTTAAGATTTTGATCACATTTCTAGTCTTGTGGTTGGTTTGTTTTCTTCAAACACTGAATCTTGGCTTTTGAGACTTTTGGTGTTGGGCAAATTTCTGTACTGTGAGCGTTTCGTTACGAGGTAAGGGAAGCTATTTCATTTAATTGTTTGAGTAATGATTTTGTGTTTGTGTGAAATTGAATGATTTGATGATTTAATTATGTTGTATGAAATGTTGTGTTATGAGTTTTGGTGATTTTGTATAAGTTTGTAGGAGTTATGCATAATTATGCAGAAAACTGAGTGTTTTATGTTGACCGCTCGGTCATGGTCAGACACTAGGATTTCAATGAGGTTATATTCCTTGGGTTTTATCTGAGTATGACCGCTCGGTCTTAGTTGAGTGGTGGGCATACTAGTGGTAATTGGTTCTGTAGTAATGGTTGGTATTATCAGGTTGAGTAGTCTTTTGTTAACAATCATTCTTATGCTAGAGTTAGACTTTGTAAGTGTAATAGGTTTAAAAATACTTTTGGTTATAATCAGATAATAATTTCGGTACATAATCCGGTCACACTATTTTAACGTTCGATTTCCTTAAAAGTATTAGGTTTGATAAATAGTATTTAGGAGTAATCTTAAGTGTTCGGACTAAACTGTAAGGGGTTGTTTTAGGTAATATCTTTCGGTCTTACATCAAGGGTTCAGTTAATTATAATGTTCGGTCTAAGCTCTAGGGTTCGGTTTTGTAATAGTTAGTGAGTTTCCGTTCGGTCATATTCAGGGGTTGTGTTGTTACCGTTCGATCTTCTTCTATGAAAGCTTGTTTAGTCTTTAATTATTAATTTTACTATTTGACTCTGATTGCTTGAGATAGTTGTATTGATCTATTGGGTATGAGAAATTATGTGATAAGGTATATGTTTCTGGTATTGTGAAAGAGAATTCCAAGGAGGAATGTCTTAGTGAAATGTGTAATGAAGTGGTAAAGTATGAATATGGATAGTGAAATCCACGTCATCCTGATATTATGTTGATTACCAATTCTCAAGTAGAGATGGGTAATGCATTATGTGAGAATGGTAGGAGGTCTTAGACCATAGGTTCTTGGGTGAGTTATAACGGACTAACCTCGGGTGGCAGATGATGGTTTTCCAATGACTACACCACCCGAGTGCATGAACGACATCAAGCTACATATTTATAAAATCCGGATGGTCAAGTCAGGTGTTCGGTTTATGCATGTAATATAGGGTTCAATCTGTATATGTCTATCTGCATTGGTTTTGGTATGCTATAGTGTTCGGCTTTGTACTGTTTGTACTTGTACTAATTGTATGTGTGTATGCCCAGTTAAATTATACTAGCTTACCCTTATTTCCTATTTTGTCCATGTTTCCGTTCGATTTTCTCTTGCGATGATCAACCTTTTTGAATGTGAGCAGAGGGGGAAGATTTTACGTTGGAGCAGGAGTTGGAATGCGAGAATCCTGCTGAATAGGTTATGACCGATCGGTCAGAGTAGTGTTGATAGTTTTTGGGTGAACTGTTCGGTCACCATTTTAGTTTTTTTTTATAACCGATCGGTGATGGGTATAGTTTTGCAGTAGTATAGGAAGTGTTTGTAAAGTTTAAAATTTTATGGTTATTTTGTAATAACTGTAGGTTTGACTTTATTAATGCAGTAACTGTTCTATCATATTATTAACTATCATATTATTAAATGATGACATATAGTATTGTGCTATATTTTTAAGATGTTACAAATACATTTTAAAATATATATTTAAGAAATTTTCCAAAAACCTATTTTTTAAAGTATGTATTTAAATTTCAATTTTTTCCAAAATATTAACTAGTGTTATAATTAATTCAATTCCACATAATTAACTTTTAAAATAAAATTTACGTCACTTATATGTTACTTTAAATTGATTTTATTTATAATTTTTAATATAAAATACACATTCCAAATCATATTTCTGTATTAAAAATAATTTTTACATTAAATAATTTAAAATATTTTAAAATAAAACAGAGTGTAAGAATAATTTTTATTTTTTTATTATAATTTTAATAAGGGAGAATTTGGAATTATTGTCTTTTATGGGGTACAGAATGGAGGCGGAGGAAAATATTTCTTTGTGTTTTTGAGGATTAATTTTAGATTGTTATTACAAAAATTTAATTTTGGAAAGTGTTTAAAACTATATTAGAGATTTAATTTCATTATATACTAAATATTTCTTGAACAGTAGAATAATTATAATTAATAGTTTACAAAATTAAAATTTTTGAATATGATGCAAAACGTGATAGTTTTTTATCTTCTAAAACTCTTTAAGTTTTTAATTGTAAAATATTTCAAAAATATATAAAGAGTCATAAAATATATATTCTTTAATTATTTCGAACTTAATTTATACTATTTTAATAATTAATAATAATCTAGAATAGATTCTTTGAAGTTTAGGTGAATTAAAAACGAAGGAAAGTGGGAGTGTGGAATGCGTAGGGTTTAACATCGTGTTCCATAACTCTTTGCCGTGGTTCTTCGCTTCAAAAATCTTCACTCTTATTCTGTATTTCCTCCATATTTTAGATGTTAAGATGAGGGAGTTATCTGAGAACCAGACTATTGCTGTCCATGGTATAGCTGGTGCTGGGTCAGTGGTTTTTGCCACTGCCTTCACTTATCCACTCGACACTATGAAAGTTCTTATTCAGGTTCTCACCTTTTCTTCAACCCTCTTTCTTTTTAAGCCCTGCCCATGTGAATTTATTCAACGTCGCTTGTTTATTCAAAGGTTGGTTCCACTACTGGTAAACAATTGGACGCTGCTCAGGCTTTGTCGAGAGTAGTCTTTCTGTCGGGTAATGCAGGTAATGCTATTCTTTTTCCTGGCACATACTGAATGATGACTTGCTGTAGGAAAATCGGAATGTTAAATGCGTGTATGCATAATAGACATGAGAATGCTGGGTGATGATGGAAATGGGTCAATGTGTAGTTCGGGATTGATGGGAACTTTACATTTGTTTTTTGGCATTTTAGATTTTTGGTCGCATGTTACAGGTTTTGTGAAGCTAACTGCTGTTTCCTGTTTGTTTCTTGATGCACAATCTCTTTATACAGACAGTGTGGTAATTCGGGTGTTTTGTTGTATTTGGACATGTTAGGTTTGTACAGTGGTTTTGGCTGGTTGGCAGTTGGAAGGATTTTTGGTCTGGGAGCACGATTTGGGGTTTATGAAATTCTGACTGCCTTTTCTAAAGGTAACTCCTTTTGTTTTTCTTTGAATTCTCTGTGATTAGTATTTTTTGTTTCAGTTTTCTCATAAATATCAATGAAATAGAGTGAGACCACTTTCTTTTAATTGCTTATGCTTGTGACATGTTTCTCTTTATATCAATAACTTAGTTTTGAAGTTTTTATATGCCGGTAGATTGGCATGGTCTGATTTTTAGTTGGCTTTTTTATTGCTTGACTTAAAGTTCATTAAGTCTTTCTTTTTTATTATCAGAATACGTTTTAGAGGTTGTACTCTGTAAATTACAATTTATAGTGAATTTCTTCTTCGGTGGAGCATGATTTGGTGCTTACAAATATACTTTTGCACATGGCAGATGGTCGGGAAGATAATTATTTGTTTCCTTCCGAGGCACTTTTGGCTGGCATGGCATCTGGTGCCATTGAGACAGTCGTAAGCTCTCCATTTGAACTCATCAAGCTTCGCAAGCAGGTTACCTCTGCTTCATATGCTCCGAGCCCCAACTTTGCTCTGGAAAATGGGACTCGTAAACCTTTAATTGCAAGGTTACTTAATGGCTGTTATCCAGACAAAAGGTCCTTGGACCTGTATACTCGTCTTATCTCCACCTTAACAACAAAAAATACGAACATGACTAGTGCTTTACTAGAGTATCCATGGACAATGACAGGATCTGGGAAGCCACCAGCTGTTTCCAGTGTCAGGAGACCATCTGACATTATAACTTTAGAAGGCTGGAGCACTTTATGGAGAGGTGTTCGTTCTGGAATTGCACGAGATTCTGTGTTTGGGGGCATATTTTTTTCAACCTGGCAATTTCTTCACCAAGCCATGCTAGATTGGAAGGCTGTAGGGATGAATCCTCCACCCAGGTTCATTTCTTGTTCATTAATTGAATGAACATTTATTTTAAATCATTTTTCCTTCTATTGTTAGTGTTGTATTTTTAGGGAATGTAGCTTTCTGAAAAAAATTCTAAATATAGTTAACGATGTTTAACATTTTTATTTGTATTTACTACTTTTTAACGTCCTTCTACATAGATTGTTTTGTAATAACCCTTATGAATAGCAATTGCTTGTTTTTGTGGCAGTAAACTATGCATGAGATTATTGTGGATTAGGTTTACAGGTTTCTTGTTCTTCATTTTGTGTGGATTTTTTAAAGTGGATATGTTATCATCTGCACTTGCACTTCCAATGAAATGAGGCCAGAAGAACAAATTAGGGCAACTACGCATTCACAGCTTTTTGTTTTCTTGTGTTTTCATGTGATACTTTCTGTTATTTCTTTTGATAGTTTCTACAAATTAGTTTATGCTTAAGCTGATTTTAACTTATGGCGAAGTTTGTTTCATTTTTTCTTCACAATTTTTCCCTCCTAGAAGTCCTTTTGGAGAAATTTGTCTAAACAGATCCTAAATTGTATATTGTTGTCATCTACTAGTACTTTTGGATTAATTTGTTTAATACAAGTGAGTTTAATTATTCTGTTTTGGTCTAAGTGTCCTGGTCCTGACTCAGGTTAAATGAAGACGTTGGTCCATTGTCTCCTTTCACTGTTAGTCTTACTGCCGGATTCTCAGCTTCTGTTGCTGCTGCTGCTTCTCATGGTTTTGATACTTCAAGAAGTAGATCACAATGTAATGTGCTTCCAAAGGTATGAATGATACTGCTTGTTACTGAAAAGTTTGAACTACTGCCTTATTTATATTCTCTTACATATAAAAGCCTTAGAATCAGAAAAAGGGAAAGGTCGTGCTTGATTATTTTGTATATTATGATTTTGGTATTTTGTAGCCATATTCTTTTCGCTAAGAATTGCTCTTCTTTTCTGACAAAAAAAAAAATGGAAGGACAGAAGGAGTACAAAGGACAACGAGGCTGACATAGTCTACTTAACTAAAGAAAAGTTAACAAAACATGAACTCAGTAACTTTTTGAAGTTTACTTTCTACATTTCAACCCAGAAGATTACCATTTGCAGATTTTACTGAAAGAAAAAAAATCTGATGTATTAGGTCCAAGGTCAAAACTTTTTTCTCTGTTTTCCGAGAAATTAACATGTTCATTAATTATTTCTATTTTGGGTGATAGGATAGTGTGCTCCTATTTCCAGAGAAGTTTCTCTGTAGTCCCAGCAATCAACTGCTGGATTATGTCCTGGTAGTCATAAAGTTGTGTTTCAATACTTGCTACCAAAAAGTGTAGTACTGTTATCTAGATAGTAAAGTTAAAATTTGAGACTATAAATACTGGAGAAAAAATTGCATAGTGTCCGATTAACTACGTTAAGCTTACTTGCAGGTTAGTCTGGGAAATTGCCTTCATATATCAACAAGTGTGACCCACAAAGTCAATAGGCTAATTCTTTACATTGTCATACCAAACTTTAAATAATATTAATATCTCACTTAAATAAAATAAATACTGTAATTTCATGTATTTCCAAATTGCAACCAATCTGATAGCTACTCACATTTTGTATGTTTCTAGCACATGTCAATGGAGAGAAAGATTTTGAAATGGAAGCGACCAGGAAACAAGTTTGAAAGAATGACTGGAATCCATCCTTTAGACAGGAATGTCTTGTTCCACGGTATTGGTTGGCGGATGGCTCGCACTGGGTTGGCGTCATCAATGATTGTAGGAAGTTATTTATTTGTTGCTGATCAGCTTACTTCTATTTTGACTTAATTGCCAAATATTGATACCCCTTTTTGGTTATATGTAATGTTTACTATTTTTTCTCCTGGAAAAGTGACAGTTTGGGATTTTTCTATGTACTAGTTAGTAAATTAAAATAGAAAGGAAACAGTACATGATGCTACCAGAGTTGAATTGGATACTGGTGGGAATCAGTACACAGATTGTACTCCAGATCGAAAGCGAGAAGACTACATTTGTTCAATACGTATAAAAGATCCTTGATGTGGGGATTCACAATGGGAATTTGTACCTTCCTATGACTGGTAAATTAATAAGATTATACAATTCTGCATGTCTATGTATTATTGCTTCCCTTTTTTTTAGTTTGAATATAAAAGTAATTGATTTTGTTAGATATATTATATCTTTTATCTTTATCTTTTATCTTTTAGTTAGTTTGTTAGATATAATATATCTAACAGGTTTAATGAATTGCCCATTCTTTAAATTATATACTGAGTACACTGATCTTCATATCTTGTCTATATAATCCAGCCTCCTAAACATCCGTCTTTTGCCCACAAAGCAATTGTTGTATAGGTGTAGTTATACAGCATGTTTGAGTATTCTCGTATTAGAAAAGACAAACTATTTTCTTATGAACATCGTATCCTTATCCCGTTTATGTGGTCCCTTAATTGAGTCAGCGTTGTATTGAGTCCTCATGGTGCAAAACCACACTCTTTTTGTTTCCTTCATATGTTAGGACCTTTGTCCCTTGGGCGACAAGTTCTCTCCCTTAAGCACACCCAAAACTCACTCAGAATTTCCACCTTAGAAACCTTTTCCCTTTCGAGTAATCCCTTTGTGTGGGGTTGACTTATTTTGAACTTTTGTGTTGACTTGTGATGGCTGCATGGGTTGGGTTGGTATAATTAACTTCACTCAAAAGCTACCTAGGTATTGGCCTCACAATCATGGTGGCTCGTTGTACTTTTTGCCATTGTAAGGGGGGAAAACATAATTCCTCGAAAACAAGCAAGCCAAAGGGTAATAGGGTTGGGTTGGATGAGTACTTCTCAAACACCTGCCTTCCACTTTGTGGCTTTTCAATACACATAAATTTTGTTACAAACAACCAAAACTTTATGAACAAGGTGAAAGAAAACCAAGGCCCATTGTGAGGGTTTTCATGACAGACAATCATAATGACTTCCAATTCGATTTGGCATTTTCCACTTTACAGGTCCAAACGGGGCATATAGTTTGTGTGAGATTGAGAGCCACAAAGTATAATTATGTGATTCTTCTAAGTAATGACTTTTGGTCTCTTTGAAGTTGCCACCGAAAATCACACCTCACTCAACTCACATGTGTTATGTTAATAAGCAAGCACGAGTGAGATGATTAGAAGGTTCAGTGGTTACGAGCTGATTAAGCAATGAAATAGTATTTTTATCATTATTATAATTATAAGAAACAACGGAGACTCGTGGATGCGAAAATCAAAGGGAAGCATACTTAGATAGGACAAAAATTCCCTTATTCTTTTATAATTTAAGTACCAAGTTTCAGATGTTGGATTCTACCTTAAGATTTCAAACCACGTTATGACCTGTGAGAACAGCCACATGACTTTAAACTACCATTTTAATAAAAAAGAAACAACAAAGTGTGTAATGTGATGTGACAAATAAAAAGAAAATGTTATTAGAGTGAATAAAAATAATGAGAAGTAATTGATTTGCTCTTGCTAGTGGAGTTAATACACGGTCAAACAGTTTCATCTTTTTTTCTTAGTAATACCTTTAAGATGTCAGTTATTACATTACTTTAGTCAGTTACTCTAAAGCAAAACATAAAAGCAGTGTTATAAAAGCTTTTGTCTGTTTTATCAGTCTTCAACTCTCATTTTCACATCCTATCAAAATCAAATTATTAACCCTGAAATGAATATACTTGTCGAGGGGCAGTGTGATAGCTCTTGTTCTTTGACCAAAGCATTTCGGCTAATTTCGCATTTTTCTTTCACTCACATATTTTGTGGCATAACTACACTTGTAATAAGGTTTAGAATTTTCAGTAAAATTTCTATGACTTCACAACCTACCCAAGTTCCCACGACAAACGAAGTTGTAGTGGTTTGACTTTCACATTACTTTTAATTAATAAAGCCTTTCGTATAACTCTATGAATGGAGTTTTCTCCACACAAAATTCTCCTTTTGAAAAACGGAAGCTTTGTGGTTCTTTTATCTATAAAAGTGTGAACTTCATTTTAAACATAGAACAAACAAACCATAAGTATTCGCCACACATCAATTATCAAGCACGCCTTTGTCAAAAGAATCATTGCAATAAGTTGACTTCAATATTGATGTTGTTAAATTATAGCATTTGTTTCACTGCTTAACCAGACATGTAATTACTAGACATTATTATAAGTGCTATTGTATATTCTAAAAATCAACCCTTTTCATTTCTCTGGGTATTTTTTTACTCGATAAGTAAGCTTCATCATATCATTAATTAACGGATCTTGAATTTGGGGTAGATGCTAATGAGAAAGATGCCCAATAATGCAATTTAAAATTAATTTTTTATTTGGCACATCTATTCTGTGATTATTCATTTTTAATCCATGATTGTGTCACTGGAAGTTTGTCATAAAACTTAGAAAGCTCTTGGTCATAATCTTGTCTGTTCTGGTGGATATGTATGAAGAGAGAAAGAACCTCATGAATGAGGTAAGCATCATGGACTGGTGTGTCACTCTTTTGTGATGACAATATATGGATATAATATAGTGCTCGTGTTGGTGCTTCAAAGCATGCGAATGCTTGCATCACACATGACTTGATGCTTCCCTAAGCAGGAACCCATATGCAACAAAAACAATACAAAGCAAAAACAGAAAAATAAAATAAAATGTCCCTCAGCATTGTGACACAAGACAACTAGCTAACAAATACCATCAAAGTAGGCAAAAGCTATAAAAGCCTAATAGGACTATTGCCCAATGTTCACTTGCAAGCATCCCTTGGAGTGCTCAATGGGCTCCACAACCCTCCACAAATTCAATCAACATGAATTTCATTCATTCTCTCAAACACTATCCTTGCACGTGAGGATCACAACTACCAGTTCAAAGGGTTCCTTGAACACATATTAGGTGGGTATTTCACTCCCAACATGACTCATTCCATATCTAAGCTAACACCATCAAGATTCAAATTCAGAACCAGTTGAACAAAGAACACTTGCTGTTGTCATGGCATTCAATCTCACCACTCTCTATCCCAGAATAAATTTAATTTCATTTTCATTTGCTTTGCTATATCAGAATGTCTTTTTAAGTGCACAGAACTCTTATGCAACAGTAGTCAAGTGTAGATTATATGGTAAATTGCTAATACATGGAAAGTTAAAGAAACAAGAAATAAAGCTTTTGCATATCTTATCTTGATTTGGAGGATTAAAGAGTCCTACATTAATGGCTGAGAATAGATACTAGATTTGTGATTATCCACGTGTAGGAATAAGGACTAAAGAGCATGGAATTTCCAAGATTGACCTGTGCCAGTGAATGGGATATTTGAAAGCATAACGTCACACTGCATATTGTTTGGTTTGCCCATGAGTTTCACCTAGTGCCCCACTTGAAAGGCTGCTATGTGGAAATCTAGCTATAGCGACTTCACTGATTACAATGGAAGCTAAACTGCTAAAGGCTTTAACTACAACCAGTAAATATCTATAATAATAATGATCATGATAACAACAAAATTAGCTTAAATTAATATCCCATTTGGATATGTAATGTAGCTAACTAGATCACTTGCATAATTTAATTTGGCAAACTTATTTCCTCAAGATCATCCAATGACAAGAAAACTTCATCCAAACAAGAGAGCTCTGTTCCATCACCATCATCATCATCGTTATCCCGCTCATAAACTCGACATATCACCCATTTACTGTGATCCTGAATCAAACAACCAAAGAAAATCAAATTAATATATAAACAATCTACTATCCAAGAAAGCATTAGTACACATATCAAATTTCAATTTTTGGGTAAAATTTTCATGTACTATCTGTACTGCACTACGTACTAACCGGTTTTGGTTGTGGTCTTCTTCTGGATGATCTGCTAGAGGAAGCAGAATCTAATAGACGATACTCTTGCATTATCCAATTGGTGGTGTTACCATCAGGGGCTTCTCCCACATGGAAAACATAATATTTCTTCATGCCAACTCTCTTGTTGCTTGAGCTTGTAATCACTGGCTCTTCCATTCCCATTGGCATCCAATAGCCATTCCCAGTGACCCTATTTTGTGTCCTCCTGCTGTAGTAGTACCATTGCTTTCCCTCTGCCAAAGCTCTACCTGCAGCAATGCAAAACCACCCACCCACAATTGATTAAAACACACCAACTTTCATTTATTCTCTACCTATTTTTCATGTCAAATTGGCATGAAATTTTCTCATGTATTGAGATTTTCAAATTGACCCTAAATAGCATTCACTTTCAAAAACAATTGTGTTTAAGACATTGTTGTATACTAAACATGCTCACCTCCCTCAAAAGAAATTTGAACCTTTCTATTGAGACATGAAGTAATAAAGAATAAAATATATGTACCGTGAAGTTCCCAAGGATCATAAGGGTAGAGTTCAAGATCAGGGATGACATCTGGATGGCAAGGTAGAAGATTTGCCTTTCTTTGAAGGAAATGAACGACAAGCTCTTCATCTGTGGGATAAAAGTGAAAGCCGGGTGGGAGGTTGACATTGTTATCTGCCATGCTTTCTAGAGCAAGGAAGAAAGGTGGAGTGAAAGAGCAATAATGGAAAATGAAGGTGGTGAGTAACAAGGTAAGGTGTGGTATTTATAGAATTGTAATGCAAAGAAGGGAGGGAGAGAAAGACTAAATGGACATATAAGAGACTGACGTGAAACTGAAGTTGGCGTTTATCACATACAAATACAATACAATACTGATACATCTCAATATTTTATCAAGTGTTTGATAAAAGTTTAGAGTACTTTCAGCACTCAACATCAAGCAAGCAAGGCGGCGGATAACGGAACGTGATGTACCACTTAGCTAAAACGAGATCTCCAAAACTGTGTTGGAGAGAGGCTTGTGTGTGAGACAGAAAATGTTGCAGCTGTTGCTCTCAAAGTTTCTTATTGATTTTTTCTTTTCAATTTGGAATTTGCACAGGTTTACGAGAACTTTTAGACAGAAACATGTGAAAATTGATTTTAGGACGATATGTGTGTTAGGCACATACATACTCTTATAAGCACTATTTAAGATTTTGTATGTTGTTACTGTTTATGGATATAAAATTTTGCATACTTGTATCCTGAATTTGTATTTTGTGTGTTGTGGGTTATGATCACACTTCATGCTGATATCATGGATGAGCGTTATGAACGTGTCGCAAGAGTATGGTTTTGGTGTGGGAGAGTTGAATTGGGGTGACCGACCTGTTGGAGTATACCTATATATGCTTCATGATTATTAGCAATTATCATAGGATTTTAAATTAGAATTAAAATACAAGGTCTTTTTGTTTGCTTTCTACCCATATGCTTTTGCCTTGCTTTGTAATCAATGGATTAGTAGTAGGAGTAGCACAGTGGGAACTGCACATACATTCCACATGAAACAAAGCAATCAAGTGAATGAGCTAATTTTTTTTTGGAGGGTAAGGGGCCACGAGTTTAACTGATTTGCTTGGGTCATTGGGGGGGCCAAAGAAGCCCCCACATTATTTATATAATTAATCAATTATTAAATCTTGCATAAGAAAGAAACAAACATATAAAACTCTACTATGAAACAACTACTTTGCTTATAACTTTTCCAACCATAAATTACATTTTTCAGCTCTATTATTATATATTTTCTTCTGATTTAGGAGCTCAGCAATTATAATTCTTCCATTAAAGTAGACAACATTATTCTGTTTCTGATGGCTAATCTCAAATTTTATAGTACCATTTGAGGCCAATTATAACCATATCGAGATATAAAATGTTAGGAAGTTACTATTTGCAGTACAAGGTGTTACAGTGTTTTTCTTTTATGTCATTATCTCCCTTTAAGGTGGTACCAACCTCCGTGAGACTACAACCAAACCACAGGGCATCAGCAACAAAAAACATCAAGTTTTAGTTTCAAAATCTTGGTGCCATATCATGTTAATTTTAATTCCTAAGTCTTGGTGCTAGGTTTGAAAGTTACTTGCACCAATTTTAGATGTAATCCTTGATCCTCTCTAAAGGAATAAAGAGCATAGATGTGGAAGCACCATCATCTTGTATCTTTTGTACCTTCATATCCATGCCCCATTTCTGGGCTCTGGTGGACCAAGGGTTGAGGAACAACCGTCTATAAGCCATATTTTATCCATAAGGCCCAGTAAGCAGCATTCCCAAGTGTATATCAACTTAGCTTTTCATCCACATTCCACATGGCCATTGACTTTGCTACTTAGCCTTAGTCATCAGATTGGTTGTCGGTGCTTCTTCCACAATGAAACTGATCTTGCATGTTGAAAGTATGCGTAAATATTTAATCTAAAATTGACTGAAAAATTCTTCTTCAGAGCTTACTACTTATATTTCAAATCTTTTACTGTCAAGATGTTGATATTTTGCATAGATGTCACATATATTGCTAGTTCTTTGAAAAAATGTTTTTTTTAGAGTATTCCAATAATGCGTGCCACTTATGCAAACAGAAGTAGTATTACGAGTGAAAAAAGATTGCTGCAATTCTATTTCATGACTTTGAAAGTGTCAGTGGATTCTGTTTAACAGAGGGTTTTTTTGAGTTGTTCGAATTTACTTAGATTAGTGGTAAGGTTCAATAAAAAGTTTCAAGCGATTTCATAATATGAAACAGTGTTTAGTCAATAACAAGTGTGCATGAAAATATAGTTTTAACAGTTCTCTTAATTCCACATAAGGGCATAGCATATTTGGAAAGACACTGGTGCTGAATTGTGACATTTTGCAAAACTGTATCATTTTCCTACAGTGGAAAATAGCGTATAGAGAGTGGTTCTGTGGTGGGGTTTGTGAGAAAGAATGCAAATAGATTGCAACAAGGACAGGGGCTGGAAAGCACATAGCACCCTTTGTTTCTGCTAACCTTTTCTTAGAACAAATCAATCTTTATACGAGAGAGACACAAACTCAGACATCCATCAAAATGGATAATTGCTGGAGCATTCACAGGTTACAGTGAGATTCATAATGCAAATTTCGGTACATTTCCATTTCATTGCCACATTCTGAAGTAATTAGTCACTTTTTTAGATGATCGAGACATCCAAAGAAATCCCAATTATACTAATATTTTTCTCTTTTCTTTTTACCTGTTATATAATACACGTTCAATTTGAATTAGCAAGAGTGGAAGTATGCTAAAAGAGCATTATAATGCCCCAAATGGAATGAGCACGCAAGTTTTGCTGACTAAGATGATGGTGTTACGGTAATTGAGTGGTGGGTCTGAGTTAGGCATGTTTTGCTCTCATACTATCTTATTCCTTTATCCTTTTCCTATTATTGGCCGACATCAAAGGTAGTGAGAAAAATTAAATAGAATAATTATACATGTATGCATACAAACACACATACCAATATTTTACTGTCACCAGTAGATGTTGTGTGTTACATTGAGTAATCACTGGTGAAGTACTGCACTATCATCGGACAAGGAAACAGCAAAAGGGTCTTTTTCACCTTTTCAACAGCAAACAGTTTCAATTTCAACCTTTGAAATAAGTATGGGGCTAATGGGGGGCTCAAAGTCTCAAAAACTTTCAATTTCTTTGGTATGAACCACTCATTTCAAAGTTAACAAGTGACTCACTCAATTCTAGGATGGTAAAAGATCACTGGATGTGTCAATTTTCTGTATGAAGCACAGCCTTTGGTTCCCTACTTCCCTCCCATCATTTCACACCTTAAAAGGGTGGTATTGAACCATAGCTCTAAAGCAACAGTAATTTGACTATTGAAGCTTTAAGTGGTTGCATGTGAACATACAAATGTTTTTTATGTTATTAGTCAGTTTTGAAGTGTCAAGGGAAATCTGATCTGACTGAGAAAGAAGGAGGGAGTAGAGTGTAGAATAATTCACTCAAAAGTTCTTTCAAATCCAATCAACTATAGCCAGAAACAACAGCAAGTGATTGATGCACAGTACAATACGTGTGTCTGATGTTTTGATTACTTGGATCACCACGAAGTTTGGACTCTGGCTGCTACATTTGTTGACAAAGGAAGCAATGCCAAAGTAATTTAAAATAGCAGTTAGGAAATCTTTATCAATCATGAAGCCTTTGTCTGGTAGAAAAGACCCTTACAAGTACTATTAATAGAACATGGTGATACAAAGAAAAAAATATAACAAAGGCATGATCTTAGGAAAAATAATACTGAGGGAAGGGGAGAGAAGATCGTACATGTCTCATCACCATCTTGAGATGTTAGTGTCAGTGGTGTTGGACTGAAAGCGAACCAAAGTGCTACTACACTTGTTTGATTGACACCATCATGTGTATTCATATCTCTTATACCTTCATTCATCAAATGCTGAAATTTGGGCAATGGATTTTGACCCTCTTCACATGCTTTGACTAAACAAAAACTACTCTAGCAGTGACAGCTACGCTACCATTATTACAACACAGGAACTAACAGCTCTAATAACACCGGATTAAAATTTTGAAACAAGAGGGTACTTTTGATGTTACTATGAAACTTAATAACAGTTGGATTCTTCACTTCTTCACTGTATTCAAGTGTTGCTGTGTAGAAAAAAAATAGGATAATTACAAGTGGAGCATAAAAGTCATAAACTGGCCTTAATATTCAAATTCTTGAAAAAATGTACTGTATCTGTATTGCTACTTGTCTTAAAATTGTTACCATAGTGTCCATTGCTTCCTCCAAGTCTGTGGTTGTTTGGAATTTAATCTGTACTTTTCGAAGTTGAAAGAGGCTAATCAATTATTAGTCTACAGGGGAACTCAATTGGACTTAAGTTGTATTCTTTTGGGAGAAACGATTTAAAGGTGAAACGATTTAAAGGTGAAGTTTATGTTGTTGTTTTTAAGAGATTTGGAAGTGATGGTAGAATGAATTTAGGAATAATGTTTGTGAAAAGATTTTATATATGTGACAAATTAAGAAAAGATTTTTATAAATTAAAAAATAAAATTATCAAATTGTTTTAAGTTAAAAATAATATAAAATAATATAGACGAATTAAAATTATTTTAAAACTTTTTTAGTGTACAAATTTTTTTATCAATAGTCAAATTCTGCAAAGTCAAACTATCTCCATATGAAAATAAAGCAAATAAATGACCTTCACCGTCATCACCTTCATTACATATCTAACAATTTTTCCTAACTGTACCACCAAAAATTAATGAAAATAACACACTCAAATGAGGTTAATTTTGTAAAATAATATATTTCATCCACAAATCACATCACATGAAGGGAAATGGAATGAGGGGTTGATCCCACTATTCCGCTCTTGCAGTTACTAAATCACTCCGAACAAAAAAAGATCAACACAAATTGACGCCTCTTATTTGATCTAAATAGTAAATTCACGCGGTGTTAATCTAAACTAAATAGGTTGAATTTTCTTTTAATTGAATCAAATCTAACCAATCTTAATTTGACTCAAATTTTTATTTGTGGAGATGATGAATTATATATTAAATTCTATATCCAATTCAACCCTATCAAAATTACTAAATAATATCAATAGTAATATAATTAATGTTTAATTTAATTTATTATTCTTCTAACTAAATATGAATTTTGGATGGTTGAATATAGTAAAAATTATGTATAAGATTAATCTTCCTTATATTCAATATACACACAGGGTCCTCTATTTATAATAGAAGAAATATAGGCTAAGTCAAAAATACAAATAAGAAATAATAACAAACTAACTAAAGATAAAAGATAAAAAGAATATATATAACCAGTTTGTTACTAATACAATCCCTAAAGACTTGGTGAAAATATCTCATTCTGCACTAAAATGTCACTAAGTTATTAATGATTTACGTAGACGACATAAAAGATGAAATATCAATCCAAAATACTCCTCTAAGCAACAAATCTGAGAGGGTGCTCCATATAAATCTCTTCTTACAAATCACCTTTGAGGAATGCATCCAATGGATAAAAAGGTCATTCTTGAAGAGTGTTGATGGATTGGCAAGTGTACCAAATCGCACAAGTAATATAAAATGGTAAGACCAAGTATCGTATCCCAAGAGACTCACGACACTAAACAATTATGTGATTACTCAACTAATTAAGACTCTAAAGAACATATTTTTGGGGTTTTTGAATGCAAATGCAATAAAATAAAGGGTTAAATATGTTTTTAGTCCCTTAAGTATCACACAATTTTGGGTTTAGTCCCTACTCGAAAATTTGATTGTTTTTAGTCCTCATAGTTTTGAAACTGTTATAAATAGTCCCTAATTTTGGATGTGTTAATTTTTGTTTGACGTGGCTAACGGCCAGCCCACGTCTGATGCCAGGTATGAGTTTATTCGCTGCCACGTTTTTTTTTTCTTTTTATTCCAAATTTGCACACAAGCCCCTAATTTCTTCAATGTTTACACTTCAGAAGGAACACCGCAATTAGGGTTCAAAAGGAACACCGCAATTAGATTAAGTCATTGGCAGCCATCTCGCAAATACACAGAAGGCGAAACCCAAATCGCCATTGAACCTCTAATGCAAGGCTGCCACCACCTAGCCTTCATGCCGCCACAAAAACCCTAAGCCAACCACCTGCAAACCCCGAGCAGAAGAGCCACCGTCATCTCCTTCAAATCGCGTTGTCATCGTCGAGAGAGAAAACCAGAGCCACTGTTATAAACTGGTCTACATGCATCAGAACACCCGATTCTGTTATGAGGAAATGGTCGAAAAAAAATAAAATTCCACTTTTTGCAAGCTCTGATTATCAATCTGCCATGCACATGGTATGCAGAAGGATTGGTGTGACAGAGAAGTGCAAGAAACAAGGGTTTCAGAATCAAATTCTCGTACAAGGATGTGAGAAAATGGGCTTGAAAGTAGAGTTAGTGGCTACAAATTCCTCAGCAGATCATTATTGTGGTTCATGCTGTTATGGTTGTAGAACATGAGATAAGAAGGACACTGACTCAACTTGGTTGGTTGATGATGTAGGAAATGATGTAGTGATCATCTTAGGATGTAAAGCTGAGAGATTCATACTTGAAGATGGAAATGGTGGAATGAAGAAAAAGAAATGTTCAGGAGTTATTGCAGCAGCAATGTGGAGAAGTAAGGTAACAAAGAAACTCCTAATCGAATCTAAGGTAACTCCTAATCAAAACCCTAATTTTGGGTAAAGGGTGAACTAGCATGTGGCATGGTTGAGTCAAACAGGGGCTATTATGCAATTTTGAAAAGAAGTTAGGGGCTGAAGTGTAAACATTGAAGAAATTAGGGACTTGTGTGTAAATTTGGAATAAAAAAAAGAAAACATGGCAGAGAATAAACTCATACCTGACATCAGACGTGGGCTGGTCATTAGCCATGTCAAACAAAAGTTAACACCATCCAAAATTAGGGACTATTTATAACAGTTTCAAAACCATGAGGACTAAAAGCAATCAAAGTTTCGAGTAGGGACTAAACCCAAAATCGTGTGATACTTAAGGGACTAAAAACATATTTAACCATAAAATAAACATGAATGCAATTTGATCAATTGAGGCTAAACACAAGAATGAATGGATGAAGTTGATAATATGAGATGAATATGTTGTTGGGGTTTAGATTTCACCTAATTTACTCTCATGTATATAAGAATTATTCTTTATGCATTAATGTTAACGTCACTCACTAAAATCACTTAAATCCGATCCCTCGGCGAATAAGTCTGTCCTTAATCACCAGTGCATGCAATTCCTAGCATTCCTAGCAATTAAATGTGAAGATCAAGAGCTTTAAGACGACCAAGACTCATACCCTCATCCCTGAGAAATATTACTCTTGGGAGAATTCAACAAGAACCTGAATTGTAAGGAACCTCCCGACACTCATCCAATCCATACATCATGCTATGAATGAGTTAAATAAAGCATGTAATAAGCATAGATGAATTACTCTAACAATTAATGAAAAAACATATGTTATTCAGAATCAATTCAAATACATGAGAGTTCACAAGGTTACATCATCCCCCAACAACAAATAGAGTTTACAATAGATGAAAGAAAGAAAGGGATAGAAAAACTCTAGAAAGAAAAAAGGAGAGCTGTCACATCCCCAAATCTACCCTCAAGAAAAAGGAGAGCTGTCACATCCCCAAAATCTACCCTCAAGGGGTGAAAAGTGTGTTTCTGTGCTCAAGCCATCAAAAGATACCAAACCTAGGATGTGCAAGTCCTTGAATAGAACATAAAAATAACAAAAAACAGGTCCAACCCCACAAACTGGCGCTCAAGCACCCTATAAATGGGGCGCTCGGGTAGTGTGCGACACCGTCTTGTGCTCAAGCGCCCCTAGAAAGGCGCTCGAGCGCGGTGCGAGACAAATCTAGGGCTCAAGGGGCGCCCGGGCGCAGTGCGGGACGAAAATTCTGCATGCTGGTTGACTTTTCTGCATTCCAACTATTTGGTACTTTAATTCTTCTTTCAAATCATTCCAATAGCCTACAAAATCAAGGGAATTTAGTAATAAAATCATTAAGTATAACCTCAACTCTCTTATTCAAAAAACTAAAGCAAAAACATGATTCCAAGCAAGTTTCTAAGCAGAAAATGGTGCATTTAGTTTCATAATTACATCATAGATAACAGTATTTTCAACTGTTATCAAAGAGCCACCAGAGCTATAAATAAAATAACAAAAGTCATCTTTGCCACGAGAGAAAAAACATATATGGATGAGTCAAACACAATGGCGACAGAAGGGAGGTCATAAGAGACATTAGAAGAAGAAGAAGCCTTGATGAACGATAAATAAACCTTAAAAATCCAAGATTCTCCAATCAAGACACTTGAAAAAGGAAAAAAGTAACATTGATGTTCGAAATAAGCTTCTTGAGAGGAGACAAGACATGCAGACACGCACAACAAATCTGAAAGAGGAAAAAGAGTGACCTTGACGCTCTAAATCGCTACCTAAGAGGAGAAGAGATGTGCCACAAGCATGACGAAAAAAGGAGCATATCTACAATTTCAAAAGGCACTAAAAGCGTGTAGGAGCTCCGATGAAGGCATCGTTAACAACATGGTGGTCACCTGACCGACGATTTGATCATCGGTCGAAACTGAAACTCCAATAGTGACAGTAGTACCCGCTAGTAGCGACGAGTGTAGTGGTAGAGACAACAAATTTTTTTCCCAAAAAAACCTTGTTCTATATAGCACGTTGAATATACACATATAGTCCTAATTATAATAGAAAAAATATGGACTAATTCCAAAATAGAAATAAAGATAATAAAAAAACTAACTAAAAATAAAAGATAAAAATAAAATAAATATAATATATATATATATATAACATGAATATTAAATTATTCAATTATTTAAATCTCAAATAATAGTCTATTGTTAAATAAGCATGCCAAAATATCTAAAATGTTTTGAAAATGTAAATTAAAAAAAAAATAAAACTAATTGTTTAACTAACCTAAATTGATTAAATAGGTTAGATTAAATTAAAACTAATAAAGAGAATGTAAAAATCCAACTACCCATTCTGAAAAATAAAGTATTAGTTCGATGATAGATTTTTGTAGCCTGACCTTAGTACATCTCTACCTTGGGGTTGAATAATATAGGAAATAAAAGTTAATTATCCACCCCACATATTTGAATCAAGTAAATGAAAAAAAATAGGTTGATATGAGATGGAAAAGAAAAAGGTATGCCATGAAAAACTGTTCTGCCAATATCAATAATGCAGCAGAAAATTTTACGCTCTAAAATGTATTGTTCGCCATCTTTAATCTAACTATATCAAAGGATTTGCGATAGAAAAAAAAAAAAAACAAAGATAAAGGAATATGAGGTTACAGTATGTGTATTTGTTTTTGTTCTGTTTTATTTCAATAATTTTTCTTTATAAATTTTCTATATTACTTTTATAAATTGTAGGGATCTAGAAAATAATTTAAGATAATTTAAGAGTGTTAAGTGGTTTTATGACACTTAATTATTTTATTTATAAAAAGCTTAACTATGAATAAATTTTTACCTTAATCAAGTTTATAAAAATCGTTATTTTCTCTATAAACCTTTTCTTAAAGGTTTTTCTTTATCTTTTCTCTAACTTTTTAGGTATGTTACTAAATTATTTGATGATCATAAACTATTAGTTGATTACGGGAAAAGAGATCTATATTTTTAACCAATCAAAATTTAAAACTTTTATCTAACTTTCTAAGTCTATTACTAAACTATTTGATCAAAAACTAGTAGTTGATTAATGATAAAGAGATTTATATTTCTAACCAATCAAAATTTAAAACAAAGAAGTTTACTTTTTGCTTCATTTTTTAGTTAGTTCATTATTTTATGACACATGTGATTCTAGAATTTATGCATGTGACTCAAAATAACTCAAAGGAAATTTATGTTTACTTATATGTTCAGATATGTGAACTGATGTCTATGTGGGTAATCAAAGTATCATGTAAGGAGCTAAGTAGTGTTAGTATAATATGAGTTTTTAGGACCTTGTGTGAATTTGTGGAGGATCTTTGTTCGAGGTAAGTATAACTGGTGTCATTATATATATATATATATATATATATATATATATATATATATATATATATATATATATATATATATATATCATGCTTTGATTTAATAAAGTGAAAATTTTAGAGTAGTGATGTGTTGGTATGACTTATTTATCTCTAGGCTTAGTTGAAAATGGATTAAAATTATGTTATGTATGCTCAATTATGTGTGTACTTATGAGATTGAAATGGTGGCATGATTGTGTTTTAAGTCAGCAAATTTTATGTGTAAGATTAATGAATTTTTATTATACATGAATATGTGTTAGTTTGTTAAATATTGAAATTTTGTATGAGTTGATTATACGAGAAATAAATTTGTTTCATGGTGTATTAAATTGGTTACTTGATTCTTTCTAAGCATAAATTAAGTCAAACTACATTAATTTTAATACAAAAATAAAAGTAAACTACCTTAGTAAGACTCAATTGTCCAATCTAGTTCACTTAGGCTCCAATAAGAATGCAAATTCCATAAAGCTATAGAGGTCAAAGGCATTGGACACCACAAGGATTTAAATTTCATAAAGCTTTAGTGGCCTAGACGTTGGGCGCCAACTCCTTGGTGTTGGCGCCAAGTTCTTGACACTAACGCTAGCTTTTGGCGTTAAGCGTTAACTGGAATAAAACCCTCTATTTTCTTTCTGGCTGGGCATACCTAGTCGTCCGATGGGTGGGCCTTCCTTCAAGAATGGCATCCTGGGCGGAGAATAAGTAGCATTTTTCATAAAAGCTTTTCTTCTGTGGAGTATGGTTTTAAACATTGTGATGTAGTGAAATGTGGAAAGGAAAAAGGTTGAGCATAAATTGTGAACTATGGGTGAAGCTTGGATCAGGATTCTTTATGATATAAATGGAATGGTTTGACCTATTTATCTTATAAATGGATGTGTTAATACAATTAATTCTAATAACGAGAAGGTATGTATTGAGTACGATCCCAAATTAAAATCATTTTAACTCTACTAAATTCACAAACTTATATAGAAAATAAAGTTTACTTGGTGAGGGTTGAAGGAGAGTCTTATAGTGAGATTTGGTGTGGATGAGAATCATTGTGGTGATGCTATAGTAAATTAAACCTATTAGGATTATGTGAGGCAAATGGAGGCACAACAGTTATTTTTGCTTGAATTAGACAAATTACATAATAGTTGTAGGACTTCACGTATATTTGACTCAATACATGTATGTGTGTGTGTGTGTGTTTGTTCGTGTGTATGTCTATATGTTTGCATGTGTGTTTGTGTGTGTGTTTATGTTTATGTCTGTATATGTTTGTGTTTATGACTGTGAGTTTGTGTCTTTGTATATGTGTTTGTGTCTATGTTTATGTTTATGCGTCTGTGTTCGTCTCTATTTATGTCTTTATTTGCGTTTGTGTCTATATTTGTGTATGTGTGTGTTTGTCTTTGTGTTTGTGTGTGTCTATGTTTGTGCGTGTGTTTGTGTTTGTGCCTCTGTGTTTGTGTGTCTGTATTTGTGTCTGTGTGTATATCTTTGTGTATGTGTGTGTTTGTGTTTGTGTATCTGTGTTTGTGTGTATGTCTCTGTATTTGTTTGTGTGTGTGTCTTTGTGTTGGTGTTTATATATGTGTACGTGTGTGTTTATGTGTCTTTGTGTTTGTGTGTGTATGTGTGTTTGTGTGTTTATGTGTGTCTTTGTTTGAAGTTCAGGAAACATTAAAAGGTGGGTTGAATAATGATTCTCAACATTCTTTTCGAGGTTGATATATAGATCATGATTTAGATGATCCTCATGAGCTGCTTGAAATGTACTTCATAAATGTTATTCTAATCAATGCATTTATATTTCTAGTTTTAGATCATCATCCTAGTGTTTAGGAAGGAGTGATTCTTAACATAGATGACATGTGTTGAAGATATGTATAATGAGGGATTGTGTTTCGGATAGAATGATAACTTATAAATTAAAGCTTAACACACAGATGTTTTATATTGGTTCATTAAATTAAGTTACATTCAGTTTTACTCTAAGATAATTTTGAGGGTTTCATTAGATATTCAATGAAGTACATATGAGTATTCTCACCACTTCTGGTATCCCTAGTCAACGAATAACCATTGTTACCTTTACTAGTTGAGTTTCACCCACTCTTGGTTGTGCAATATTCTTCATCATTCATGGTATCCCTATATGCTCATATCCTTCTGATACATTGTCTAGTTGAGTTTAACCCACTTATGGTTCTCGTTGTCAACCTAGTAACCCTTATTACTGTGACCTTGACTGAGTTTTACTCTTTCCTAGCATCCCTAGACGCTCCTAGTATAATCCTGATACACTGTCTAATTGAGTTTAACTCACTCCTGGTTGTTGTTGTCAACCTATTAACCCTTGTTACTATGAGGTTGATTGAGTTTCACCCACTCCTGATTATGCAGTATTATTCACCACTCCCAGTATCCCTAGTTAACGAATAACCTCTGTTACCTTGATTAGTTGAGTTTCATCATTCCTGGTTATGCAGTATTCTTCACCACTCTTGGTATCCCTAGTCAACAAATAACCTTTGTTACCCTGACTAGTTGAGTTTCACCTACTCCTGGTTTCCACTAAACAATCCTAATATCAACCTGATACGTTGCCTAGTAATCCTTTAACTCGGATGAGTTAAACAACAAGTGTTTTAAGTCTCTTTAGAGTGTGCAATCAAACATATTGTTTATAAGTCTTTAGATTATTACTCTCTGAGAGAGGATATATATTCAATACACATCAATCTAACATACTCTTTAACTATTTCTCTCTCTTCTTTCTTCTTACAATAGTAAGCTTATACATCAATGAAGCTTGAGAGTAATTTCTCTCTCTTTCAGGTGTTTCTCTCTATCTCTCTTTTTCTTCCTCTCTTCGTACATTAGTAAGTATGTATAGCCATGAAGCTTAAGAGTAATTCTTTTCTCGAGCTCTTCTCTTTTTCTCTTTTCTTGTGTAAGAGGATTTGACTCTAATATCTCAAAGAGAGATCGTGATTCTTCTATGAGAATGATTTTTCTTTTTATTCCTTAATTCCCCATCATTATCATCATTTTCTTCTTCTTTGATTCTCTATTTATACACCTTTGATAATATAATCGGTATATGATGTTTGACCTTGAGATTTGGTGATAGTGTAGCTATTGGATGAAGCTTGTCCTTGTAATTTGACTTTTCGTAGCTTTTATCGTAGGTGGTAGTATAGGTTGATGTCTTTGTGTCAGAGCAAACTTATTTTCAGAGCTTTATTAAAAGCATATTAGACAATTCATTTAGCACGACTTTTGATGAACAAAACATTGCGCTAATGTCTTCTTATTTCTAATGTTCATTTCTTACTTGCATTGGATAACAAAATGAATATGCTTGCAGTAGATATTCTGCATAAAGTAGAATAGATGTCTACACATTTGATATGTCATTTTTTTCTATTTACCTTGTTGCTTTTAAACGTTGAACATTTAATGACATTCAATGCTTGTTCAAAACAATCAAGGTTTTTATGTTTTCTACCATTTGGTCAAGATTTGATTGTTTGAGTTTTCCAGTGAGAACTCTAAATTTTTCATGAATATTTCATCGTTGAATGAGAGTGTGTTTAACATGTAGTATCATTTATCCTATAATAGGTTTTTTCTTAGCTAGTGTTTTGACATGGTGAGAGTTTGTCTTGCTCGGGTAAACTATTTAGGTTTTTCTAACAGACACGTTTAACACTGTGTTTTCCATCACATCTTTGTATGTGTGTTTGTGTCTATATGTCTATGTCCATGTGTTTGTGTATTTGTGTCTATCTCTGATTGTGTCGGTGTTTGTGTCTTTCCGTTTATCTTTGTTCTGTGTATGTTTGCGTCTGTTTTTGTCTGTGCCTGTGTGTGGTTATATTTGTGCCTCTCTTTGTCTATGGCTTTGAGTTTGTGTGTGTCTGTGTTTGCGTCTTTGTGTGTGTTTATGTTTGTGTATGTGTCTTTATGTCTATATATGTTTGTGTTTGTGTGTGTGTATTTGTGTATGTGTATGTCTATGTGTTTGTGTTTGTGTGCATGTGCCTGTATGTTTATGTTTGTGTGTTTGTGTTATGTGTCAGTGTCTATGTCTGTGTGTTTGTGTCTGTCTTTATTTGTGTTTGTGTCTTTTATTTTTCTTTGTGTCTGTGTGTGTCTACATGTTTGTTTGTGTCTATGTTTTTGTGTTTCTCTTTGTTTGTACCTTTGTGTATGTGTGAGTCTGATTGCGTGCTTGTGTTTATGCCTATGTGTGTGTCTGTGTTTGTGTCTTTGTGTTTGTGTTGTGTGTCTATGTCAGTGTGTGTGTGTGTTTGTGTGCATTTATTTGTGTTTGTGATTTTGTATGTGTCTATGTGGTGTGTGTGTGTGTCTGTATGTGTTTTTATATGTGTGCATGTGCTCCTGTGTGTTTGTATTTATGTGTATGTGTATGTATGTGTCTATGTATGTGTGTGTTTGTTTATGTGTGTATTTGTATGTATGTGTGTGTGTGTGTTTGTGTGTGTGTCTTTTTCTGTGTGTGTTTGTGTGTCTATGGTTGTGTGTCTCTATGTGCATTGTGTTTGTGTGCATGTCTTTATGATGTGTGTTTATCTGATTGTATTAGTCTCTTTATGTAGGTCTATATATGTCTTTGTGTGTGTCACATTATGGTGGAATATTTTATGATATTTTTCATGTATAAATCTATTTTATAGAAAAAAAATTATTTTGTGAATAAATTTTATCTGTAATTACTTGAATTATATATTAAATTCATTTCTAAATGTTTGTTAAAATTAATGTAGATTTTAGTTTTGGATAGATTTTATTTATTTATTAAAAATTGTTTGTTTGACTAGTCCATTTTTTACATTAAATAAAAACAAGTTGTTTACGTTTAATTTAATTATTATTATTTATTTAATCCAATTGCTTTCAACCTAAGTTTTGGCATATATTCAGGGACTTACTACCAATTTTGTTTAATAAAGTAGTAATTAAATTTTAAAAAATAAAAGCATTTAAATACATCATATTCATATTTTTTTGTTTATATACTAAAAACTTATATTTAGAATTAAAAAGATTTCATATAATTAATCGTTTTTAAAATTTATATTTTACTTATTATTTGTGTTTCCATGATATTTTTTTTTAAATCCACCTCCCAGGTTGTTAATTATCAATATGAATAATTTATGATTATTAATAGTCATGTTCTAATGTGTAAGGTCGATCCTAAATTATTGGATTTTATTTTTATATTTAATATTTATTTTACTTTTATTCATAACATATTTAAAGTTTAATTTTTTTTATTGGGATCATGAGTGTCGACAGTTGGTGAGATTTGAATGGTTTTCAAATTTATAACGTATACTCTTAAGGGTTGAAACATAGAACAAGATCTATCTATAAAAGACTTCCCGACGTTTAAGTCAATAAAAAAAGTTGAGATCTTGTGAATAAGGAAGAATGAGTATGAGAGTGAGTGTGTATGTCCTAAAAAATACCAAATGTATTTATAGTGTTTTTGGCCTTAGGCCCATTCTATAAAACAAGTAATGTGATATCAAATAATATAAGTAAATTAAATATTTACCTCAAATAAATAATAATAGTAATAATAATGTGATACATTATGGTAAATAAAATTAAAAATATTGTGATATAATCAAACTAGTAAGATTTACCATGATTACCATTAATATGTGAATATTTGCTCTGATAGAAATATTTTGGATTGTTTCAAGGCAACGAGATTTATTGGGCCTTGTTAGGCTGTATTTCTTTAGTACGTATATTGGGCCAGGAAAAGTTTGATTAATGTGTGAGGGATGCTCATTGTGGCTATGACTTATCTCTTGGTTGAGTTGTGGTTGACTTGTAGATTTTTTAGGTGGATTGGCCGTTTGATTGGGTTGTACAAGTGTTGTTGACTTAGGGTAGTTTGTGTTTTGTGTTGTTGGCTTGGACAGGCTCAGTGTTACTGGCTTGGGACAACTTTTTTAGGTGTTGTTAAGTTGCGCAAGCTTTATGTTGTGTTGTTAGATTAGGTAGGCTCTGCTGCTCATTTGGCTGAGTTGATGATGACTCAATTAGTAACTATGAAACATTAATAAGGGGTTTCTGAATGTCACAATGATTGCCCTACAATGTGAAACTTCGTTTCACATTAAATAGTTATGATTAAGGCTGACGCGACTGCATCTCAAGGGTTGAACTCGAAGAACAAAATGTTAAGAGTTACGCATAAGAATGAAACATCGCCTAACTAAAGGTTGTTTCGTTTTAAACACCTTGAATTTATACTTATTTTCTTCTTCATTCTCATTTCATTTCCAGTTTACATTTATCCCAAGTTTATGAGTCTTATCTCTCTCTTTTTTTTCGAGTCTGCCTACACTCATAAGTATGTCTTCTTCTTTTTCTTCTCCTTATATTGGCTATGGTCGTTGTCACTCCTTGCTGGCTAGGGAAATTACTCCCATGAGTGAAAGTTCTTCTTCTTCTTTTGAAGAGAGGGTTTACTTACCTGAGCCTCTCATTTTCGCTCCTCCTTTAACGATTTCCTCTAGGGTCATCCTTAAGGCTTCCCAAGAGAAGAGAAAGAAGAAAAAGAAGTAAGTGGTGTGAGGTAAGAAGGTCATGTCTCCTCGCAGGCTAAGCCACTTGCTCCAACAGCCAAAAAGAGTAATTGTTTTCCTCCGATTAGGGACCCTAAGTATACCTAGATCCAGGACGAGATGATCATCTATGCCTTTGAGTTCTTTACAAAGGTGAGGGTAGTTGAGTTGATGGATACTTTCAGCTTTTATCCTTACTAGCTCATCGTCCTTTCTTATTCCTCTAACAATAGGGTTTTCATCCATCTGGTGAGAAGAAAGACAATTTCATTTTTATGTATATATTTTAAGGATTTTAGTGTTTCTTTTTCTCTATCCACGTTTAATAGTGATATGTTATTCATCCTTTCTATAACTCTTAGTCAGCTTCATCCCAATAATTGATAAAAGATTAAATCAGATAATTAATCCAACATGAATTAACAAAATTAATTTATTAACGAAAGCATTTCTAATTTACCATTTAAGCCATGAAGGAGAACTCACAGTTTCCTCAATTTGGATGGAGTCAAATAATTAATATAATATATCAAGGCCAATGTTAGTTAGGGTGGACTAACTCGGTCCATGATAAACCCTAATTTTAAACTCTCACTTTCATCTTCAGATGAGAGAGAAATGCAACAACAAAGGTAAAAGTAGGGTGGCAAGTTCAGGAAGAAAAAAGGAAATCATTTTCTTCATAAAAGAGAAAACATATTAACAATATATAGTGGTCCATTTTAACTTGGTGATATTATTTGTGCGCCTTGAAAGATGATAAAGAAATCTCTTCACCTTTTAAGCATATGCATGGGAGCTTTGGGATTGAGAAATGGGAAGAAACTGGAAGAAATGTTCAAAGTTTCCTAGTGGGGCCCAAATGTCAATTTTAATTATTCTTATTTCTATGACTTGGTAAACCATTTGTATCCAAAAAGTTGTGCATTCTTGCCAGCTATTACTCATTCACATTGAAGCAATTCAAAAGGCTATGTATTCTGAACTTCATAATTATAATTATGCCTTTGACATTAGTAGTAAATTGGAACATATAAGATCATTTCAATCATTATTCTTCTGTCATCATACAAATATCGACTTGATCATGCAATGAGAACCAATAATTTGTCTCTTTCTAGAGTGCTCTTGTTGGTCTTAGTGGGAATTTGCCTTCATTAAAACCCTTCTTAAAATCTCTTAATATAAATATCAAATTCACATTGATTTAGCTGCTTAGCAGTGGATGAGTAGTACAAAAATGTAAGGGATAAACAGTTCACTGAAGGAAAATAAAGTTAATAACAACAACTTTGTTTTGGTCAGCATTTACTTGAATATCAACTTCACCAACACATTTGTGTGCATGGCTCCACAATCAAGCTCCACATATGTCACTCTCCAATGCTAATAATTGAAGAGTTACAAAAATACTTATGGTGATCTTATACATTTATAAGAAATAAATCAATTTTATAACATGTAAATGAATATAAATTTTATTTTACATTGTAAAATTAAATTATATTTAAAATTTATTTTTCAAAATATTATTAGAGCTATTCAAAATTTATTCTACGAGAGATTTTTTTATTTATTGGATCAATCATACCATCAAATCATCTATTAATATCTAGTCATACCATCAAATCATCTATTGTGTGTATATACTTTAATGTTAGAAGAATATATTAAATATCTCCAACAACTAGAAATAAAGTAAATTTATATATATTTATGGATGTTGAATATTGTAACTCACGTAATAAGAAAGTAATGTTTCAATATCACCAATAATTGTCTTGGTTTTTCTTTTATTCTTCAAAATATATTAGGCCACTACAATCCCTTTTTCATTGGACTACTAATTCTATGGATAAGGAGAGGTTTGCAAGGTTTACAAGTATAATCTATCACAATTATAAGGTGATACTCATTTTTTCCTCTCTACACGTTTAAACATGTTTAATTCAGGTATGGTAGAAAACGAAGGTTGTCTCCAATGACACTTTGATCTTGAGGGTCTTTGGTTTTTGAGCTTCAACAGGGTCAGGTCTCTCTCTCCAGGAACATTAGGTCCTTGCTCCAAGAATACCACTTGCCTTGTAGTTGCCTAGTTTGGGACAAATGAACATATCACACTTAATTAACAATACTACTTTATTGATATGCAAAACACAGGTATAAATAATTCATTGAGTGTTTTGCGGTATACGTTATTCCATGTGTTCATCTCAGAGTTCCCCAATAGCAAGCCGTTTGAATTTGGCAAATGCAGAATCAAATTCTGAGGATATTTTTCTTAGAGGAAAAAGATCATATGGTTTTAGTCTGATCAATGTATAACATTTTTCTATCTTGTCATGTAGAGAACTGAAAGTTATGACAAGAACTGTGGTAACATCTTTTTGTCATAAGAGAGTTTTAAGAAAATAAAATAGAAAGTATTTAGAAAGGGTTATAATAGAGAGTGGATATACACTCGTTTAGACTTTGCCATAAATGTTTAATACGGGATTGATTAAATTTGTGTAAGTAATTTATCATCATTCTGTACATTTTTTTAGTTTATTTAATAGAGGTTTGATCAAGTTATTTCTTCAATTACTGTACCAAAACAAAGTTATTTCTTCAGTCGTTAATTTGTGAGAATAACGCATGAATTCTAATCAATGTATAACCTGCCCTCAGCTTCAATACGACAGAATCATATAAAAAAAATATTAATTGTTTTTCAGAAGGTCTTCACCAACTACTTTTATTCAAACTATTTCTCATACGTGTTTTACTGGTAGCCTAGAATAGCCACATGATCAAGCATGTGTTTGTAATCTTTTTCTTAAAACTGAGTTATCTTAGTTTTAACTTTTTATCTTGATATCTGTACTTGTCATGAGATAATATACATTAATTCCTTTTTTTTCTCACCATTCTAATGAGATACACTTTTTGTTTTTCAGGGATTTTTATTTAAGTACAAGTTGACATTTTTCAATTAAAATGATGTCTCAAGCCTTTTCTAAGTTATTTTCATTGATATCCTTATTTGGGTTTAAAAAACGATTCTTACTTCCAAGGTGCATAGTTCCAAACGCAGTATTAATAGGCTCTTTCCACCAAAACTTCAGAGTAACTATAATCCTATTTCAGATAGCAGTGTTCTAATCTTTTTCAACAACCAATAGCAACTTCACAAGCATGGCAATGCATGCATCTGGCATCCTTTTGGTTGTTCTGTACTCTCTGTTGAGATTTGCATTGTCGGATATCAATTTTGTAAAATATGATTTTCTGCAAGCAGGCTTGAAAACGGATGGAGCTTATGTGAGGCCAAATGGCATACTTACCTTGACAAATGATTCCTCAAAAATCTTTGGCCATGCATTCTATCCATCTCCTTTGCCATTCAAATCTAGCAAAAACAAATCCATTGTTTCAACCTTTAGCACTACCTTTGTGTTTTCCATAGTTCCTAAGTACCCAGATCTTGGAGGACACGGTTTTGCATTCGTCCTAATATCTACCAACGAACCAAAAGGGTGCCTCACAAATCAATATTTAGGCCTCCCAAATGAGACAAGTAATAAGGAACTCTCAACCCGGTTCCTAGCTGTAGAGTTTGATGGGGTACAGAACCTTGAACTTGAAGACATCGATGATAATCACGTGGGGATAGATATATCCAGCCTCATCTCTAACATATCTAAGTCAGCAGCATACTATTTAGAAAGAAATGGCCAAGAAGATCACAGCAAGAACATTTCCTTCAGTTTGAAGAGTGGAAAACCCATTCAAGCATGGGTTGATTACAATGAAGGGGAGATGATGATGCATGTCACAGTTTCTCCTTTTGGCATGCCAAAGCCATATTTTCCTTTGATATCATTTCGCATAGACCTATCCTTGGTGTTTGATGATTACATGTATGCAGGTTTTTCTGCTTCCAACGGTCTGCTGGTAGCTGAGTATAATATACATGGTTGGAGCTTCAAAGTAGGAGCAGCAGCACAAGCGCTAGAAAAATCATCCGTGCCACTTATTCGGTCAAATACTTCTATTAAGGTGGTGCACAAAAAACACTTTGCAGTAGGTATTACTCTAGCAAGTGCATCTCTTTTTATATTGACAATTATAGGAGCTCTTGCCCTACACAGATTAAGAAATAGGGAGGAGGTTTTAGAGGATTGGGAACTCGAATTTGCCACACATAAATTTAAATATTCTGAGCTCCATTCAGCTACAGGAAGGTTCGGGGACAGAAACCTTATTGGGTATGGAGGTTTTGGTAAAGTCTACAGAGGTGTAATCCCTAGCACAGGACTAGAAGTAGCCGTAAAGCGGGTTGCTCCTGATTCAAGGCAAGGAATCAGAGAATTTGTAGCGGAAATAACAAGCATGACACAGCTTAAGCATAGAAATTTGGTGCAATTACATGGGTGGTGCAGGAAGCAGGATGAACTCCTCATTGTGTATGATTATCTACCAAATGGAAGCCTAGACAAGCTTCTGTTTGAAAATGATCATCAAAAGAAGAAATTACTAACTTGGGAACAAAGATACAAAATCATTATTGGAGTTGCCCAAGGGCTGTTGTATCTCCATGAAGAAAGTGAGGTGCAGGTTGTTCACAGAGATGTAAAGCCAAGCAATGTCCTGATAGATGCAGATCTCCAACCAAAGCTTGGAGATTTCGGTCTTGCAAGGACTTACGAGCATGGAATCAATCCACAGACAACAAGCGTTGTGGGAACATTAGGCTACATGGCCCCTGAGCTCACCAAGACTGGGAAAGCAAGAACAAGCACAGATGTATATGGGTATGGAGTACTCATTTTGGAAGTAGCATGTGGAAGGAGGCCAATAGAGCCCCAAAAGAATCCCGAGGAACTGGTATTGGTAGATTGGGTTAGAGATCTACATCACCGAGGACAGGTCTGCAGAGCTATTGACCCCAGTTTATATGAGTATGACAAAGATGAAGCTCAGCTTGTGCTTAGTCTTGGATTGCTTTGCTCTCATCCCAATCCTCATTACAGACCTAATATGAGAAGGATTGTCCAGTTCCTTATGGGAGAAATTATCCTTTCTCCACTTCCTCCTGACATTCACAGTGAAGGTCCAAGAGAAATAGCAAAATGTCCCTGCAACTTTCCATATGATTCTCAACCTTCAAGTTCTATGGTGTCTTCGTCAAACTATTATAGTCTTACATGCTTTGATGAGGTGGTCTACCCTGCTGAACTCACTGGTATCACTTCATAGCTATGGCTGTAAGTAACATATAATAAAGAACCACATTGTTTTAGGTAATGATGAAAGGAAAGCAATCTCAACTCCATGATGCTATTGCCCTTAATGTTTTTCCATAAATATACAGAAGTGCTCTTCTATATACCAAGTTTTATTCATTTTTTTATGGGAGAATAGGTATATTGCCACTCGAAGTAGGGTGTTTAGAACAGCACAAAGGTCGAAAAATAATTAAGAAAATCAATTCAAAAAGTCGATAACCAATTAAAAAAATTGATTTGAATCTCTTTTTGTATAACTCAATGGTTTGGTTCAGTTTTCACTTTATAATTTCATACCTAATTCAAACTAAATTGAAATCAATTATTTAAATATTATTATATTGTCTATTATTTCACTCATAGGTGTGTCTATAAAAAGAAAACTAACCGTGTCTAATTTATTTCATACCCCCAACATTGTCATTTTGGGAAAAAATTGTTCTTGTATATGCTATCCTTTTTCATTTCATACACGAGTTGATCTTATAACCCAACGAAGAAACTGTTCTTGTATGTGCTATCTTTCTTTATATCAACTCAGTTATGATTTGTTAAATTCTCTAAAGAATGATAAAATACAAAATGTAGAAAACTTAAAAAAATCACATGTAACTTAAAAATATAAAAGTAAATTGTGGTAGATCAAGAAAGCTACTAATTTTATTTTGTGTAAACAAATTAGCCTAGGAATAACCTTGACTTCCTGAGAAATTATGTTTTCTATATAATAAGTGACAAAGAAATAGCTTAATGTGTAATCTACGAATGATTGTACTAGTGTATGCACATTAGATTATTAGCTTTGAGAGAGTAAAGTACTAAAAAATATAGTATTGGAAGAAAATAATACAAAGAGCTTAACTATAATGTTTCTATTTTAAATTTTATGCAATGTTTGAGCTTAAATTTTATGCAATTTTTGGAAGAAAATAATACAAAGAGCTTAACTATAAAGTTTGAGAGATAGATTATAAGGATTATCTATTATTTATGTCACAATAAACACAGCATAACCTCCTCACTTCTTTGTTTTTCCTTTGTAAGTGCTTAAATACCTCTTGTGCCTTTATATTTTATTTTAGTTCCTTTGCAAATAAAAGAATAGCTAATTTATGTAAACAAGTTGTTTGACACTATACAATGTTAAAGATAACAAATATGTAAGTATAGTGAAGCTAGAAATAAATTTGCTCATCATGGTATAACATTAGACATAGACTTCTATGTCCAAAGGATAAGACAGATATAAAAAAAACTATCCAACAAATCCGCTAAAACAAGTGGTGTGAAAAAATTACTTTTCTTGATTTCAGAAAGAAACATTACATTGTTATTTATAGGAAAATCGAACTCCGAATAAAAAAAATATATTTATATATTATTTAATCAATCTATATTTATTGTATAAAGTAAATATACAATATTTACACCCATATTTCAACGCTTGGTTTGAATTTTTTTTTAAATGTTCAAACAGAACCACATAATTTTAATCTTTATGTTCTATTCAGATGTATTTTAACCAAAAACCAAACTAAACTATGTCAAACACTCCTAAGTCCAAGCATTCGCAACCAATATTTAGGGCCAGAACTAACAGCATACGCGTGATTACTGATTCAACTCAGTATGTGCTGATCCACTGTAATTTGCTTTGTTAACTTATAGACACATTAAAATTATTCTTGAAACTCTTGACAACCAAAAGTTTATGTGTAACGCAAAAGAATAAGAAAAGAATGTCCAAACACAATGTATTCTAGAAGAACAGCACCTGACTTGAACTAATTGAGGAAAAGAGATGTTCAGTTAACTACAGCAAAATGTCCTAGTAATCAAATCTTATTCATTCTTCTTCTATGATAATTCATTAGGCACACATTAATATAAGAAAATGAAAGATCATAAATCTTTAAATCACATGCCTGTTTCATTTGAAAATTATACTCAGCAGCTCACATATTCAGATGACTTGATTTTGAATTAGCTGCTCATGTATCATTTTGAATTTCTCTTTGAGCCTCTGGATCTGTACATTGATAAAAAAAATGTTTAACATAATGGACAATAAAAGACAAAGTTGGCACGTCTGGATATTGTTCATGAGAAAACCATGTTATATGAAATAAGAAATACCCTTTTCAGTTCAATTTCTGTATCTCTCTTTTGCTGCCCGAATGAATGCTGCAGATTGGTTATATCAAAAACATTATCCAAGTCATCTTCAAAGGCAGATTCTAGGTCTTCTCGGAGAAGTGCAGGCAACTTGTCCACAATGGGCATCAAAAGGAAACAGTTGAACTGCAAAATATTGGGTATAAGCAATGCATAAAAGATGGGGAAAAAAATTACGAAAGAATTCTAAATTATGAATGACTTTTATTATACTAATCTATTGCCCCAAAGTCTTGACATATTGTCTAGCGGTGTTAGTTTTAATCAACCTGGGCAAAAACAACAAAATTTGAAAGAATGAAAACAAAAATAAATGTAAATATGGGGTATACCTAAACTACAGTCTGCTTTGCATGTGTAAATGAATTTTTTAATATATTGATATCCTTTGAGAAATTATAATATGCAAGTGTTAAATGAGAAATAAAAAATCTTTGTTTACAATAGATATTGATGCAACTTATAATTTTTTCTCAGTATTGGTAATATTGGAAGAATCAAATAGAAATAGGGGAGAATCATCAACTATTTTTTAAATGTCTCATAATTTGCTTGCTTAGATACCTTTATACTCAGCAGTTGCAGGAAAATAAATCCATTTAAAGTGTTGCTATTTGTTTGAGTAATTTTTAAAATTTTTAAAAATGTAGCAATGAATATAATTGATCTTGACAAAAGTAAAAACATCAACTTTTCTGCTGACAGGAATTCATGTTCGGTACAGAATCCACATAACGTACTCATTTTTACTTCACTGAAGTTTTACTTTACACTTCAAACAAAACTGATTAAAAGATTATTCTAAACTCAAACCTTAACAAAACGTAAATCAATTTTTGTAACCTAATTCTTTCACACTCAATCTACTCTAATCAATTTACAATGTCTGTAATCTTGAAGAGCTACACTTTTCTCTTATATTGTCATACTGTAACAGCAGAGAGGATCTCTTTGCCAAAAAATATTTAAGAATAATCACAATTTTCAGTAAATATCGTAGGTTGTGCATGTACATTAAGCCCAAACCTTCATTTCTATGCTTACCTGGGAAGCTTTCATTTCAAGCAAGGAAGGAGGAAACTGGCAGACCAAACACAAAGAAGCTTAAATTAAAAAAGAAATATCACAAACCTTTAATTCTGTGGAAACCAGGAAATATTCTCTAATGCCATGAAATATCTGTTGTACCAAGCCATAAACAATTCTTTCAGACGAAGGTGCAAGCCTCCTATTCCAGAGTGTACTATCCAGAAGGTCGGCAAGCTTTGTTTCTGTTGTCTGAATGGATGAACTAGAATCAATCCCAGAGGCCACATGACTGAGTTTTACATCTGGTTGTGACTTCGTGTCTTCTCTGTCATGCACACTTGTTTGTGATATATTAGTTGCCGTAGGATTATTAGAAGCACTGTTGGTCTGTTCCGTTCCACCAAATGAATCTAAGAACTGACGTAACCCAGCCCGACTCTACAAAGTTAACAGTGGCACTAGAATGAGATAGAAAATGAGCTGTGAAAACTTAGCTTAGGAAACAATATTTTACTTTTCTCTCGGGAAGATATAATGATACAATCCTAGCTTAAACTCAACACAGGGAGCAAGATCATTTAAAAGTGCACCATGCCAAAGCATCGGTCCCTGTAAATGCCCCTTAATACCTTATTGTGGAGAGACCATGAAACATATCTGGTGGTGCTAACCAAATCCTCCATACATCTAGAGCAAAGGATAACAAAATTAAATTTAGAAAATAACAAATAAACAATGTCGTGTACTAACATTTAATGTAAGAAAAAAAAGGATAAATTATGGATAAGAATGCAAAGCTAGAACATTTTTAAGATCAAGGCAAAAAATGCACCCTAACATCTAAAAATAACAAGCATGAAAAAAATGGAAGAAAGCACAAAATCATGATGTAATGCAAGAATGTCATATTACACTTGATGTTCTCTTTTAAAAAGATGAGCTGTGCATCTTGTTCCTCATGCTATAATTAAGGTCTTGATTATTCATTTTTCCTTTTTTATTAAAAAAGCTCAATTTTTCACTTGACATATGGAACAAACTTATGGCGTATGGGAACAAGTGGTGGTTAACTTTTCATGGCATGATTTTTCTGTAGATTCGGAAAAGTTGTTGAAGGCAGAGGCAACACGCCTGAGGAACACCTCATGGCCACTTAGATATTCACTATCTTTCTGTCAAACAAAGTCCATAAATAAAATAAGTTAGGAAACATAACAAACTAATAATTGTACAAAACTGTGAGGATATTTGCAAAAGCATAAACAATTTATTCATTAAAAACATCAAGAATCGACTATCTCAAAAGCTCAAGCTGTTAGGTGAAGACCTAAATAGTTTTATACCATATTCAGGCTGTGGAAGAGCCCTTCAGAATTGAAGCACTGATAATGCAAAGATCCACCCCTACCTTGTGCTAAGATTCACTTTTATTTAGAATAATAGAGCTGGCAAGGATCAAACTTTAGACATCTTGTTTATGGAGGCTCTTGATACCATGTAAACAACTAGGTGTCCTAAAAGCTCATGCTGCTAGGTAAGATTCAAATACTTCATATCTTACAGAAAAAACAAAAGAATACCTGAAGAAGATAAACTGAGATAGGAAGCAGTCTCTTAAGTATATACAACAGTCTGGAGCCCAACTGTGCCGAGAATAGAGAATTAATCATTTAGTTAGACTAGGAATATGAAAAATAGTTAATTTTATTTTCTCTAATTTGAAGAGCACAACAAGGATCATTTTGTATACAGATTTGATTATAAAACTATGATAGAATCCTGGAAATCAAATCAAACCTAATTATTACAAAACTGCAGCTGTCAATGATAAAGCTGGCTACTCAAACTTGCTAAGAACTGAGTTTGGATCATGAAAAAAAAAAAGTAAGAACAAGAAATTTGAGGATTGTACAAAAATTGCAGATTTTTGAAATCCAGGGACTAAGATCACAAAAATATTGGAAGGCTAAAATACCAAATCAGAAATTAAAAGAGAATTAAAATTGCAATTCAGCTAAATAATTAAAGAAAGAAATCAAAAGGAATATATATTCATTTTTATAGCATTAATCACCTGATGAAGAAAGGGTTCAAATGTGTCACGAGCCTTTGCAACAGCAATTACACAAGCAGTCCTGGTTACTCAAACAATGTCATTTTAATATTTACAAATGGTAGTATTACAAGAATGAATAGGTAAAACACACAGACCTAGAGTAATTTGTTCCATCATGAATGTCTTCGACTCCACAAGCATTTACAATTTCTTCACGAGTAATTGGGGGACACTTTATTCCTCCAACCACAAAACGAAATTCAGCCATTGCCCTATGATATTGTGCTCCACCATAAAGTCGCATACTTGCATTCTGTGCACAAGGATAGGTTAGCCTGTCCCATTATAGAGACAAAGTAAACAGAAAATACAAGACTATGAAATGTATGTATCATTTATCATTTATTAATGTATACAAGCATGATCAATGAAATCAAAATCATGTGTATATTACTGTTTTCAGTAGTGGCAAGAAAGAAAAATTCTGGGGATTAAAGAGGCCTAATTTCTCTTGGGTCCCAATTCCAATTTCCAGCCTCCCCTCCACCTCCCTTTATCTTTTTATACCCATTCTCTCTCCTAGGTGTGTTGCACCTTTTAACTCTCCCAACATATACCTTAGTAATGGTGGGCTTTGGACCTGTATCATCAGGTGTTTATTTAACAAGATTATGAGAAAATCTTCACCCTCCACACAAACATAAAACTCATACGGAAGTAGTAATTAGCAGACATAACTAACAGCCCAAGTTAAATAAAATCATCAACGAGAAGACAGAAAATGGAAATTATTCATATTTTTAAAAAGGGAAAATAGTAAAATCAAGAGTAGTTAGATTGCCATCCACTGCAATGAAAAGCTAATGTAGCTCATAAGAATGGTAAAAAAGTAGGCCGAAACTTACAGGTATTAGCTTGTGAGGAAACTGAACACCATCAGCACCAATAAATGCACCTCCATTTATTCGTTCATCTTGCAGTGTTTCACCTGAAACAAAAAAAAAAAGGTCAGGCAACTTGTCAAGGGAAAAAGGATATCAAAAGATAGTAAGCATGCTTTTTAAGTGTTGTGCATTATCAACTGTTCAATAGGCTAGCCCGTGAAAAACAGCTAAGAGGAATAGGAGATTTACCAAATTTATCGGGAGGTGCAACAACTGTCCCTTTAAGCAACAATGACAACTGAATAACAGAAAATATGCAAGTGAGGGAGGGAAAATACGAGTACATTTTAAGGTTCAGACACTATGAATTCAAACAGCTGAAAATAATTAACTACAAGCATGCATATGCAGATACATACAGACTAAGACAGACAAAGAGTTTACTATACAAGCTAAACATCAAAGATTAAATACCCCTCACATTGGTAGGAGGACAAAAAACTAGAAACATAATAATTTTACCAATAAAGAAGAGTAAGATACTGAGAAGAAGAATTTATGGCAAAGAAACCTTGGTCAAGAACATATCATGGAATGCTCTTCCTTTCTCCTTCAGTTTGGCTTCATCAAGTGTGCTGTATACAATGTGAAGAAGAATAAGACAAGTAATGAATGGAAAACAGATAGATAACAGTTCTATAATAAAAAATTCAAAACCAAAATTATCACTCTCGTTCCTTCCTTTGCAGATCAAGTACAACAGAGATATTTTTAACTTACAACATACCTCAACTCTTGATTTATGTCACTCAATTTCCTTGTCACACTCCGATACTCTTTCTCAAGAAGTGGAATGATCAATGGTACATTATTTATATACCTAGCACGATCATTATTAAGGACTCAGCCAATTATAAACAAAAAAAAAAGAAAAAAAAAACGGATAAACTTAAAATCAAACCATAATGTATAAGTACCTCTTCTGCAGCAATTCTTCCAGAAACAGCCTAAGTTTACTTACGCCTATCCTACTCCTTTCCTGCTTTGACAATGCCCTCCCTAACTTCTCCTCCAAAGATGCAACATCTTCTATCTCTCTGAAGCACACTGCCTGCATCCGTATGTAGAACAAAATGGATCATGGAAATGAAACTCTCAACTATCAGTGCACCAAAATTTTAACCAAATTATGAACTGCTTCAGGGAATTACAAACTCAAATCGCAGTCGCATTGCGCTATTTATTTATTATTTGGCTTAATTTCATTTTTAGTTTCTTAAGTATCACCACTGTGCAATTTTGGTTCTTCAGGTTTCAATTACACCAATTGGATACCTTAAGTTTTTTGTCACTTTCAATCATGACCCTCCATCCCAATTTCTTCCAATATTTAAGTCATTAATTGCTCAAGACGGAAGAACATTCCTTTTCCACATGTCGGCAATTAAGTCACTATACTGAGAGCACCTTCTTAGGTCATTGTCATTCAAATAAGTGTGCTTTTGTATTTACTTGTAATGTCATGCTAGTTTACCAAGCGATTTAGTTTTGCTAAAATATTGGGTGGAATGAAGATATGACCAAAATCACACAATCTGCTATTTTACTTTTAGCCACTGGATAGGCATTTGAAACAGTGGTAGAAAAACAGAAAAGAAAATGCGCAACATACATGGCATGCCGAACATTGAAATGAAACAAAATAAGAAGTAGTAAACTAAGAGCAGATGAAAAACGGCAGGGAAACTGGCGATATACGAAGGAGGTAAATGAGCATAAGAATAACCTGTTTGAACTCGTCATTGGAGGAGTAGAGATAACCGGTTCCACAGCCCACTCTTCCGGAAGGCACGGAGGTGAAGAAGGGGGAATCACCGAGAATGCAGCCGTCAAGCGTGGAGGGAGGCGGCGAGAGGAAAACCTCGACATCGGAAGGGCGGGCGAACTGAGGGATCCTGGTGTCGAGCTTGGTGGAGACGATGACAGTCCTGGCGAGCTCAGGATCGACCTGCATGACGACGCGCCTGGTGGTGGCGTTGCTCCAGTCGCTGCAATCCTCAAGGCAGAGTATGATGAACTCCTTGTGCTGCATCTTGGCACGGACGAGCGCCTCGACGGCACGTGCCTGGGCCTGTAAAGCACGGTTCCTGCGGCCGGGAGCGGGAGCGATGAGGCCGGGAGTGTCGATGATGGTGAGGTTGGGGCAGTACTTGTACTCCACTCTGATGATGATTTCTTTGGCGGAGAATTGGCTGGAGTCCTGCTCCAACCTGGCATTTTCAGCTTCGATGAAAGCCTGAATTTGAGGGAGGGATTTGTGGTGAGAGAGGGAGGGGTCAGTGTCGGAGACGAGGTGGCAAGAAGGGGACTCGCATTGGGGGTCGTATTTCATGTGGAGGGTGATGGGCCTGCGGGTCTTGGTGCCGCCTCCGACGTGGTTGAACTGAAACCCCATCAGGGCCTCCACCAGGGCGCTCTTGCCGTCCGTTTGGTGGCCCACCACCAGAACCGCCGGAGCGTCGAAGGGCGTCTGCAAGTCCTGGGCCAGCGCGTGAAGCTCATTGTAGGCTTCGTACAGGCGCCACTCCCGCTGCTCCTCCTCCTCCTCTTGGGCCAACTTCATTTCCCTCTCCATTTCCAGGTAACTCTTCCTTCCACCGCTTCTTTTTCAAATTCCCATTTACCATCTTACCCTCTGCATCTTTAGTCTTTAAATTCCCAACTGGCAGGAAAAGGAACCCATGAGGTGATTCGATGCGTCACCAACTGACACCTGTCTTCTCACCTAAGACAAAACCCAAACATAGCTCTTTCTGTCTGTCTCTACATTAGTAGATATTTAGTTGTTTCATCTCACTTTTGATATTGTAAAAATAACTACCAAAACTTACTCTGAATCTACAAGAAATTTAATGTTTCTAGAATCTTAGAATCCTATTGTGGTTGGGACAATAAATTCTCTCCAAAAAAGTATCACCAACTGTTCACGGGATTTTGAGCATGGTTGGATAAAGAAATATTATGTAAATTTATTTGCTTTTAAGTTAATAAGAAAATTTGTGAGTAAAAAGAAAAGAATATGAGTATGTATATATTTATTCAGAAATACTTTATGTGTTATAGGATTTTTTAACTTTAAAGTCCAGATAATAAAACTAATAATAGTAAACAATTTGTTTATACTTTTAATTTTTTAAGTTATTTTTGAACTCATGTTTTTGGACTTTCTTTCGGGATTTCTTAGATGCGTTAAACATGTGTGCTTATATATAGAAACATTAAATATGTATGTAAACACTTTTGAGTTATAATATATACGTTTACATTTTTTTTAGAGAGAATTTTCTTGATTCTTAGATTAAAACTATGATTCTTATAAAAAAAATTAACATCTTTGTAAATAATCTTCACTTGATTTATCAATTTGTTAGACTCTCACATCCTCATCTTTATCTTATTCTGCATTCTTCTCTGATTTATTTTTGTTGTGCCTCTTGAGGATTCAAATTCAAAAAAGATTGTACTCTTTCCTAAACATGATTATCATCTCCTCTGTTACGGGTGAGCTAGAGTACTTCGTGTTTCCTGGTACTTAGGCCCTTAAGTTTCCCTTATATTTGACGTTCCTTGAGAAGTTCAACTTGGTGTCTGATGGTCAGCTAAGCGTCAAGGAGGATAAAGGTATTAAACTTATTCGAAAACTCCCTCGACCCATCAATTGTTGGGTACATGCTTCAAGTCTTCAACGATGAAGATCATGGGTCTCTCTTTGAGGGTAAGGTTGTCAATTTCTATTATGATTTTATATTAATTGAATGACTAATCCTTTTTATCCTTGTTTTGCAGAGATCATGTCGATGGGAGACTTCGATTATAAGGCATGGCATGTTGCGCACAAGTAAGTCAGCTAGGGTAGCTTCCACGATGGTCTCTTCGACTACCAACAAGTAGAGGATTAGCACGACTTGTAAGCCCTAAGAAAAATAAAATATTTAGAAAAGTGGTGGACATGGATGTCATAAATTAAAATTAGAAAAGATAAGCTATGCAAAAGTGAAGTGTAGCATAGATGGTTATAACTCTTTGTTATGGGTTAAAGGTAATGTGTTTGATGCTTGTGCACATAATAAATTATTTATTTATTTTTTAATTTGTTTTATGTGAACTTATGGTGTAAGTTATTATTTGTAATATTTGTTGTGTGTGTCTATGATAAGCTAATTGTGATGGTTTGTTTAATTTGGTGCGTTTGTTTAGAACTTGGGAGTTATGTGTTTGAGTCTTGGCTAGAGAAAAAAAGTATTCTTTTTTTCCTCTTGGTAGAAGGGATCAGAATATATTCATTATATCTAGTCACACAAAAGGAATAAAAGAAAATTAAGGCAAAAAAGGAAAGATTAAAATGAAATATTTAATTAGGGATCAATCATAATTAGAATATATTTTATTTTGATTTAATAGAATTTTACATAGGCATGGGGATATATTAGGAATTCAAGTGTGAGTCTAAGTTCCACATTAGATACAAATGAGAAAGTATAGCTCTATATAAAGATGAAAGACTCATTAACTCATTGTCTTAAGGTTTTGGGTAGAGAGTGGTGTCAATCCCTTATATGGTTGGGCTCAGATCTCATTGGTGTTTGTATTTCTCTGGTTAACCTCCTCCTCGATAGACCCAACAGTGGTATCAGAGCTGATGGTTTGTCTTGGTGACCGACTCAGACAAGTATAATGATCCATATACCGAAAGGTTACTCGTGGTTGTGGTTGGTTGAGAATGCTTCCACTTAAGGGAAGTGTACCTATGTGGAAGAGACTCACTCTTGAGGGAGAGATTGTTGGGAATCTAAGTGTTAGTTTAAGTCTCATAACACTCTAAAATTAGGTTAAACATGTCTCCTATTTAATATAGGTTTTTGTGCTGCTTGCTCTTTGAGTCTCACACTGGCCGAATCGGCTTTCACAAGAACCATGTCGAAATTACGGATTGTGCTCTACTCAAGAGTTGCACGAGCCTTCCTCCTATTGGTTTTCTTGGGGTGTTGGAGCCCTGCTCCTTCCTTTATGCTTACAGTGATTTGACCATGAAAGAGTAATACAATTAGACATAACCTCATATGGTGACCATGAAAGTGTAAAGATAGGAAAAGCTTTTCTGAGTCCCACGTTGGACACTAAATGTTCTTATTGAGATCCAGAGCGTAATCCTTTGGACATGTGGTAAGATTTGAAAAACTTTGATCCATACTCTTGAGTACTAGAATATCGGATAAAATCAATCTACAAAAGACTCTTTAACGCTCAACTCAAGTTTGAATCTTATGAGTAAGAGTATAAATAAGTGTGTATTTCTTAGAGCTGTCAAAATGGGTCATAACCCGTGGGCCAACCCGGCTCACCACGAGTTTGAGCCGGGTTGAGTTTGAAAAAATTGTATTTTTTTTATGCGGGTCAGATTTCAACCCGACTCATTTAAACTCGACTCATGCAGGTTGAACCCGTGGTGGGTCGGGTTGGCCCACCAACCCACCTACCTAATTTTATTTTATTAAAATTTAATTTTAATTTTATAAAAAATATTTATTATTTTGTGTTTGCTTGAAAAAATTATTTAAGTTCTTTATTTTCAAAATTAATTAAACACTGATGTTGGGAGTGAAATTTGTTTAGATTTAAATTATAAAAAGTTTGTAATTTTTTATTTAAAAAATTTGTAATTAAATGAGCTAGTGAGCCAACCCGTTTACCCACCCACACATGGTGGGTCAGACTGAGTTCAAATTTTTCTGGCTCGCTAATAAATGAGTCGGGTTGGGTTGACTCACTAAGTGACCAACCCGTGGTGGACAGGGTTGGGTGGCCCGTTTTGATAGCTCTAGTATTTCTTTAAAAATATCTCACACACACATATATATATATATATATATATATATATATATATATATATATGCATATATATATATATATATATTTATAAAATTTCTGGATTTTAGAGTTTATATAATAAAACTAGTAATGTAATAATATCTAAAATATATAATAATAATAATGTAGCACTTTTTAGTAAATAATAGCAAAAATATGATAATATAATAATAATCAAATGTCATAATTATAATTAATATTTGTACCGTATAAACCGCTCAATCAACGTATGTCCAAAGTATTTCCAAAGTGAGCAATCAGTTAATCCTATGAAACCTCCACGATAACTAGATTGATCGGTTACCAACCTCATAGGTGATGAAACAATCACTTTACGTATTAAGGATACCACAACCTAACATAATTAACAAAGTAAAACATACTTATGGCACATTGAACCGTAATTTGGTCAACCTTAACCAAAAGCTCACTCCAAAATCTATAGATATAGAGATAAGGTAAAAAAGTAAGTAATTACATTTATTAAACATTTAAGATTTAATTGTGATAACCTATCAGAATTGAAAATGAACTTGAATATCGAAATACCTTTAGTAGGTACCTACCGCTCGACTTGGACTTTAAAAGAGCACAAAAGAGTTAAAACGCAATAAGAAAACGACATTAAAAAAAGTAAAATAATAAAATGTGAAGAAATAACTTTCGACCTCACTACTTAAAACAATAATTCAACTCCATTATCTGAAACAATATGTAAATAATTCTTTAAAATATTTTAAATTATTTCAATAAATTTTCTTGTAATTCACTAGTGCAAAAAAGACCTTTAACGTCACCCTTTAGACGTCTGACCCTCGAATATCCAACGTAAAAAATGACCAGTGACATTTTTCCTAAACAACACAACTATTTAGACGTCGGCTACGGAGGGGCCTGACGTCTAAATACTGATATACGTCGGCTCCCCCAAATGGACGCCAAAACTAAACGAAAAAGTTAAACAAAAATAATTTTTTATTCTATTTAGACGTCTGTTATGGGGGAACCGACTTCTAAAGCACTTTAGACGTCTGTTATTGGGGGAACCAACGTCTAAATACACAACCCAGAAATTTAAAAAGTCACTTTTTGACTCCATTTAGACGTCTGATCCCGCCACTCCGACTTCTAAAGCACTTTAGACATCTGTTGTTGGGAGGACCATTTAAATGCGGAGCCAAGAATTTAAAAAGTCAATTTTTGACTCCATTTAGACATTTGTTATGGGGAAACCGACTTCTAAAGCCCTTTAGACGTCTGTTATGGGGGAACCGACTTCTAAATGTCAGCATTAAAACATTGCGAACGCGAGACATCCGTTACGCGCACTCATTGTTCATCATCTTCGTCGCGTTTTCTCTCTACGGGTTACGCTTTTCAGGTTATTTTCTCACTTTTGTACCGTTTAAAATTAATTTTACTCCGATTACATCACTCTTTGATGTCTTATCTTTCATTTAAACCGATTAAAATGCATTTTCGTTGGGTTTTGGTGTAGTTATTCTCATGTCCTTGAGCGGCGTTCTTCGAAGGAGATTTCTTGCATTCTGCACTCCTCAAATTCCCTTGACTACGTTTTTAAAACCATCCAATAAAAAGAATGTACAATACATTCTCTTCAACTAAAATATAAAAAACTCGAATCACCATGAGTCATGAGCAACCTCAAAGACGTCTGACCTGTATGGATCAAACGTCTATATAGACGTCTAACCTATATATGTCCGACGTCTATAGAGACGCCTGACTTAAAGGGTCTGACATCTCATTAACGTCACTCATATAGACGTCAGACAGAGATCAGACGTTAAAAGTCCAAAACAACAGACATCTAAAGTTCTTTCTGCATTATTGATTGCTCCCAAAAGTAGTATCGGGGTTCAAGGAATAAACTGAGAACTGGACTTCTAAGACAAATGAACTCAAATTACTTTATCATAGTGTATAGTTTTATGTCATTCTTAATATAATAGTCACCGAAACGCATTTAAACTTAATTTCGTAAATTGGAAGAAAAAATTATTACAAAAACTTATTGCCAGGTATTTTAGATTTTGGAGCAGGAAGTCATAGTGGGATTTTTGTCAAACATATGATGTTATAGTAGAAAAACGTCTTTCAAAACTAAGGTTGTGTTCACTTGAGCAGAAAGAACTGTTCATGCGTGTTTAAGGGCGATGAAATGCGAAGAAATGCATGTTCACTTTAGCCGAAATGCGAGGAACGAAATGCGCGGATTTGCGGGATTGGGGAATTTTTCATCACCCGCTAAAGTACAGAGATTTGAAGGGATTTACCATCTAATGTCTAATTTACCCTTGCACATTGTATAATTCCAACCCTTAAAGCTGACATAATAATCAATTTTAAGATGATGGTTGAAGATGAAGACAACTTCAAAGCTAAAGAAGAGGAAGAACAGTGGAGGTGTATTCGGTTACCTTCCACCCATATTTGGTACCAGGAGTGTGAATAATTTTTGAAGACCTGTATTCGGTTCCAGTGGGTGATATTCGGTTCACATACTTCTCAACGAGCTTCGTATTCGGTTGCATGCGCGATCTGGAGCAAAGACGAAGGAGAAAAGTGGTTCCCCTACAAGTAGTCCAAAACAGAAAGAGAAAAGAGAAGGGTATCTCGCTTTCTGCCCCGCGACCTCCTTGGAACGGAGAAGGAGAGAAATAGCTCATTGGCGGCGCGACAAAAAGACCCCAACGGTGGGTTTGTCCATGAGAAAAAAGAGATTGCACGAACCAAAGAGAAAGGGAAAAAATTTTCCTCGTGCGCGCTGCAAGACTCCTAATGTTGGAGTTCTTAGTTGGAGAAGAAGAAAGGTGCTACCCTAACTGCCTTTTCGTGTGAGACAAAGAGAAAAGGAGTGAAGAAGCTTCACCAAGCAGCCCAAAGTTCGGCCTGCGAGAGGATAAAGGCCTAAACAAAAATTCGAAAAATATTGACTCAGGATAAAGGCCTAAACACACCATTTTCCTTTATGAGTTAAACAAAAACTCAACAAAACAGTCTGTTTTTCGAAAGGTCATGTGGAAGAAAGGAGAAGCTTTCTTATGCAGTATTATTCTTCTTCTATTGTAATGGATTATTATAATGATATATTAAATTGTCTCTTAAATTTAAATTCTAATATATAAAAATTTAACATCATTTAATATCATCTTAAAAACTAATTAAGATTTTGTCTTCTAATTTAATCTTTAAATAAATAAAAACCAATTTGATAATATTAAATAGACTCTTAAATTTAAATTTTAATTATTAAATAATTAATGTTAATTTTTTATTCTTTATAAATATTTTTACAATTAAATATAACATTAACAATTATCATTTTATATTACTTTAATAATTAGGGATATTTTGGTAATCTTCAATTTTTAGCTATTTAACAATTTTTTTTATCTATTACATCAATCAAATTCTCCACTAATTTTCACAAACTTTATCTCTAAATACACTCTCAGTTTTCTCCAAATTCATTCAAGTAAACACAAAAAAATTTATCCTCAAATCTCCTTAAATCCCCTTAAATCCATTCAATCACTCTTTCTCAAATCATCTCTCCCAATCACCCTCAAGTGAAACACAGCATAAATGATTGGTGAATCAATGGCAACCTGGGCAATGTGGCTTATGTTGTTTGGTTTGATTCCGACCCAGTTACTGTCCCTACTTATCCTCGATGACAAGCTTGGATTGCATCATTGGAACTCCTGTAAAGCGAAACGCTTCTCCTTATCATATACTAGTTATCTCAAAAAAATATTCAATTTTATGATTATAATAATTAAATTACATGAATCATACATATTTAAACAAATATCTCAGTGACTGGCACTTATTCATTTATATTCACCGAAGAAAAAGAAATAAGTAAATGAAGTTACAGTTATGTCTTAGATGGAAAATAATTGTTTGGAATTAAAAGGGGAAGAATTTTAAGAGGAGGGGGTGAGGGTTCTATCCTTCAACAGGGATTCTGATGCCCTTCTCCCAGAGACCAAAGCACCATCAAACGTCGCAGAGGTCAAATAATCACCACAAACATACAAACCCGACTCAACTCTCGGGTTTTTCTTCAGATCCGTGGGTGGGCACTGATTGGGCTGGGCAAACCCGATTCGATAGGTCCTTAAATGTTTCCACTCCCTAACCAATTTGCCCCCAAACCAACCCGAAAGCTCCTCAATAACCTTACCCACAAGTTCATCGTCGGACACACCCTCAAACAACCCAATCAGTGACACTGATACCAGGGCCTTGTCGGGTGGCCCGTAAGATGGAGCCACATTCGTTGCAAAGAACATGTTGTTTACAATGCCCTTACCTGACCCGTTAAGAAATAGGACCGGGTCTTGAACCGGTATCTGATCCCGGTTCGCGGTGAAATACAAGCATACCGTGCTTCGAACCGGTTTCTTAGGAACCTGACTAACCCTTCCCGCTAATAGCTCAACTGCCGCGGGTTCTTCGACTGCGACGATGACTCCCAGCTCGCTCTTCAAAACGTCGCCATTTTGCAGTCTCACGAGAGGCGTTTTGGAGCCGACGAGGTCGACGGAAACGGCCCTGGAGTTGAGCATGATCGAACCAGTTGGCAACCTCGCTGCCAGCTGTTCCGGAATAGCTGCTATGCCTCTCGCCGGCAGGGTGTTGTCTCCGAGAGCGAGGCACTTGAAGATGAAATCGAACAGGCGCGACGTGGTTTCCAGGTTTGGATCAAAGAAGATTCCGCCGAAGAAGGGGCGGAAGAACCTTCCGATGATGGAATCGGAAAACCCTAGCTTCTTGAGTAAAGCAATTGTAGGGACTTCCTCTGCGGCGAAGATTTCTTCGTTGGATTTGGAGAGGACGCCAATTCTGGTGGATCCGATTAGTAGCTTGTCGATGGGTGATCCAATCGGATTGGTGAGGGATTTTGCGGAGTCCCAGAAGTGACGGAGAGGGTCGGCGACGGTGTGAAATCGACCATCGTAGAAAATTCGAGCTCCGGAGTAGAACTTCTGGAGATTCAGGGACTGGTAATCGAGGAGCTTTTGGGCTTCTGGATAAGCGGTGATGAAGATTTGGAAGCCGCGGTCCAGGAGGAAGCCGTCGACAATGTCGGTGCGGACGCGGCCGCCGACCGCGTCTGAAGCTTCGAGGAGGACGAAGGGGATGTTGTTGGAGTTCAGGTGAGTGGCGGCAGCAAGGCCGGCAAGGCCAGCGCCGATGACAATGACTCCGGTTTTGGGTAGTGAGGGGTTTTGCAAAGGTGAGGAAGAGGTGGGGGAAAGTTGTGCGGAGGATTGGGGATTGAATCTGAATCGTTTTGGAGGAGAAGAGAAGGAGAGGTTTGTGCAAGGGGCGGAAAATAGTGTGATAGTAGTCATTGGAGTTTGGATAAGGTTTTCGGTCAGTGATAAAAAACCTTCTTTTTTTTTTCACTAGAAGGGTTTGATTCTGGTGGATGTGGCTCTTGGATTGGTTTTGGTGGAGACGCTGATGTTGATGCCATTTCTTTACGTGGATTAATGCAATCTCTCATTAGATATTAATATTATCTGTTGAGAATTTTGAATATTATAAGAATATCAGAAGCAAGACATGTCACAATATTCTCCCCCTTGAGCTCCCTTCTCCTTCACACGAGGCAGTGTATGATTGGATGAAATCATTTTCTTGTGCACTGCTAGTAATGTGAATAAGGCGAATCCACCCTACAATGTCACTAATAGTTCAGTTGTGAACTCGTGACATTCCTCAAATTTTGACTAAATTTAGGGCTGGAAGATTATTGCAGCACCAAAGTACAAGTTAGACTGTCGCTGCTCCTATCATATACCTCATTGAAGAATAATCAAATTCCCTGTGCATATAATTCCCTATAAATATGGTAGAAGAAAGGCATTCAATCAAAAACAAAAACGTAGCGATAATGTTTTTTTTTCTTATCATGTCGTTATTCCGAAATGTATGCACAACTACACAGGTATTCTGGTCACCACGGTTATAGTTTCCAGTACGCCCCCACAACCATGATTTTATTTATTTAAAAAGTGGGGGAAATTATTCGAATGAAAAAGGAAGAAAAAACAGCATGGTTGAGTTAGAATAGTAAGTTCCATCAGTGAAGAGGCGTTGTTTTATGAATGGTGGGAATCAAGTCCCTTTGGTAATTGCTTCAAATACCGGCAGTCTCCTTTTAGCAGTCCGGCCATGTTTAAGACTGGAAATATAGGCATGAATTTCTTCTCTTGATGGAGCTTCATCTGAACCTGGGAGTACAACCTCAATACCATCATCCAGGGGTGACCAGTTATTGGCAGATTCGGGTGAAGTTGGTTGGGAAGTTGCGCCTTGCTGATCAGACTCCGCTCCTGCATCCTGCTGTTCAACAATGTCGGTGCTTGGGCCATGCGTGCTTGATCCTGCTCTCACAGATGATGATGTGCTTGTCTCTGCCTACATAACTCGATAAGAAACACTCAATTCCTGAATACTTGCCTTTTTGTATCTAAGCATATTGGTGTATTGCTTACCCTGGATTTGCTTTTCGGGGAGGGACGACCAGACTGAGCCTCTTCTTTTAAGTGTAACTACAACATGTTGACACCGTTAAGCTATCAAATACCAGAAGACAGGGCAATTTATTTCCTATTGACATTGAATACAAAATCATTTTACCATAGATTACATAGTACCATTTTCAATAAAATGCAATAACATAGATATATTTGCTACCCTTTGTCGTTAAACCTTTCAGAACCCCAGACCAATAGACTAATTTAGCAGATTCCTCTGACGGAAACTTAATTCCATGTCAAGTAGCATTATCCAGGTCCAAATCGTGATCCCATGTTGAAGTGTGGGTAGTTATATTTTAGTCAGAAGCTCATTCTCACCCTAATTTAGAATGGGTAACATGACCTGTTTACAATTGATAATCACCTAATTAATCATTCTCTTTTCATGTTGTCCCTGCAATTTATATTATAATTCTACACGTGGAAAACAGAGAAGGAAAGAAAGAAATCGGCGGGGAATGACAACATAATAGGAGTCAAAAAATTTTAATTAAACCTTCTAGACACATTTAAAATCCCTAATATAACATCTGCCAATATGACTTAACAAAGACGTAACCAGAAGTGACAACAAAGTGGAATTCAACAGAGTTCGCCACAGCAAGACATTCCTCATCCTAGAAAGGGAACCAAAAGGGAAAGAAACCACGGGTTGCATTGAGGTTATGGTAAAGAAAACCAAGAAAAGAAAGAATAATAATACTCTTTTTGTTGAAAAAAATTCCTCTATACATGAATGTTTACAATTTCATTAAAAATAGTTGCCCAACTTTGCAAGAAATTTGCAAGGACAAAACTACGTTCTTTAAAACAAAAAATTGGTTTGGAGTTTCTTTGAATAAGCACACCTGAAATTAGAATTACTCTTCCAGTGGGCAAAGCTTTTGTCTTAATCAAGCATATAATTAGAGAATTTAAATACCCGAGAACGATAAAGAATCATATCTATATAACAGATAAATTCACAAGAACGATAGATAATTTTCTAGAGAAAGAAGAGAACAAGAAAAAAAAAAAAAAAAACCCTGCTACTAACCACAGTTTACCTTACCCTGAGTACGTCCACGTAGAGCAGACTCTTCGTCACCCTCAAACAACCCATGAAAAAAGATTTATAAAAGGTTGGAAATTAAAATTATTCCTCCTCTATTCCACTGAGACCAGCCAGAATAGTGAAAGTTTTCCCACTCGTGTTCAATAAATTACCACCAATAAATTACCACCGGACTAATGAATAATTCTAACTCTTTACTAATCTTCTTATATATAAAGAAAGTATTAAATATACATTATATTTCTAAAATATTTACTTTTTTATTTAATACAATATTAAAATGATACAATAATGAATCATGAAAAAAATTAACACACTCCCATTATTACTACATGATTTTAAGATTAAATATTTCTAAATGTTAAAGTAAATTTTACTTTTATCCTTTAAATTTAAAATTGATATTTGTATTTCATATAATTTTTAAAAATATATATAATTAGTCCTTCAACTAAAACACTTCTATCTGTCAATAAATATAGAATAAACTTGTGATAGAATTTTGAAAATAAAAATGTAAAATCAAAATAAAGTATTCTATAATCTACGTATGGGTTAAATAATCTCTTAACAATATTTGTATAAAGCCTAAATCATACTTGTTTAAATTACAATGACTAATTTTAAATTTACGGGTGGGAAAAAGAAACATCATTCAAATTTGTGGAAGTAAAAAATAAACGTCTTACAGACATATCTTATAATCAAAATAAGTGATGAAGAAAATATACTAATCTTGCAATTCATCACTGTACAGTAATGATGCGGCCTAACCTGGCATTTGGAGGTGTAGCGGCAGCTAGCGGACTCTTCCCACGCTCTGCAAATATCTGTCTTGAACACGCTCTTGGACGCCGACGACGAAGAGGACGAACCGCGGCCGGAGGAGGATGAAGACCTTCCACTCTTTCCCCCGGACATTGGTCTCACTAGAATGTCATCCATCACGAGAACGTCGTCATCCCCAGTCGCCGCCGTTCGGTACATTGGCGGCGACATGAATGACGCGACCTCCATGTTCTCGATCGACGAAAGCGGTGACGGCGACAACCTACCGCGAGAGCCGAAGCTGCTGCTCCGCCCCGAACTATTGCCGCAATACGGAAGACCTTTCGTGGACCATGCGCTGAACGAGGGAGGGCTGAATGCCTCGCTGGCGGAAGCGACCTTCCCAGACAACGGCGATCCGGCGAACAGGTAACGCGAGAGAGGCGAACCGGCGTCGATGTTTTCGGCGTACGGTTGAAACCGTGGACTCATCGCTGACGGTTGGATATAGCGTCCTCTTCTCTCATCCGAGTCTATCTGCATCGGTGGAATGTTCTCGTTCGAAGTCCTCGGCTTCAGGACCTTCATCTTGCCGTTGCTCCATGCGCTTTCCATTGCCTACTCCTGTATTTCGATGATGAAAAACAGGAAGCTGTTACGTCGAAAATTTCTCGTTCGAGTCAGGACGTGAACAGATTTTCAAACGCGATTCTGCGTTCTTAATTCGAACGCTAGTTTCGCCTCTTACAACATTAAAACAATTGATTCCATGTTTAGTAAACATCAAAACTATCTGAAGAGTAAAATGCTTCAATCATTCGAAGAAGCGGTAGAAAAGAAAAATTTCCAGCAAAATCATTATAGAAAGATAATTAGAAATGTTGAAACTGATGGAAGAAAAGAAACGGAGAGATATTACACGCACAAATGGCGATTCAGCGCGGTTCCAGCGTCGGTTGCATAAGAGCAGAGGAAGAAGCCGACGACGACAGTGCTATTGGAGTATGTGATATATTCTCAGATAAACCTCTTATTTATACTGTGCGAAACACGATAGCAAAGAAGATGTTTATTAGCGATAGTGGCCTTCAGTTTCACTCCTTTATTTTGAAACAGACTAAAACTAGAAGTTTAAGAATACAATGATTCGATTGGAGCAAACCCACGCCAGAGCATGATGCTGTTTGTGTAGTGGACTTGGTTTAACGTCGCCACCTTACATTGAATAATGAAAGCCGTCGCACTGACGAAGCACTACAAACAATAAGAGACTAATGGCTAATAATGGCTAATAACACCCAACTATACACAAGTTATTGAACAAGCAGCAACAAAGCTTTATGCACAATTCCATCATGGAAATGGTCCCTAATCACTAAACTGAATCTACAACTTGCAGATACAACAGTTCCCTCCCGTTTCAGATGCTGTCAAGGGCATTTTTGAGATTCCCTCCAAAATACAACATGAGATCACCGCCGTGGACCCTGCCCTCCGGCAGATTAAAGTCTAGGCCTTTCTGAGCAGTGCTGCAACCTGCGGCGGAGCTGTGACAGTTTCTGTCGTGGTCTGGCTTCTTAGCAGTCAAGAAGTTGGAATAAGATGGTGATTTCATTGAAAGCGGAACTAACACCTCCTTCGGTATGAGGTGTCTTTGTGCTGGAGTTTCCATAGAATCATTGGAGTCAGACACAACACTGACGCCTGAGGAAGAATTGTTCTCAAAACTGCTACAGGCAGTGGAAGCAGCAGCTACAAGACCGCGGAAAAGTCCAGGAGCAATCATGCCCTTGTTCATTTCCCGCTCTTGCACCAAGCTGCTGTGAGCAGCACAGAGGCCACTCTTTCCCCTTGCAAATTTCTCACACTTTCCATCTCCCCAGCTACATCGCTTTCCTCCGCCATGGGCCTTGCAAAAGTCTGTGCTCCCTTGAGCACTTTTCCCACAACCTTCAAACCTGCATCGCTTACCCCCACCATGCCTAACGCAACAGTCGGTACGGCCACGTGCACTCTTGGTGCAACCTGCAACAGCACACCTCTTCCCACCACCATGAGCAACACAAAAGTTTGTGCCTCCATGTACACTTTTGGGGCAAATGCCACCTCCATTGAAAAGGCAGCGCTTTCCCCCACCATGTGCCTTGCACAGTGGGGTACTTCCTTCCGCACCTTTGGTACACCCTGCAAATGAGCATCGTTTCCCACCACCATGTGCCTTGCAATACATAGTGCTCCCTTGTGCACCCTTTGTACATCCTTGCAACTGACAACGGCGCCCACCCCCATGAGATATGCATAACCCAGCCTGTCCTTCAGCACTCCGAGTGCAACCATCTATTCTACACCTCTTACCCCCTCCATGTCTAATGCAAAGTCCGGACTTACCTCGCGCAGCTTTTGTGCACCCACCTGGATAACCACATCGCCTACCACCACCATGCGCAATGCAATAATCTGTCTTTCCCTCGGCACTTTTAGTACATCCTAAGTGTTGGCACCTCTTCCCTCCACCATGGGCCTTACAATAAGCAGTTCGGCTCTCAGCACCTTTGTTGCATCCTGGTTTTTGACATCTCTGTCCACCACCGTGTCCAATGCAAAGTCCAGAAGCACCTCGAGCTCCCTTTGTACATCCAAAAAATCTACATCTCTTAGGATTGCTTGTTCGGGTCTCTGATGTTATCCCTGTAGCCTGTGGCCCAGATGCAGGATCAGTTGAGTAATTTACAACACTGGATGGTTCTGGGCACAATTGAGGTTTAGTTCCATTTGTTAATTGTTGCACCTGCACCGAACTTTTAGCAATATCCATTCTTGGAGCTAAAAGAAGTGACGGCATATAGCCACCTGATTTCTTTGCTGATGTAGAGCCCTCATCAACAATAGGAATCCTAGAAAAATAATTATCTGCAGACGTTTGGCTTGAGAAACATGACATGTTCACATCAGTCTCAGTTGAGCCTGAGCAGTCAAGTACACTTGATGCCTCGTTTGTTACACCAGAAAGGCCAAGTTGAAGAACTGATTCACATTCAGATGGCACGTGCAGAGGAAAAAGTTTGGCTGACCTTTTTCTTGCATTAAACTCCAAATTGCTGTAGCCATCGTCATATGCCATTGGGGTTGGGCCCAATCCCAAAACCAATCTGCAGCCATCATCAGAAGCAGTGGAAAACTTCATCCCAGTATTGCTCTCACTAGATCTATAAGTAGCCTTATTTGTTTCCCCAAAACCAATGCCACTCAAGCATAATGTAGTATCACCGAAGTTGTCATCTTTCCTGAGTTCAGCGTCATGAGGAGACAGTAAAGCGTTCATGTTCAAATCCATTATCAGATGTTGTATACTACAGCTACAGAAGGTTGAAGCAGCAGAACAGTTCACCACATACTACTACAATACTCAGTTACCTACCAGAACTTTAAGGCTAGAACAACAAATTCCAATATACAGCTTCCACCACTTACAAAACCGGATGTATCTGACCTGTCCATTTTCACTATATCCCAGACAAGTTTAATCTTTCAATAAACTCAATTTAACCATTGATATCTTATAACATCTCTTGGAAAGAAACCTTTGATAAGACAGCTTAATAGTGAAGTAAGGAGTTCTCTGGAGCTTTTCGTGCTCCCAGCGAATAAATCATTAAGCTTCATTAACCCTGACAGAAACAAAGAAATAAGTTATTAATGAATTAATTAATACTTAAAGAACAACTTATTTTTAACCACTGTGCACCCATATAAATCACCCTTCAGCGCCATGATTGAGATGGTTCATGTGATTAAAAAAAGGAAATGTCAAGTTTTCAGGTCTCGCCTTAACGTGAGCAGAACATTTATCCACAAAATACTGCAATAAAATTACGGGAAGACTACAATATATATAGGCTTATTTTACCAAGCTGACCAAAATATGTGAACCAGACATACATTACGTAACAAGTTCAAAGATTATTTATGCAGTCTTCCAAATCAACCTTGTAAAGGCAGGAAAGCCCGTCTAAGCGACACACCTGAAGTTGATTGTGAGAGGTTTTACGTAACTAACACACCAAATATACAAAACCAAGAAGATAATCGAAAATCACAAGACTTTCATCCTTCAAAAGGTATTCATCCTTGACACGTGATGTACATTAGGAATTCGAGTTGTTAGATATGATTAAAATATTGGAATTTCAGATGCATTGCTCTAGGAGTATGCATGAACCTAGAAGGTCTGAGAGTATATAGATGAATGGGACGCGTCTTGAGTTTCACTAACCTATGAACAGACGCACATTAAGAGATATGAAATTGTAATAAGCATTCTCAGCCAAAAAGATTGAAATTTTTACAGGCAAGAATAAATGAAAAAAAAAAACAGCAGTACGTACAGCAAAAAAACAGAAATCTTTGAAGAGAAAAGCAAAAGGGAAGATCCGGATATAGAAGACCAAATTCATTAATTACATATAGAAAGAACCTCAAATCTATATCAAATATATATTTGCATAAAACAGAACCGAAGAGCAAAAATAAAAATAACAACCATATTGGAAGAACGAAACAATAAAGGAAACAAAGAAAGATCATAAGGAGTTCACGGACCTTCGCCAACTCTATAAGGGTAGGATCCATGCTCATTTTGTTATGTAACTCCATAGTCATAAAATCATTTCAGTAAATGAATTTGTTCACAAGTCCAGCAGAGGCCAACTTTCCAAATATACACGAGAAGGCTAAAGATGATTACTGCTGCTCCTGCATAAAATTTGAACATAACAAACAATTCAAGCGACAAGATTTGAAAGGAAAATAAGAAACTACGAATTATGTTCTAGCACAGAACTCCAACATACCAGACAATGCTACATCAATTCTAGGATTCAACTGTTCAACCAGTAAAACTTCATAATAAGATAGATATACAACCAGTTCATATCTTTGTAATATATCGCGCTCATAAAAAATATAAGCAACCAATAAGCACACGTGATGACTTCAAGAGTTGAGAGAATCGGCTACAGGAGCATATGCAGAGAAGTAGATCTACGTTAAAAAAAAAACACACCAAACTCACATTGTGTTGAATCTTAAATTAAACATAATAAAAAGAATAAGATAAATCATTAAAATTGACAAGGGGATGTGAAGAGAAAAATCAAATAACTAGAAGAATAACTAGCTACCAGCAGCATAGTCACATCTTAAAACAAGACAAAGCAAATATTAACCCGAATAGATCGAAGATTATAATATTTTCCCGAAAGTTAAGCATCAGAAATTAGAAGCAAAATACAAACAAGCACAGGGTGCGACCCCTACAACCAAATCTGGCAAATTCTGCAACCAAAAACAGGAAAGAGTGTCATCTCACATACAACGAAATCCCCCAACTCAAAAAGCATACCATAAAAAAATGAAAAACAGCAATTAAATACAGCAGCAGCAGCGGACACCAACAAGCAGAGGCAGAGATAAAAATACAAAAACCACCGAATAACTGAGCAATTCAATTACAGAAACTCGGTACTATTGAGACAGAGAAACGAAAACTGAAAACATACAGAGATGATAGAAAATTCTAGACCGAACGTAAATAAAGTTTCCAGATCTGAGAACCAGTGAAAACCCTGGAGACTCGAAAACTACCGAAGAAGAGAAGACGAAGAAAAGACAAGGAAATACCGAAACATTGACGAAAGAAAGAAGAGCAACTCAACACAAGCCAAGCCAGACAGAGAAATAGAAACTCGTTACGTAATAAAGCCCCGCTAATAAATAAAGTAGAGGCGGCTCTTTTTTTATTATTATTAATATTATTTATTTACTATTTATTTTTTTATAAATAAAAATTTACTTGGGCGAGTAGTAGCAACAACGCAAAGCTAATAAATATCGAAGGTTATAATGACAAAATTATCCTTCTTGACAAGTGGGGGAGAACAAGCGTCACATGCTGGCGGGGCATGCATACTTTTGGTCGAAAGGGATGCAGATTAAATTCCTTTACTACCCCAGAGTCAGCGTTTTATGCGGTCCAAAGGAATGGTGGTTTCGTCTTTTCCCCTTCCACCCTAGGTTTTGTGTTTTGTCTTGGGTTAGTGGAAGCAGAAGCTGTCGTGGCACGCTCGTGTCTTCCAAAGTCGAACAAATTTTGGAGAAATAATCTCCTGCGCTAACCAGCCTTCACCACCGTATCAGTCACCGTTGATGCATCTGATGTGAAAACAAGTCAACATATGGGAGAAAAAAAAAATCATCGTTTGGGTGCGTCGCGAAGCTAGGTTAGCACCTGCTTCAGGTTAGGCAGCTAAGTAAGTTCATTGTGGAAGCATATCAAATATATTTATTTCTTATTTAATAAATTTTATAAAAAATATAGTGAATAATATGATCGTTGAGTCAATTACAAGTCGGAAAGTCAATTATCAAATTGGAAACAATTGCCAATCAGATGGTCAATTAACAAATTAGATGACAAACAATCAGTGCTGACGGTCGACTACCAAGCTAACGATAATTACCAACTCGGACGGTCAATTAATAAATCAAACGACAAACAATCAATCCAGACAATCACTACTAAGCTAACGACAATTACTAACTCAGACACTCAATTAACAAATGAGACAACAAGTCATCAATTTGGATAGTCAATTAACAAGTCGACAACAAATCAACAAATTGGATGGTTTGACTCCAGATCGGACAGTCAATCACCAAACTGGATCGTCTAAACAAGACCGAAGTAGATTAACTATAAAACCGTTTTATTAGAATCTACATGAGTTCACAAGGTGTGGTATATGTTATTGTATGGTTGTTAAATTTGTGATGTCCTATATTTTCAATGTGATGTGTTGACTTATTGATAGAGATATGTGTTTAGGATTGAATGGACGTGAGTTCAGATCTATAAGGAAATAGGTTTGATGTGAAACCTATGTTTGATTTATTTATATTTTTTATTAAGGGCAATAATGTCTTTTTCATTTTTGTAATTAAGGTGCACAAAATTAAAAATAGGGGTGTAGGAAGTAAAGGCTTGCAATTGAAATTAAATAACCTTGAAAAAATAAAAGTTTAGAATATATAGTTATGTTTTTAAAAACTGATTGAAATTTTATAGGAAGCACCATCTAAACACAGTTACTTTTAAGTTATAGGATATTTTAATTTAAAAATAAAATACGGACTTATCGAACTAGAAATAAAAGAAAGGAAGCGTAAAAGAGATGTACGTAAAAATTGAGAGAAAGGGAAAGAGAGCACCATAAGATAGAAATTTTCTTTTAGGTCTTGTTCACTTGAATGGATTTGGAAAAGAGTAATTGAAGGGATTTGAGGGGATTTGAGGGGATTTGAGAGGATTTAAAGATAAATTTTTTTGTTGTTTATTTGAGTGAATTTGAAGGTAAATGAGAGTGGATTTGGAAGTAAATTTTTTTAATCTGTCACGTCAATCAAATCTTACACTAATTCTTACAAACTTTATTTCGGTATTATATAATTGGATTTTCGCAATGATATTATAATTTTAATTTCACCCGTAATCAGGACATCCCAAAAGTCGGGATGTTACAAATTACAACATTCATTGTTTTTTGTCTAACTTGACTTGATTTTGGCATTGGAGTATCTTCTACAAGTATCATCCAAGTAGTTTGGATGCACTGAAGGTTCCTCAGATCGAATAGAACTTGAACTTGTGAGTGAACGTTTGGAAACCGAGTAGTTGGATCTAAAGACTTGATCCTACATTCGAAACATTTTGGCGCCCATTATAGGACCAAGTAATCATCCTGATAACCCTATGGTGACCATGAGGAACATGACAAACAACGTAGTTGTGGAGGAAGCGAATAACCAACCCAACCCGATTTAGATGATGAGGAATATGAAACGACAAATAGAGAAGATGCAGCACAAGTATGAGGAAGAGTTGGGGACCCGGACCTTTCGCACTGAAAACACATCTATGAGTTAGGAGCAAAGTGTTAGGAATTTTGTGCCTCCTACACCAACTAACCCGTGCAGACTAAGCAACGCAATAAGCCTTGTCAAACCACCCATGAAGGTAGCTCAAGAGCTAGCAAGGATAACTTGTCCATGGCAATTGTGAACACGGTCGAGATGCTTCCTTTCACATCGGTGATAATGAAGACGCCCTTGCCAGACATATGCATCGTGCTTATTTTTTATAAGTATGACGACTCCACTAATCCCGACAAACATCTAAGAGGTTTCATGAACCAGATAGCACTCTACACCTTGAATGACCCCATTTGGTGTAGAGCCTTCTCCATCTTGCTAAAGGAAGAAGCATTGACATAGTTTCATGAACCAGATGACACTCTACACCTCGAATGACCCCGTTTGGTATAGAGCCTTCTCCATCTTGTTAAAGGAAGCATTGTCTTGGTTCAATTCCTTACCACCCAAATTCATAAACAATTTTGTCACCATTCATTCTAAGTTTGGGGCATAGTTTGCGACTGGCTAGCCACATCACTAAAGGAAGAAGTGACTCCTAAGTTGTCTCTCAAGGATCGATTTTGGTTCCATCAAAGTATCAAACACGCAGTGGGGGTGGGGGGTGTTTAGAGCAGATTTACGAATTGAAATTAATAGAGCAAATAACGTAGATTAAAGACAGGTTGGTCACTAGTTCGATTACAATGCCATAAATCCTTTATTGACAATAATACATTCGCTCCTCTCACCTTTAATCCAACTACAATTAATCAACTAAGCGAAGATTAATCTGGTTTTAATAACAATGAATTAAGTAAATGCAATGCACATATATGATCACTTATGCGTCACCATAGATTAAGCAATTGCGGCTTTAATCAACTAATCGGAGATTAAATGAATGCAAATTAAACACTAAGCGTGAACCAATTTCAAACATTCAGAACATATTACATATGACGAAAGGGGCACTAGTACAAAAATACCATATAACGTCGTTGTTTTTTGGCCTTTCACGTCGAATTCAAGGTCGACGTCATATCAGGAGACATTAAATTGATGTCGAATTTAAAAAATTTGACGTTAATCAAATTGACATTGAATTTTGTTAATATTTGATGTTAAGCAATTTTTTTGTTTTTTTAATTAATTGTAATTCTCTTTTACAACTCTACGAGACTTGAAAGCAGAAAAACAACAAATTTCAGTTTTTGGTATTTTATAAAGCATGAACTATGAACGTGTAGTATAGTATCAACAACAAACAACAACAACAAACAACAAACAACAAACAAGTTCAATCAAACAACAACAACAACAACAACAAAAAAGTTCAACCAAATAACAACAACAAACAAGTTCAACAAAAACAACAACAAACAAGTTCAACAAATAAGTTCTTTTAAAACGAAAACAAAAACAAAAACAAAAACAAAAACTAACCTTCAAAAGGTAGGTTCGTCAAAATAAAGTGTTTTCACCAGTGAAAGAGAAAACAGAATGCGCCTATGAAGGACAAGAACACAAAAATAATCGTTTAAAACAAACGAAAATTATACATAAAGTAGTTAATTAACATGCATTTGTATCAAATGAAAGAAAGATTACATGTTATGGTCGTCAAAATTCGTTCGAGAAAAGTTTGAGAAGAGAAGAGG